>NW_006921913.1:2715602-2743415 GCF_000298275.1 Orycteropus afer afer
TATGGAGGGATGGACACTGGGAAGAGGTAACTATGGGGAGGAAGTGGGAGGGGAGCTGTTGCATTGTAAATTTTGGTCAATGACATGAGACAAAGTATATTATGTGAACTGCTGTATGAAAAGTGAATTTACTCTGTAAATCTTCAACCAAATCAAAATAAAAATTAAAAAAAAATTTATTCATAGAATAACTTCAAAAAATGAAAATTTGCTTTCACTGAGGATGTTACATAGAATATTCTGTACACTTTGAAGGCAATGCCAAAGGGTAATTTTAAAGAAGTTTTTAATATTGCCAGCATTGTTGGAATAAACCATGTATTTCCTCCAGATGACTAATTTGAAGACATAAAAAACCATTTAGATGTAGAATTTCTTTTAAAATATAATTTTAAGCTTTTGTATTTATGTATTTTAAATAATTGTACTAGCATTTGAGTCTAAAGAAATGTGATTTGGAGTCTGGGACAAAGTAGATTTCCAATAGAAAGAGTCCAAATGGGGAGAAAAGAGTGATTTAAATGATTCAAAAATCCATGAATTATGACTGTATTAAAAAACATGAGAGTTGCTAAAGTTGTCATCAGAGTCTAATGTTGTTGTTATGTGCCGTCGAGCCGGCCCCGACTCATAGCGACCCCTCCTTGGGTTTCCGAGGCAGTGTCAATACGGAAATAGGATTGCCCAACCTTCCTTCCGAGGAGTGGCTGGTGGGTTTGAACCACCAGCCTTCTGGTTAGCAGTCAAGTGCAGTAGGCACTATGCTACCAGAGCTCCCTCAGAGTCTAATAGCCATTCTTAAAGCTCCCTCCTTTTCTTCTGCCTTCTGAATTTTGCTCTCTGTCTTTACTATTCCTCCCTAATGCACTGCACTGCCATGGAGTTGGATCTGACTCATAGTGACCCCTCCTTGGCTTTCCAAGGAGATATCACTATGGTAGTAGATTGCCCAACCTTCCTTCCTAGGAGTGGTTGGTGGGTTTGAACCGCCAGCTTCCTGGTTAGCAGTCAAATGCCTTAGTCACTAGACCATCAGAGCTCCCCACATATATCTTCCCCCACTTTTAGGTACCGTACCTCTCACACTTGAGCAGGTGTGACATCCTGTACAACATTTAGGGAGACATGATTGTGTTTAAGAGGACAGGCAGAGCTGTAGCATGTTATTAAATGGGGACTAAAAACTAGTGAGAATGTAAATCATCCAGCAAACTGTGCATCATTAATTCTTGATGCCAGTGTGGAGGCAGGAGAATGAAAATCCTTACCTCCTACCAAGTGCACTGTAAAATTCTCAAATTTATTTTGATAGATCTATGTTGCAGTTAATCACCCAGTACTCAAAATTCTTATAAATTAAACAAAAGCTTTGCAGATGGACTTAATGATAGATAGCAGGAGATGTTGTTAGTTTTCTTTTACATTTTACCATAGTACATAAATTTGTTGGCAAGGGACGTGGTCCTCAATTATCTTAAAGAACAGAAACAGAAAGGATAATATATTTGGCAAAACTAAAAAGTTCTTATAAACCTAGTTTGCTGACTTCTGGAAAAGCCTCACTTTTGTGAGAAGATTCCGTTCTCTGTCAGATGATTTGTAGGCTTCTAGGGTCATTCTACTGCTGTGTCCAGTGAGAGGACTGCCCCATCAAAGTGTAACTCCCTTGCTATAAAGTATTATATACTTTCACACTGGGATGCAAATACATCAGGGGTGTGTGTGTGTGAATTTCTCTTTATTTTTAAGGATACTGATCTTTCTGAGTCTATTACTATAGAATACTAAGTAGCAGTTAGTGGGAAAAATCAGTTAACTGGTATTTTTTTAATAGGACAAACAGTTCTGGTTTTTAAACCTTTTATCTGATTATATTCATTGGAGTTGGTAACTGAGTGTATAGAGTCTCTGAGTGTTGCAAACAGTTATGTGCTTAGCTGAAAGGTGAATAGATTGAGTTCACCCAGCGGCACCTTGGAAGAAAGGCATGGTGATCTACTTCTGAAAAAACAGCAATTGAAAGCCCTACTACTCTGTTTTACTCTAACACACATGACTCATAATCAATTTGACAGCAACTAGAGAGACTCATAAGAGAGTGATAACTACTGGATTTCCTTGGTATAAAGGCTCAGTATAAAGAATAACATTGGGTGGTTTTGGTAAGACTTTATACACTCTCATTGTCTTCAATGAGACAGACTGACTCGTCTGTTAGTTTGTCATACTGGGGTGGCTTTTGTGTTGCTGTGAGGCTGGAAGCTCTGCCATCAGTATTTCCAATACCAACAAGGTCACGCATGGTGGACAGGTTCAGTGGAGCTTCTAGACTATGACAGACTGGGCAGAATGATGGGGCCATGTACTTCTGATAACATTGGCCATTGAAAACCTTATGAATATCAGTGAAACATTGTCTGAAATAGTGCCAGAAGACGAATCACTCAGGTTGAAAGGTGCTCAAAGTATGACTGGGAAGAGCTTCCTCCTCAAAGTGAATCAACCTTAATGACGTGGATGGAATAAAGCTATCAGACTTTCATTTGCTGATGAGGCACAACTCAAAATGAGAAGACACAGCTGTAAACATTCATTAATAATCAGAACATGGAATGTTTGAAGTATGAATTTAGGAAAATTAGATGTTGTCAAAGATGAAATGGAACAGATAAAGATTGATATCCTAGGCATTAGTGAGTTGCAATGGACTGGTATTGGCCATTTTGAATCAGACAATAATATGGTCTACTATGCTGGGAATGAAAAATTGTAGAGGAATAGCATCACATTCATCATTAAAAAGAACATTCCAAGGTCCATCATGAAGTACTATGTTGTCAGTAATGGAATAATATCCATATGCCAACAAGGAAGACCAGTTAATATGTCTGTTATTCAAATTTACCTACCAACCACTAAAGCCAAAGATGAAAAAATTAAAGATTTTTACTAATTTCTGTAGTCTGTAACTGACCAAACTTGCAATCAAGATGTATTGATACTTACTGGTGATTGGAGTGCAGAATTTGGAAACAAAGAAGGAGCACTGGTAGTTGGCAAATATGGCCTAGTGGTAGAAAAGATGCTGGAGATCACATGATAGAATTTTGCAAGACCAATGACTTTTCATTGCAAATACCTTTTTTTCAACAATATATATTGTGACTATATACATGGACTACATTATATGAAACACCAGGAATCAAATAGACTAAATCTATGGGAAGAGATGATGAAGAAATTCAATATCATCAGTCAGAACAAGATCAGTGACTGACTGTGAACAGACTGTCATCAATTGTTCATATGCAAGTTCAAGTTAAAGCAGAAAAAAATTAAAAGAAGTCTGCAAGGGCCAAAGTATGATCTTGAGTATATCCCACCTGAATTTAGAGACCATCTAAGAATAGATTTGACACATTGATCACTGATGACCAAAGCCAGAAGAGTTGTGAGATGACAACAAGAATTCCATACTAGAAGGAAGCAAAAAGGGTCATAAAAATATAGGAAAGGAAGACTGAAATGGATGTTAGAAAAGACTCAGAAACTTGCTCTTGAATGGAGAGTAGCTACAGCAAATGGAAGAAACGATGAAATACAAGAGCTGAACAGAAGATTTCAAAGGGTGGCTTGAGAAGACAAAGTATATAATGGAAGTACAAAGACCTGGACATGGAAAATCAAGGGGGAAGCTCAGCATTTCTCAAGCTGAAAGAACTGAAGAAAAATTTCAAGCCATGAATTGCAATACTGAAGGATTCTATGGGCAAAATATTGAAGAATGCAGGAAGAATCAAAAGAACATGGAAGGAATATACAGAGTTGCTGTACCAAAAAGAATTGCTTAACGTTCAGCTATTTCAGGAGGCAGTACATGATCAAGAACCTATAGTACTGAAGGAAGGAGTCTAAACTGCAATGCAGAAATTGGCAAAACAACAAGGCTCCAGGAATTGATTGAATATCCTTTGAGATGTTTCAACAAATCAGTGCAGTACTGGAGGCACTCACTCATTTATGCCAAGAGATTTGGAAGACAGCTACCTGGCTAACTGACTGGATGAGATCCATATTTGTGACCATTCCAAAGAAAGATTATTCAAAAGAATGTGGAAATTATTAAACAATATCACTAATATCTCATTCAACTAAAATTTTGCTGAAGATAATTAAAAAATGGCTGCAGCAGTATATTGACAAGGATCTGTCAGAATTCCAAGCTGGATTCAGAAGAGGACTCGAGAAAGGGACATCATTGCTGATGTCAGATGGATCTTGACTGAAAGCAAAGAATACCAGAAATGTTTACTTGTGTTTTATTGACTATTGAAAGATATTTGACTGTGTGGATCATAACAAATTATGGATAACATTTTGAAGAATGGGAATTCCAGAACACGTAATTGTGCTCACGAGGAACCTGTATATAGACCAAGATGTGGTGGTTTGAACAGAACAAGGGGATACTACATGAGTTGAGAATTAGGAAAGGTATGTGAGGACTGTGTCCTTTTATTATACTTATTCAATTTTCATACTGAGCAAATAATCTGAGAAACTGGACTATATGGAGGAAAACATGCATCAGGATTTGAAGATTCATTAACAACCTACAATATGCATATGATATAACCTTTCTTGTTGCAAGTGGATTTGACTTGAAGCACTTAGTGATGAAGATCAAAGACTGCAGTTTTCAATATGGATTACACCTCAACATAAAGAAAACAAAATTCTCACAAGTGGACCGATAAGCAACATCATGATAAATGGATAAAAGACTGAAGTTGTCAGGGATTTCATTTTACTGGGATTCACAATCAACTCTAATGGAAGCAGCAGTCAAGAAATCAGACTTCGTATGGCACTGGGCAATTCTGTTGCAAAAGACCTCTTTAAAGTGTTCCAAACCAAAATTACTGCTGTGGAGTGGGATCCGACTCATAGTGACCCCTCCTTAGGTTTCCGAGGCGGTATCACTACGGAAGAAGATTGCCCAACCTTCCTTCCCAGGAGTAGCTGGTGGGTTTGAACTGCCAGCCTTCTGGTTAGCAGTCAAATGCGTTAGGCACTATGCCACCAGAACTCCCCTTTAAAGTGTTAAGAAGCAAATATATCACTTTGAAGACTAAGGTGTGGCTAACCCAAGCCATTGTATTTTCAATAGCCTCATATACATGTGAAATCTGAAGAATGAAGAAGGATGACTGAAGAAGAATTGAGCCTTTGAAATCTAGTGTTGGGGAAGAATTTTGAAAATACCATGGAATGCCAGAAGACTGAAAAAATCTGTCTTGGAAGAGGTGTAGGCAGAATGCTCCTTAGAAACAAGAATGACCAGGCTTAGTCTCACGTTTTTCAGTTATGCTATCAGAGGGCTTGCTCCTGGAGAAGGATATCATGCTTGGTATACTAGAGGGTCAGGAAAAAGGGGAAGACCCTCAATGATATGGATTGATACCGTGGCTGCCACGATGGGCTCAAGTATAGCATGGATTGTGAGGATGGCACAGGACTGGGCAGTGTTCTGTTCTGTTGTCACTGTGATTTGGAGCTGACTACACGGCACTTTCCAACAATAAAAATATTGTCTTCAAGCCAGTTGGAAAAACACTAAAGCTTTGGTTTCCTTAAGCCTATCACTTGAGTATTTAGAGGAGTTTTAGTCTATGTGGGGTTCAATTCAGAATTTTCAATACAAATTTTTCTCATGTGAGAGGACTGAAATGGGAAGACTGGTTATTTTACAAATACAGTGATTTATTCTGAAATAAAAAAGAAAGCATATGTACTTTACAGTAAAGCATATCTTCTCTGGATTCTCACTGGTGTTGCCTGGCAGGAGTGGAACAGGCCACAGTGGCTACCAATGAACACAATCATCTGTTATTTTAAACATAGGATGGTTATGAAACAAATTAGTACCCCACATGAAGGCTTTTTTTTTTTTTTTTCTTCCCACTGCAGTACAATCTTGAAGGATTACAGCTATTTCTTGAGGAAGTTGTTTTGGGGATTAAGTGCAAACAGCAATGCATATCCACAACCATAGTCTAGTACCCAGAGAGATCAAATTTTGTGTTGAAATAATACACAATAGGGAAATAAAGCTGAGTGAGTGGGATGAAATCCTTCTCTGAGAAAAGTAATCTTTTCTCTAAGTTATTAAAGTTTTCAGATGCCTAGGTTTTTGATGAGCTTATTTAAAATCCATAGGGGGAAAATCAGCAGCTTAATGTGCTGACAGCATTAAAAAACAGTGAGAAATACTTGATTCCTCAAGGACTCCTTCCTTTACCCCCTCCCCCAAATAGTTTGATTTTCCTATTTATCACCTTTGTCTTTTGATAAAAAGAGGAGAACCCTTTGAGAGGACAATTTTGAGGTCTTAATCCATACTTCTTTCCAGCTTATCTTTTGCATTCAAAACAAACACCTTTAAAAGAATCCTTTTTGGTACTAGAGAGCTAAATGCTAAACTCAGGTATCAGCAGCTAATTAGCTTCACATCTGGGGGTGGGGATTGTCAATGTACTCCATCTCCTGAATATTTATGAAAGGATTTGTAAAGAATAAGCTATTTGCAGAAAAGTGGAGCCTACAGACTATTCTTATGTCAAGTTAGTTGAATGGGAAGGGTAGTGTATGTAGGACTATCTCAAATCTGCTTGACTAGAGGTTCAAACAATGAAAACCCAGTTTATGCATTGTAATTAGAGCATACCATATCGATGTCATGTTAAATGTTATTTTCATTTTGACATCTTAATTGACTCTCCTTTTGAAGAAGTTTCACTTTTTGCTCTGGAAATACTTGGGCCAGTTAATACTTGTTAAATTTCAGGATCTCTTTTGCTTTCCAGAAGCTCTGGTGGCGTAGTGGCTATGGCACTTGACTGCTAACCAGAAGGCTGGTGGTTCAAACCCACCAGCCACTCTTCTGAAGGAAGATGGGGCAATCTACTTCTGTAGAGATGCTTCTGGTAATCCAAGGAGGGGTTGATAGGAGTCAGGACCAACTGGACAGCAGTGAGCTTGTTTTTTCCAGTGAGTTTGCTTTCTAGTGTGCTGTTCTTATGTGCTACCTGGAAAGAGGAAAATGTGCCTATGTTTTAGGGAATATTCAAACAAGGTGGACTGTTACAGGTGAATATCTGTAAATCCGGTGCAGTGGGATTGCATATTATATTGCAGACCTTGTTATAGTGTACAATTTCACTGACACTGCACTCTCCGCCACCTCGCCTGCCTTTGCCAAGGCCACTGCCTATAGCTTTCTGCTTCCTGCTCACTTCTCACTGTTGCTTCACCAACACCACTGCCACCTGTGCCAGAGCTGCCACTTCTACCAGGGTTGTTGCTGCTTTTTTCCAATGCTGTAACTTCTCTCCTCCCTCCCCCTGCCAGCTGCCTTCACTGGCGTTGTGGCCAATACTGTCGTCAGCGTGAATGCTGCTGCTGTTATTCTCTTCTCGTACAAAACGGCCTCTCTTCTTTTTCTAACTTTGGCAGGAAGGCAAGGATCAAAATCAAAATGAAAAACCAACTGCAACAAAATTGCTCCCAGGGGATTCACATAGACCTGCTGGCATTTTTTTTCTATTTCTCTGCTCAGAAAGTTGAGAATTCTGGGGTCTCAGAAGCTCAGGTTTTCCATATCCTTTTCTGGACTTCAGCCATGCTTTCTCGCCAGCCTGCAGAATTGATTGGAGGGACTAGGGGGGGAATCAGGGAGGATACAGAAAAGAGAGACCCACACAGAGGAATTACTTCACTGTCGCTTCAATTTCATGAATGTCAGCATGTAAACTCTCGTTTAGTTTAGATTATGTTTTTCACTTAGATTACGTAATTTTACCCATGAGGAAACAGGATCCTTGATATTCCATCTTCTAATAAATGTGCAAGAAAAGGAGAACAGAAGGTAGATACCGTAACCATGTCCAGTAGGGAAAGCAGGGATGGACAGGGGTGTTATGCTCAAGTGGAGACAGTAATGCTCTGCAAAAGGGTTTTGAGAGAGGGGTAGGAAATTGAAGCTGAAGGTGAAGTTTCCAACTTGTGAAGTTAATGGACATATTAACAGCACTAGGAAATCTGCAAAGAAATGCACATTAAGAGGGCGTAAGTGCAGCCTGAGTTTAAACCAGTTATTTATTTCTTACCAGTGAAACATAAGATTAGGGTAAATATATCCAGGAGGAATCAGGAAATTCTGTTCTCAATCTTGAAGAGACTGAGATGGACATAGAGATTTGAAAAAAAAAAAATAAATGGAAGTGATGTATAATAGAGAATGGGTGAGACTATCAATTTAGGAAGGATAAAGAGAGAAAATAAAATCTGAAGAGATAAACATGTGGATTTCCTATATTGATGCGAAAGAGGGACAAAGACAAATGGGTGAAAAGATGAGTAAGACTGAAATTATTGGGGGATGAGGGAGTTTCAAGGAAAAAAATGGCCATTATCTAACCATACGTACACATCAAGAATTATAAACATTAGGCACAATCTGCTAAAAACCAAAACCAAAACTCACTGCCGTTGAGTTGGATCCAACGCATAGAGACCCCTCCTCTTGCCTTTATCTCATGATTTCACCTTGAACTTTTTTTAAAAGAAAATAATCTATCTGCTCTGTGGCACCTCAATTTTTTATCTATTCATGTAAACACTTTCCTATACATTTATCTATCCTCTTTTTTCTTCTTCCATTTCCTTCCTTAAATTAAATCCTCAGTCTGACCCCAGTCTTTGCACATTTTCCAGAACGTTGCTTCATAGGGCAATTCCTCTCTAGTCACTCTTCCTTTGTTTTCCTCTTAAATAGATTCATGCCCAGTTGTCCAATCCCAAATCCTTTCCTTGACCTTGAACTCATTTAAAGTCACTCTTTTAACTCTCTTTGGATTCTTTTCTCCCACATAGTCCCATTCTTTATCACAAAACTAATAAACATTTCTTTTTCATTTTGAAACTGGAAATATAAAGATTAAAAGAAAAAAAAAAAAAAAACAGATGAATTTTTATCCCACCAGGCAATGATAATCAGTATTATTATTTAAAGGTACCCAGAAATACTTATAAATATATTTAATAAAAAATGATCATATATATATATATATTTTTAATTTATAAATACCACAAATATCTTTCCATATCAATAAAAGTAAACCTTTATGATCATTAAAATGGTGTATTTTATTTGATTTTATGGAATATTTAACCTAATTTCTGGTATTGGTATTTTTTAGCTTAGATTAAACTTCATAAATTTCTTATGAATAATGCTTCAATTAGGACTTTTTTATCTACATCTTTTCA
The DNA here is from genome assembly GCF_000298275.1 of Orycteropus afer afer. Classification (NCBI taxonomy): domain Eukaryota; kingdom Metazoa; phylum Chordata; class Mammalia; order Tubulidentata; family Orycteropodidae; genus Orycteropus; species Orycteropus afer. Next base: position 2,724,933 of record NW_006921913.1, read on the forward strand.
CAATTGTATGGTTTTAACTTTAGAGGGTTTCCTTGAGGAAGGACCCTTGCAAACATTTTACATGGCAGTATAGTGCCTAAGGCATTTGACTGGTCATCAGAAGGCTGGCGGTTCAAACCCACAAGTCACTCCTCAGAAGGAAGGTTGGGCCATCTACTTCCATAGTGATACCACCTCAGAAACCCAAGGAGGTGTCCCTATGAGTTGGACCCAACCTGATGGCAGTGAGTTTGGTTTTTGGTATATTACATGTGGGTGACTCTGCTTACCTTTTTACCATCTCTTCAACAGTTTGCACCACTACTTTAAGAAATTTTTTTTTTCAAAATGAATGGCAACATTTTAATTACCAAATATAGCAGGTTGTGGCAAGGAAAGGATTTGGGATTGGACAACTGGGCATGAATCTATTTAAGAGGAAAACAAAGGAAGAGTGACTAGAGAGGAATTGCCCTATGAAGCAAGATTCTGGAAAATGTGCAAAGACTGGGGTCAGACTGAGGATTTAATTTCAGGTAGGAAAGAAATGGAAGAAGAAAAAAGAGGATAGATAAATGTATAGGAAAGTGTTTACATGGATCGATAAAAAATTGAGGTAGCACAGACCAGATAGATTATTTTCTTTAAAAAAAAAAGTTCAAGGTGAAATCATGAGATAAAAGTATAACAATAAGTACGGGGACTTGATAGAAATGGAGAAAATTTGAAACAATCACAGAAATGCAATAGAGAAGCAGTGAGGGAGGAAGAAGATGATATGAACAGTGTCAAGAATCCAGCTGCAATTGGGCAGCCTGAATTTGCAGCATGAAGTTTTGTTTTAATCTCTGTTATGTGTTAATAGGGTTAAAGCCAACCTTCCATATATATCAGCCTTAGAGTCCAGAAAAGTGAAGGAATCCTTCTACACTAATCATGACTGATATTGAGCTATTATTGATCCAAGCAGTGTTTGCGAATACAAAAATTCCTTGACAAAGCTAAGTGAAAGCATAGATACAGTTACTCAAGTACAGAAAGTGTCTGTGTCATCATAAAATGCATTTTCAAGGACATAAACATATCAGTCCTGCCACTTTATTAGACCATTACGTTCTTCAAATTTTCTGCAGCTTTAAAAATCAAACTTGCTTGACTGAGTTTTCTACTTTTAGGTTCACACACACCTGAAATATTTTTTTTTAGTTTGAATTAGAGATGACTTTGCCTTAGGATAGGAGCTCTGACGGTGCAGTAGCTAAAGTTTTTTGCTGCTAACCAAAGGTCAGAGGTTTGAACCTACTGGCTGCTCCATGGTAGAGAGATGAGGTACTCTAATTCCATAAAGATTTATAACCTTGGAAACCCTGTGGAGCAGTTCTACTCCATCCTGTGGGCTCTCTCTGAGTTGGAATCAACTCGATGGCAGTGCGTTTTCTGGTTTCCCTTAGGAATCTGGAATAACTGATAGGAAGATAGTTCTCTTCCTTCCCTTAAAGAATTCAGGTTAGGAGCTTCACTTGAGGGAATTTTCAATATTTCTGAGTTCTGTGGGAGAAATTAAGCCCGTCTAAATATATTGATAGGTAGTTAATCAGCTCTTGCTTCATATTTTCATTTCCTCTCAGTTTATAATGCATAGAATTGCCTTGGAAGAAGTACTGCATTACAGAAGAGCTAAGACTGGTAGTCCAAAGTCCATTCTATGTTGTAAATGGAAAGGGGGCAGAGAAGGAAGCATAAAGATTAAAGAGGAGATAGAATGATTTTTTTTTCATCCTGTCAAATGACTGTTTATATTGGGCAATACTGCAGGCTTATAAGTTCAGTTTGAAAATTCTTCAAATCAGAGGAGCCATTTAATATATAATAGAGAGCTGTACAGGAAAGTCATTTATAAAAATGAAAACATTTCATATCTGCTTTTTCACAGAACAAGTTTCTCACTTCCTAGACATTGCTGTTTTTCTTTCTTTCTTTCTTTTTTTGTTCAGATGAGGGAAAGATGAACTAGTTGGATCTCCATATCCAATTAATTGAAGGCATTAGAAATATGTCAGCTTAGTTTGTTTTGATGTATAGATTTAGTTATAATTAGTCAATTAAGATATGTATTCATTTCTACCTATGAAAATCATAGATACCTGGTTATAGATCTTCTGTCAAAGACATTATAGGCTAATTCAAAACTCTAACCATTTTAGATCCCTAGCAAACATCTTAGACTGAGAACACAAAATAAATTCTTACACGTGGTGCTCATTTATTTTAATCAAGCCCATTAATAAAGATGTTATGCTAATAATTTCTGCCTAATTTTGGCCAGTTGAAGCCCAGAGTAAATTGACTTTCTCAAGGTCAGGAGTGAATTTGAGTAATTAGAATATGCAATTCCTTTTGGGATGACATTATGTCCATCATCACATCCTCTGATAATTCTTGCTAACAGTATATTTTGTGTGACTTACGTTTGTCTATGGATGACAGGAAAGAAAAAGGAGCAGGAGGTAGTAAGGTGATGTACCATGTAAAGAAGATGTTAAAAGACAATAGAATTGTGAGGGGATCAAGGTTTAAGGTCTGTTTTTTACTACCCAATCATTGTGTACCCTTGAGCAAGTTCTTTAATTTCTCTGAAGCTTGATTTTTCTGTCTGTAAAATGAGTTAAGAATAAAAATTTCCTGTTAAAATTTTGTCATTTCATTTACTTTCCCACCTCCCCATCTCTCTGTCTCTCTCTTTCTCATACACACATAAGTTTAAATGAAGTTATCCTTAGGAAAAGTAGTTTGTATCATTGTAGAACAGAAGTTGTTATTAAAAGATGATGTGTCAGACTGAGTGCCATTTTAAAGCATTGAGAGAAATTAATCCTTCATTAACACCAAGACCACTAGTTAATTTTTTGCCTTCCATTAGAAAGTCTCCTTCATTTGTGACTGTGGCTTATGGGGTTCATTAGCACTGTAAACGCAAACTCTGTAGTGTTGTCACAGGGGAAACCGTTAGTAAGTGGAATTGATGATTCTGAAAATACAGTACTTGTGATAAATGTTCTTCCAACTTGTTTTCTAAGTTTACTTACTTAGAGCAAGATAATCAATCCTTTTTGTTTTTAATTTATAAAAAGCCAGACCAATCCTATTCATTTTGTTTGAAAAGTATTGGCGTATTTTTCCTTATAGAAAAAACACCAAATATATATATATTTTTAAATAGTAGCTTCATTCATTTATTCAGGAAACATGCATAGAACACCCATTCTCTGTCAGGCACTGTATTAGATACTGAAATTTCAGGTTTAATTGGCAAGTCAGATTCATAAACATAAAATTACCATACCCAGAGGTAATAGCTATAAAATATCTGTTAAAAGGCTGTTTAAGACCAAGAGTCTATTTTGAATGACTTCCCTGAGGAAGTAGAGCAGAATTCATGGATGAGTTGATATCTGGCTTGGACTTAAAGAATGCATAAAAGTGTAGTTAGACAAAATGTAAGACCTGTCTCTGAAAAAGTACAGAGTAAAAAACATGACATGTTCAGTAATGTTGAATAATTCTCTGTGATAGAGATATAGTAAGCAATGAGATTGTTGAAATGGAGGTAAATTATGGAAGTTGGTAGGAATGTGGGTATAATAATACTTATTTAAAATTAAATCAGTTTGCTAGGTGTCGATAAGATATTATATATTCTCAATTCCCCTGGAGCCAGTAGGCTTCAATGTTTCTGGACTTGATCTGGGACCTCACAGAAATCAAAATCTGTTGACAACTAAATAGGAAACATAGTTTATTTTGCTGGCTCTTCATTTGCAAGTTTGGGGAAGGGAGGGAGGGGACTTACCTAATAGAAGATATTGGTGTAGATAAAGTTTGATTAATTATCAGGGATCATGTGGTGTTCTCAATTTTCTAGATCAAACCACTAGGATTAGAACCCAGGCTCTGCAATTTATTGTGTAGCCATGGACTAATTACTGAACTTCTTTGAGAAGTAGATAGAATCAACCAATAATTTTTAGTTTAGTTTTCTGACTTGTAATATTCTTTACTTGAATCCATCCAGTGGTTAATGGATCTGGCTTGCATGGACTTGTGCACACTTCTTCTCAATGCCACGTTTAGTGATATCATGTTGGTAGCTTGAAATCAACAGAGTGAGGGCATTGATACCACAGAAATCATAAAATGCTACAAATCAGAGCTTCTTTTCCTCCTATCCAGTGAGCTGGTAGGATGCACCGATGATTCATCTTTGCATTATCGTGTCCACTAATCTTTGTTTACCTCTCATATGCAATGAAAGAAAAAAAAAAAAAGAAAATTGATTCTATTTTTTTTTAAACCAAATTTGTGGCAATGTTGTAGTTTACAAATAACAATTTGGCTGTATTTGAATTTTTCTTTAAATGCCATTGCTTTTCAAAAAGTAGCTTCATTAAGGCAAAGGCATATGCAGGAATTTGTGTATGCAAGTATTCTTTTAACCAGGGATTGTTTGTTTGAAAGCAAGAGAAATTCACTAGAACTAGATGAAGAGGAGGAGCTCTGGTAGCGTAGTGCCTACGGCACTTGACTGCTAACCAGAGGGCTGACAGTTCAAACCCACCAGCCACTCCTCGGAAGGAAGATGGGGCAATCTACTTCTGCAGTGATATTGCCTCGGAAACCCAAGGAGGGGTCGCTATGAGTGGAGTCTGACTCTATGACACATAACGACAACAACAGATTAAGAGAAAATTTGTTAGAAGAAAAAGGGACACTTCAAGGAAAATGAAGCATGTATGTGTCTCATAACACAGGGATGTGGGATGGGGGCATAAGTTACACCTGTGTTTATGATTTATACCTCAAATCCTGGATCTGGGGACTCAGAATCTGTTCTGCATTTCTTATTTTAGAAGCCTGTGTTTTCCAAGCTCTGCTTTTCTCTTGATAGCTATACCATTCTCTTCCATCTTTTTGTCTTTTGTCTTTCTCATCAGAACACCAAAACCAAACCAAAACTACCCCTATAGAGTTGATTCCGACTCATGGAGACCTGATAGGACAGGGTAGAATTGCCCCATAGGATTTCCAAGGCTGTAAGGCTGTAATCGGAATCAACTGGATGGCAGTGAATTTTTGGAATCTTTACTGAAACTGAAGGCCACATCTTTCTCCTGAGGAGTGGTTGTAGGTTCGAATGGCCAACCTTTCTGTTTGGCAGCTTAGTGCTTAACGACTGGGTCACCAGTGCTCTTCATCAGAACATGTATGTCCCAAAATACCATTCCAGATTCCAACAATGCTTGTATATATCATAAGTCTCCCTAGTCTCTATATGTCTGTCTTAAATTTGTTGAATTCTTGAAAGAGAACTGATTGATTCAGTCCAGCTTGTGGATGAGACCTCCTTGGGTCTCATATCCACTCCTGATTCAATTTGTTGTGCCCAAAAGGGTAGGGTTCTTATAATATATATTAGACCATCCAATCTTACAGCTTCAGTGAGGCCTGTAGGTGAGGGCAGTTTGAAGAATATAGGCCATAGTTTAGGCAGACATCCTAAAATGCCTTTATTACAAAGTTTATCTAAACAATATGCTCTTTTATTGTAAAAAAGTGAAACACTAATTTCTTCTTAGAGCACATTAATGTATTAATGTCTTATTACATTTTTTCTTTCTATATTTAGCAACCTATCCTGCTATGAGAAATAACTGATAATAATGCTTTGCATTCTTTCCAGTGAATCAAATTATTAAAAGATTTACTTGATTTTCACTACATATAGATGATGTTTTCCAAATACCTTTCATATTCTAGTATTACAAAGTGATCTAATTAACTGAAAAACTATATAATCTGCTTCTTAAAAAAATCCATAAAGAAAATCATAATAAACTCAGTATCCCAAGAAATAATAAAGTATAAATTAATAATACAAATCAGTATGAAACAAAACTAATAAACATTATTAGCTCAAAAATAGAAATTTCATGTTCCTAGTACTAACATGTAATTTTTCAAATAATACTTCTATTTTTTGCTGATAGACAAATTTGGATTTATTTCTCTGTTGAAGAAAATGTGAAAAGCTGCCAAAATTTTCTAAATTTTCCCATCTCTGTTTTCATCGTGAAAACATCATTTTCTTCTCCTAATGGAGCTATTAAGGAAAAACACAACAATATGTATTCTCTCAGAAGAGTACATTTCAGAAAGACCAGAGGAGTTGTAGAGAGGCACAAATTCCAGTATGCAGGTTTCTTTCAAATTATTTTTAGGTTATTTTTTTCAGTGCTTTGCCTCAGACAAAATGTCTCTTAAATCCTTTGGCTTTTAAATTAAAGGAAAAAAAAATAAGCTGTTGGAAATGTTGCTTCTGGATAAGGGGAATCTTGGAGGCAACCATCTGCTTATGAACTGGGGGCCAGGCTCAGTAAGCAGAGGGTGTGATCAAGCTTCCTGGATCTTCTCAGAAATGTGGACCAGAGGCAAAGTGAGGGTCTGATGCAAGCTTATTCTTTTCCATGGTTTTGTGAGGTGCATATTATTACCTCTAACTGTGATCTTTGAAATACACTCCATTCCATTAGGAATGATGAATTTTCATATGCAACATGCCCTCCATTCTCTCTTCAGGGAAACACAAAGTGATTTTGATGGCATTTGACTTGCATGTTTTCCCACTGAGAGAAAAGGTTTGTGAGCAAGGCATTTAGAGAAAGAGGAGGACAAAGTAGAATAAGATATGCTAGAAAGAGCAGTGAAGTGGATCTAATATTTCTCTAAGGAAAAGGTTTTGTGTATGAATTTTAGCTTGAGTGACACAGATAGCTGCCTGGAGTCATTGGCTTTCTCCTCTGCCATGTGACCAGGGAATGCTGGGCTCCAAGTGTTGGTGGGAAGACTCTTCATTTTGGTTCAGGGATGATGGGAGGGAGGTATTATTCCATATCCGAGAGCTGTTGATACACGTGGGTATGAGTCTGAACCTAAAAGACATTTCATATTTGCTTGTCATTCTAGTTTTTGACCAGTTATAGATTCTATATTTTTATCTCTGCTTTAACCCAGAGTTACTACCTCTGTGAGGAAACTACAGAAGTAGAAATTGAGTGTTTGATAGATGGGAGGAGTGGAAATATTCTCAAAATTAATTTTTTTCTTCTGCCTTGTGTTTTCTCAAAAGAGGGAACAAATTGGAAACTGTTTTGGATTTTTTCTTCTTCCCTCAGAATACCAGAAAAAAAAAAACCTGTCAAAGAGCTGAAATGTAATTCTCTCTTGTTTCTCTTCATTTCCAGTGATATACATGGTACTCAGAACACATGATTGAATTGTGCAGTTGCACTTGAATGCATGGATTCAACAAATGTTTCTTGATCATCGCTATGATCACTATGGGTTAGTCACAATGCTAATGTGAATTAATAAGGCAGACATGGCCTAGGAGTTTATAATCTATCAAAAAGATAAAATTAACCAAATAATGTGAATTATACGTGGAATCAGTGAAAGCCTATTTGAGGAGGTGGTGTTTCAGCTAAGAAGGGAGGGATGTTTTCTTGTTTAGTGAGATGAAGAGGAGTGAAGTGAAGAGAAGTGAGAGTGTTCCTGTCAGAGGGAACACATATGCCATTTGGGAGAGAGAGGGTGGTGTATTCTGTCTTTGGCATGTAGCCCAATTGGGCATAGAGGGAGAGATAATAGAAGCTGGCTGAGGTCCCGCTAAGAGGTTATTCTGAGGATAATGGGAGTGTGCTGGATGGTTTTAATCAGGGTCTTAGCATGCCCAAATTTGTATTTTAGAATATCATTCTGGCTACTGTGAGGAGAATGTCCTGGAGTGGAGTCTGAGAGGCTATTACAGTGGCCAAAAAGCAAATGCCAGGAGTGTATGGCAGGTGGCTGAGGTAGGAATGAGGAGACAGAAAGATTAGAGAGATATTTATAGGCAGATTGACAAAATTTGTTTTGTAGAAGGTGGGGAAGAGGGAGGCATCTTCCAAATTTTCAGGCTGACCTCAATCCTGCAGAAAACAAATAAAATGGTTCAAAGTCTTGTTCTTTGGGTCCCCTCCAGCCAGGATTTTGTTTAGATTATTCTATCAGTGTCTTTATTATAGAATTATAATGAATATTGTAATAGTCTGGCATGCTATGGTACTTTGTATATCTTCATACCTAATATTTACAACGCTCCTGTTAGCAGCCCTGTTTTAGAGATATAAAAAGAGGTCCAGAGAAGTCTTAAGTAATTTACCTAAGGTCATTCAACAGGTCAATGATAGAGCTGGGCTTTAAGCTCAGGTGTACATGATTACAAAGTCTCTGCTTTTTCCTCCCATAGGAAATGTACTCACAGACAGTTTATGTTTTTAAGGATCCATCAAATGAGAGAATCCATTACAGGCATTTTATATTCATTATATCATTTACCTTCACAACTATCTTATGAGGTAGATATTGGTGTGCACTACAATTTACAAGGAGATTGTTCCAAGGACTTGTATAAGGAAAAGCTGCTTCAAACAATATAAAAATCTTGGCTAAACTTCTATAGCATGAGAAAACACTGGACTTGTTTCCAGACTCCAGAACTGAGACTTTTAATTACTACCTGAACTGCCAACAGTATAACATCTAATGCAGGTAAGTCATGTTTTATAGTCAGTTAGAATTGCAATCATTTATTGCTAATTCCAATACCCTTATGATCCAGCATGTAATACACTGGGCAAATCTACTGCAAAAGACCCTTTTAAAGGGTTAAGCAGCAAAGATATCACTTTGCAGACTAAGGTGTGCATAACCCAAGCCATGATGTTTTCAGTTGCCTCATATGCATGTGAAAGCTGAACAACCAATAAGGAAGACCAAAGAAGAGTCGATGCTTTTGAATTGTGATGTTGGTGAAGAATATACCTGAAATATACTGAAAATACCATGGACTTCAGAACAATGAACAAATCTGTCCTAGAAGAAGTGCAGCTGGAATGCTCCTTAGAAGTGAGAATGGCCAGACTTCATCTCACTTACTTTGCTCATATTGTCAAAAGGAACCAGTCACTGGAGAAGGACATCATGCTTGGTAAAGTACAGTGTCAGTGAAAAAGAGGAAGACCCTCAATAAAGCAGATTGATTGACACAGTGGCTGGAATGATGGGCTCAAAAATAGTAAGGATTGTGAAGATGGCACAGGACCAGGCAATGTTTTATTGTGTTGTACACAGGGTCACTATGAGTCAGAACTGACTCCCTGGCACCTAACAACAACAATATGATTCAGCACAGTGCATATTAAAGAGTTTAAAGAAGAAAATGTGGGTGTGATTTTGTTCACAGTGTGATGTAAATGAATGTATGTTGTGTGTTTGAGTGTTTAAGAGTGTTTACTAGGGAGATATATAAATGGAGTTTAAAGTGTGACTTTCATGTTGTGTGCTGTTGAGTTGATTCCTGCTCACAATGGCACAATAAGACAGGGTAGAATTGTCCCATAGAGTTTCCCAGGCTATAATCTTTACAGAGGGAACTCTGGTGGCATGGTGCCTAAGGTATTTGACTGCTAATCAGAAGTCCTGGGAAGGAAGATTGGGCAATCTATTTCTGTAGAGACACCACCTCAGAAACCAAGGAGGGGTGGCTACAGGTTGGATTCGACTCGAAGGCAGTGAGGTTTTTTTTTTTTTTGTAATCTTTATAGAAGCAAATCAATAAGTCTTTTCTCTTACAGAACGGCTGATGGGTCCAAACCACAATTTTGTCAGCAGCTGAGCACTTAATCATTGTGATCCCAGAGCAATCTTATTTTATTTTGAACCTGGTCATGGGGATCTCTTGATAACCCTTATATACTGATAAAATTTAAAGTATGTGAATATTTAGAAGAAGTATACCAATAAAGCAAGAAACTGAAGACTTGAGGAAAAGTAATTCTGAAACTATTTAACTTAAAGGGAAACAGCACATTTAATGAAAATAACTGTGAAATTCTCCAGTGAATAAGACTTGCTTGAGTCCAATAAGCTTATCATTGCTTGAGAGCACCTTGCTGGTATCACAAATGATGGGGTCATTATCTGCTTCCTCAAAGTACATGCCTAATACTGATTAGGCTGCAGGGAATGAGCTTGATTTGCTTATATCCTACCATATGCATCCTCTAAATCTGGTTTTCAGAATGGGAGAAATGTCAAGAGAGGAATACAAGTGTAAGCAAAATATAGTTTCTACTTTTACTCACCTGCTCTCTCTTCACCTCCCCACCATTTTTTATGAAATGATAGCTTTAGACTATGATCTGGCAAAACAACATTCAAAAATTCACAGTGAATAAACTTTTCAGGGTACATTCACCCTTCTTGACTACTACAAGAGCAAAAACAACTTGTAATTTAATTTCAATGATACCTCAGTGTCCCACCACCCAATATGCCTAGTTTATAGCTGAAGGGGCAAGAGCAGGGATTTTCAGCTGTTCCTATTTTGTACCTTGTGACTTTGTTTCAATGTTAAGGCTGGTGAACATAATCATAACAGATTATTACTGCCAATGAACTGGGACATTGATGCAGATTACTAAATTACAAGACAAACTGTATAGCTGAATTGGTCTATAGCTGGACCTTCTCATGTCAGAGATGTTGGTCAAAGGACTAAAACTGTGGTGGATATGTCTATATATGTATTGCAAATATATTCGTGAGTATAGTAGAGCATACAGGGAGCAAAGTTATGAAAATTTCTTAGCCGTAACCAAACACCTTGAGAGAATGAGTCACGGGGCCTGGGAGGTATACAAGTCCTTAGAACAATCAAGCAAATGAGATCAAAAAGGGAGGATTTTCCCAGAGATAAAGCTCAGAAGGCAGAAAAGGATAGGAAAAAGGACAAATGGAAATGGTAAACACAGAGAGGAACTGGGAAGAGTGCTGTTACATTATGGGGATTGCAATCAATATCACAGAATAAAATGTGTATGAACTGTTGAATGGAAAACCAATCTGCTCTGTAAACTTTCACCAAAATCACAATAAAAAGTTCAAAACAAAGCAAAACAAAAATCAACAAAAACTGTGGCCCTGACTCAAAAGAGTGGTAGAGGATCTTAAAAAGAATCCCCAGTTTTTGGGGAGTAATTAGGGAGGCTGAGAAGAATTTTTTCCATCCTGCCTACATTTTCTTCCCAGCAACCTCAGGGGATGGTATACACCATCTTTATGTACTCTAGACATTAATGGGGAGAAGACTGATCACTCTGATAAAAGTTCTTGCAATGATTGTATTTGTTTTTGTTTTTGAGCAACTAGCATTTTAACTATGGGGTTTCTTGTCTATGTAACCTAAAATACTCAGTTTGCAAAATGATAATGAATTGCAATTGCCTGAGAAGTGGAGCATAGAAATAAATGGAGTAGGACCTGAGCAGCAATTCTTGCATGACTTTTGGTCAGTTTCTAGAATTTCAAGTAGCAATTTATATGGCAGAAAGAAGTGGCTAATGTTTCATTTTGACACAGGTTTTGACCAGAACATTACCTAAAAAAACAGGTCAAGACCTGGGCCTAAACTATAAATTTTCCACAAGAGCACACTTGCAAACAAACAAACAAACAAACAGCAGCAACAACAAAATTCTGGCTCCTAGTATGTTCAATGCATCTCTATATACTGTTCTTCATTCACACTAAAGTATAAGTAAAAATTTATCTTATTATTACTTTCTAATGTTTGTCTTTGTTTGAAATCTTACCACAGAGTCTATTCCTTTACAGGCTTTTGTCTTAACTCGATTACTTTGATTGTTTAAGTGTCTCTTCTCTGTCATTATCTCCCTCTCTGTTTTATTTATCAACTCTCTCAATCTTGCCTTATATCTCTATTTTATCGTATACACATTATGCTAGGTTTGTGTGTGTGTGCATACATATATTATTATTGTTATTATTAGTTGTCATCAAGCTGACTCTGACTCACGGCAATCTTATGTATAATAGAATGAAAGGTTGCCTGGTCCCATGCCATCTTTGTGATATTTGTATGTTTGAAGACACTGTTGTGGCTATTGCATCAATCTATCACATTGAGGGTTTTCCTTGCCTTTGTTGACCTTTCTATCAAACATGATGTTTTTTTCCAGCAATCGATCTTTCCTGATGATGCACCCAAAGAATGTGAGTTGAAGTCTCACCCTTGCTTCTAAGGAGCATTCTGGTAGTATTTCTTTTAAGTCTGATTTGTTTGTTCTTCTAGCAGTCCATGGTATCGTCAATATTCTCTGCCAACACTATTGTTGGAAGGCATTAATTCTTCTTCTGTCTTTCTTTTTCATTACTCAGATTTCATATGCATATGAGACAATGGAAAGACCATGGCTTGAGTCAGGGCACCTTAGTCATCAAAGTGACATCTTTGCTTCTTAAAACTTTTAAAGATGTCTTTTATAGCAGATTTGCCCAGTGGGATATGTCATTTGACTTCTTGACTGTTGCTTCTATGGATATTGATTGCTGAACCAAATAGTCCGGAATCATTGACAACGTCATTTTTTTCTTTTATTTTGATGTTGCTTAAAATAAATAAAAACCCCAAACTAGTTGTCATCAAGTTGATTCCAATGAATGATAACTCCATGTGTGCCAGAGTAGACCTTGCTCCATAGGTGTTCAGTGGCTGATTCTTTTGGAGTAGATGTCCAAGCCTTTTTCTGAGACACCTGTGGTGGACTTGAACTGTCAACTTTTCAGTTAGCAGCCAAGCACATTAACTATTTGTACTACCCACAGACTTCTTACAGATACAGGTTGTTGAGCTGTTGTTGTTATAGAGATATTTGTAACAGCAGTCACTGTGGCAACAGAATGTGCTGTGCTCACATAGATGATAAATGACTAAATTAAATAAGTTCTCTTTGACCCTTAGTAGTGAGAGATAAAAATCAACATAAACTTCTCTTCCTTAAGATAAATAGATCCACGGGTAAATGATAGACGGATAAATAGAAAGATAAAAAGATAGATAGGTAGTCTAGTTAATTTTTATTCCTTCTTTCCTGAATGTTATTTTATTTGAGGAAGATGACTGTCAAGTCTTTAGTGACTTTATGAAGGAATACCAGATATGAACTAGGGATGTCTCCACTGCTTCCTTCATCTTGGCATACATGAAAGGGATGCAGGATGAATATTTGAAAGGAAAGACCATTTAAATGTCAATACGCTTTCTATCTCCTTTTAATTATCCCCTTTCTCTCTCCTTCTCCATCTGTCTTTAGCACATAAACAGGCATGCTCATTTAAAGTGTTATTTCACTCTAGGAGGTACTTTTTAGGAATATGGAAAATTGCTGGAGGAAGAGAAAAAACATTAACAAAACCACATTCTGATTAAAGTTGCAAACGATATGAGTTGCTCTTCTTTTTAAAGTGAAAGTGAGAATCTCAAGTGTGAACCAGAGTTAGACAGTCACATGACTTCCTCTTAATTTCTGTGCCTTTAGAGAATATCAGAGGAGAAAACGGAATGATTATGTAAGTAAATATAGTAACGTGTCAAATCTACACCTGTCAGATATTCAAACCTTATTGTTCTTCGACTTAATAACTTCTGAGTCATAAAGGAAGTAGCAAAAGTTAGTCTGAATATGTACAAATGATGTTAACCCAACTTTGTAAATACAAGAAAGCATTTTTCACAGATACACAGTTATACTAATTTTTGCTTGCTCTTTGATGTTATTAACTGGTTTTAAGAAAATCCTGAAATGCTGTAAAAGCAGGGATTTGTTTTATTGTTATCACCATTTATAGGTCCATACAATGTGTGCAAATTTGAAAAAAAAAAACCTGAAAGAGAAGTATATTTTAACAAATTGATATATACATTACCTGTTGTAAAAGAATAGACAATAGAGTATTTTGAAGATTGCTTTTTATTTATTCTCAGTGGAAACTTTTTTCCCTTAATTTATCAACATAGTTTGCCAAATGTAGACTGAGATGTGGTAAAGAACTGTTGCAGCTTTTTCAAATATTGCAGGAAATGATAACAATTGTTATTTGTTACTTACTAATGCTAATCAAGACTTCACTTTGGTAAGCTAATGAATTTAACTAAAACATTGTGTGTCATCAAAATACAGTCCCCCTCCCTGTTTTGTTTCCCTTTTTTTTTTAGGTGAAAAATTGACTTTTATATTGTTGTTTCACTGAGCAGAGCTTTCTGAACACAGAAATGATACCTACACTGGTATGGAAAACCAAATTTCCTATTTGCTCTGAATGTGTAATAAGAATCAACCACAGAGAGGAAAAACATGAATCAAGCATTAAGCCATTAAACTGTACCTAATAGGTGTCTATTCAATGGGTCTTATGAATGCGAGTTGTGCCCCATTTAAAGTCTAACTGAAGTGATTGCACATTGCATTAGTGAAGATAATTACCAATTTGTTCTTTTCCCAAAATCATCTATGTATGAAAAATACTGTTGGAAGGTAAACAGTGTGCCTCTAAAGAGAAAAGATGGCCAATTGAAATAGGGTCAGCGGAGTAATAGATTTTCTCCTTTTACCTCTTTCTTTTTTTTAAAGTGTTGCAGCTTCAGAAGAATAATTCCCAATTTTACCCCACAAGTCAATGTAAAATGATTTACTCTGCTTCTATGGGTTTTTGCTGCCTTCAATATTAGTTTCAAATTCAAACTTATACTCAAATGACTTACAAATATGAGCATTCAATATGTTCATTTACAGAGAAATGTTGAAATGCTGTTAGCAATTCCTAAGTCTCTGATTGAGCAATGAGGAAAAAGATCAGTAATCTTGTTCTAGTTTTGCCCCCAAACCAGCTGTGCATCTTGCATAAATAACTGAGCCCCTCTGGGCTACAGTAGCAACTACTGTAAAATAAGAGAACTGAAAGAAATGATTTCTAGGCATTTTTCAGGTTAAAACAAGTCTCTCTGTTCTGAAAATATACTTTAAGCCTAAAACAGAAGTATATTCACTGACTGATCCTTTCTTGGGATCTCTGGTGGCATAGTGCCTAAGGCATCTGACAGCTAACCAGAAGGCTGATGGTTCAAACCCACCAGCCAGTCCTTGGAAGGAAGGTGAGGTAATCTACTTCCATAGTGATTCCACCTTAGAAACCCAAGGAGGGGTTGCTATGAGTCGGATCCAACTTGACGACAGTTGAGTTTCCTTTTTTTGATCCTTTCTTGTATGAAAGGCTATGCTTCTTTTTTTGGTAGTAAGATAGCATATAGAAAGGAATCGTTTTTAAATTTAATTTCCCTCAGGAACTTTGTTTGCATTAACCAGCATGCAATTCCATTTGTTTTTTCCATAATTAAATGAGATTATATCTCTGGCCAAAATTTAATAATGAACTAAAGTTTATTGAGTGCCTACTCTGGTAGCATAGTGGCTAAAGCACTTGCCTGCTAACCAGAAGGCTGGCGGTTCAAACCCACCAGCCGCTCCTCGGAAGGAAGGTTGGACAATCCTACTTCTGTAATGATACTGCCTCGGAAAGCCAAGGAGGGGTCGCTATGAGTCGGGGCCGACTCGACGGCACATAACAACAACAACAACAACTCTATACCAAGGAAGTACTATGTACTAAGGACACAATACTGAGCAATATTGACAGGGAATTTGCCTTCATGGCATTTGTAGTCTGGTGAGGAGTTAGAAAGAGCCCTGGTGGCAGAGAGATTTAAGGGCTCAACTGCTAATTGAAAGGTTAGTTTGAACTCACCAGCTGCTGCACAGGAGAAAGATTTGGCAGTCTTTTCAGTAAAAAAATACAGCCTTGGACACCCTATGGGCCAATTCTATCCTGTCCTATAAGGTTGCTGTGAGTTGGAATTGACTTGAAGGCAGTGGGTTTGGTTTGGTTGTGGGAGGAGATGTGGATTAATCAAATGTAACCCTGTTTATAAACTGTATTGTGGAATTGTTTATAGCTTCCAATAACAAATTATGACAAACTTGATGGTTTAAAACAATTTAGGAAGCCAGAAATCTGCATCAAGATGTTGTCAGGGTTGATTCTTCCTGGACACTCTGTTTCATGTCTCTCTCCTACCTTCCAGTGATTGCCAGCAATCCTTAACATTCCTTGGCTTGTAGACAGGTTACTCCAGTCTCTACCTCCATCTTCACATTCCTGTTTTTGTGTATATCTATGTCTCAAATCTGTGTTTCCTTTGTTTTTAAGGACACCAATCACTGGATATAAGCCTTACCCTATGTTCAGAGTGTTTTATCTGGAGATGCTTAATTACATCTGCAGAGACCCTATTTTCAAATAAGGTCACATTCATAGGTATTGGGGGTTAGAATTTAGACATGGTGACTGGAAGGTCTAGTTCATCACCAGAAAGTTAAAACAATCAAACGACAAGACATATGAACAAATAATAATAACTAAAAAAAACAAAAACAAAAACAAAAAAAACTCTCACACATGATTAGAAGTACTCTCAGAATTAAGAAAATGGTGCAAACATTTCTATACTCTTGGCTTTTACATGGTGGTATCTCTCTCTTTGGTGATCTCCCTTACTCCTTTTTCTACTTTCTCTAGTTCCTAGACTTCAGCCAATTCAAGCAAAAGCTACTGTGCTATGTCAACTAAGTCCAAAGTCTCCTTTCTTGATCTCATCCATCAAATCTGTTATATAAAGCACAATTTTGTTTGGAATTTTCAAATTTTTCTGCAAGAGAATACCATAAGGCCAGTCAATACTTTCCAATATGGGTGGAGTCTTATAGCACATCCTTAATTCATTTTTATGTAAAAAAAACAATCTTTCTTCTGGGAGTGGGTACCACATGCAGCAACAGCATCTAAAGAAGAAGTGGAGAGCAAGAGTGGGGGGACTTAAAATATAATAAAAATATTTGTGTATAAACATTATATAGTTTAGGCAAATTCTTAAAAATTAATGAGAGGAATTTCTCTTTTTTTCTTTTGTTCTCTCTCTCTCTCTTTTCCTCACTTTCTCCTGCTCTTCCTTTCTAACAGTTGGACTTCACTATATGTATTCATGATTAGTGATTTAGGTGTTCTTCATGTTGTTGTTGTTAGGTACCATAGAGCTGTCTCTGACTCACAGCGACCCTATGTACAGCTGAACGAAACATTGCCCAGTCCTGTCCCTGCTCCATGATCCTTGCTGTACCTGAGCCCATCGTTGCAGCCACTGTGTCAATCCATCTCCTTAAGGGTCTTCCCCTTTTTGGTTGACCCTCCACTTTACCAACCATGGTATCCTTCTTCAAGGAATGGTCCCTTCTGACAACATGACCAAAGTAGGTGAGAAAAAGTCTGGCCATTCTCGCCTCCAAGGAGCGTTCTGGCTGCATTTCCTCCAGGTCAGATTTGTTAGTTCTTTTAGCAGTCCATGTTACTTTCAGTATTCTTCGCCAACACCACAATTTAAAAGCATTGACACCTCTTCAGTCTTCCTTATTCATTGTCCAGCTCTCACATGCTTATGAGGCCTTTGAAAATACCATGGTTTATTTCAGGTGCATCTTAGTCTTCAAGGAGATATCTTTGCTCTTCAGCACTTGAAAGAGATCTTTTGAAGCTGATTTGCCCAGTGCTATAAGTTGTCTGTGGGAACTCTGGTGGCATAATGCCTAAGGCACTTGACTGCTAATAAGAAGGCTGGCAGTTCAAACCCACCAGCCACTCCTCAGAAGGAAGATTGGGCAATAAATTCCACAGTGATATCACCTCAGTGCCACAAGGAGGGGTCTCTATGAGTCAGATCTGACTTGCCAGCAGTTTTTCTTTCTTTTTTTTGTTTTTTAACATGTCATCTGATATTTTGACTGCTGCTTCCATTAGTGTTGATTGTAGAACCAAGTAATATGAAGTCTTTGACAATATCAATCTTTTCTCCATTTATCATGATGCTGCTTATTGATGTGGTTGTGTCTAGTCAATTACAGACTGAAGAAGTTGGTAAAAAATCTTCAATTTCCTTTTCTTTGGCTTTGGTGGTTGGTGTGTAAATTTAAATAATGGTAGTATTAACTGGTGTTTCTTATAGGCATATGGATATTATACCATCAATGACAGCATTGTGCTTCAGGATAGATCTTGATACATTCTTTGTGATGATGAATGCCCTGCCATTCTTCTTCAATTTGTCATTCCTAGCAAAATAGATCATGTGGTTGTCTGATTCAAAATTGCCCAAGCCAGTTTATTTCAGCTCCCTAATGCCTAGGATATCTATGTTTATGCGTTCTATTTCATTTTTTGACCACTTCCAATTTTCCTAGATTTACCAGGCTAGTTCGTATAATTTCTATCTAGAAAACCCAAGAAATGAAACAGAGTACATTGGTAAGTGTGCTTATATATGGTTCAGTTATCAAAGGCAAACTTGAGATTAGAACTAAATTACACATACAGCAAAAGTTTGTGGAATGTGTTGATTGTTCAGTTAATTCAGAACCTGCAAAAAATTGTTCAAGCAGATTC
>NW_006921913.1:2743573-2765084 GCF_000298275.1 Orycteropus afer afer
AACCCTGTATATGATCTTGGATACACTCTCCATTTAGACATACATAATTGTTTAGCTTGTTCACCCATCTATCCGTCCCTATACCCATGTTTTCAAGCAGATTCTTTATAAGTAAAGAGAAATACATGTCACAGTTGTTAGTATCCAGTTTCTAGAACAGCATCTGGCACTTAGGAAACAATTACCAATTATTTATTGAATAAATGAAATGTCATATCTAGGTTCTCTCTCTTGTTCCCTTTCTTGCTTTCTTTCTTTTAAAACCGTGAGTTCCATGTGCTATATTGAAAATTCCAAAATGATTTGGGATATTTGTCAAATTTTATGCTTTCAGAGCATTTTATGACCTTTCTAAGCAAATTGGCAAAGTTCTTGTTAGCTGACCTCAAGTTAACCCTCAACTCATGGTGACCTTATGTATAATGAAATGAAATGCTACCCGGTCCAGCACCATCTCCATGATTAGTTGAGGACTAACCAAGCAAAATAACAAAAATTCTTGCTATTTTATTTATTGAAATACAACTGAGGGTTTTTAATGGGGAAACTTTGATAACTACTGGGGATCCTTTTATGTAGAGATCAGAGACTTTCTGCAGCTCTAGGGGTATAGACAGATAATGAACGAGCAATTGCAAGTGAAGTAATTATCATGATGAAAGTGTTTTGTAAGCCAATGATTGGGACACTTAAATTGTTTCTTAAACATATATTAACTTTGGTTCTCCTTTGGCCATTAATATTTTTAAGAGTAGTCATTAAAGATTTTTTTAAAAAAATTATTTTAAATGACATGCTCCTTAAAAGTATTGTGAAACACTATGTGTCCTCCTTCATTTTGAAACTGACATTTCAACTTTCCATAATAAGTTTAAATAGTTGCAAAGGATTGTTTTCAGCATACTGTCAAAGACATTGTAAAATAAATTTATTACATCATTCCTTTACATATTCAGTGTTGCTAAAACACTCTAATGATATATGATTTCCACCTTGATCCATTAAAATAAGAGTGAATAATAAGCTGTTCTGCAAAAATCAAGCTTTTATATTTTTCATTTTCTACTTTGAGTTTATAAAAATCCTTTAAAATATTTTATCTTACAATTATATATTCTTATAGTTTAAAGTCTTTTATTCATCACTAAAAATTAAAAAAAAAGTAATTTGCTTGACTTGCTTAAAAGATTCAGTGGTTTAAGTTATGATTTAAATTGCCAGTATTCACTGCCGTTGAGTCAGTTCCAGCTCGTAGTGACCCTATATAACAGAGTAGAACTGCCCCATAGGGTTTCCAAGGCTGTAAGTCTTTATGGAAGCAGACTGCCACATCTTTCTTCTGCAGAATGGCTGGTGGGTTTGAATCACCAACCTTTCGGTTAGCACGCAAATGTTTTCACTGCACCATTAGGGGTCCTTTGAATTGCCATTGTTGTTGTTGTTGTTGTTATGTGCTGTCGAGTCAAACCCGACTCATAGCACCCCCTCCTTGGGTTTCCGAGGCAGTATCACTACAGAAGTAGGATTGCCCAACCTTACTTCTGAGGAGTGGCTGGTGGGTTTGAACTGCCAGCCTTCTGGTTAGCAGGCAAGTGTCTTAGCCACTATGCTACCAGAGCTCCCATTAGTACATAATAAATCAAAAGACCACATATATATATATTTACATATACATATATATGAATAATTATTAAAATTTTTAAAATACAGTATTTAAATTCTTGTCTTAGTAAAATAGATGGATTTTATTTTTCCAATTAGTTCATAAGTCTGTAGCTGAACATTACTTATTGCTACATTGAGGGAGAGCTCAACATCAACTTTCATCCTATTTTCACTTCTATGAATGTAAGTGGTAACTTGTAACTGACAAGAAGAGATCAATATTTGTGCCCGTTCCAAAGAAAGGTGATCCAAAAGAATGTGGAAATTATCAAACAATATCATTAATTTCAAACCGAAGTAAAATTTTGCTGAAGATAATTAAAACACTGTTGCAACAGTATATTGACAGGGAACTTCCAGAATTCAAGCTGGATTCAGAAGAGGATGTGGAACAAGGACAAGGAGTATCATTTCTGAAGTCAGGTAGATCTTGGCTGAAAGGAAAGAATACCAGAAAGATGTTTACCTGTGTTTTATTGACTATGCAAAGGCATTCAACTGTGTGGATCATAACAAATTATGGCTAACATTGCAAAGAATGGGAATTCTAGAACACTTAATTGTGCTCATGAGGAATCTATACATAGACTAAGAGGCTATTGTTCTCTAACAGAACAAGGATATACAGCATAGTTTTAAATTAGGAAGGGTAAGACTGTGAGTCAGGATTGTATCCTTTCTCCATACTTAGTCAACCTATATACTAAGCAAATGATCTGAGAAGCTGGACTATATGAAGAAGAATGTGGCATGAGGATTGGAGGAAGACTCATTAACAATCGGCAATATATGCAAATGCTCAACCTTGCTTGCTGAAAGTGAAGATGACTTGAAGCACTTCCTGATGAAGATCAAAGACCACCTCAACATAAAGAAAATGAAAATCCTCACAACTCAACCAAGAAGAAACATTGTGATAAATGGAGAAAATATTGAAATTGTCAGGATTTCATTTTACTTGGATTCACAATCTATACCCATGGAAGCGGCTTTCAAGAAAACAGACATTGTATTCTCTGGCCAAATCTGCTGCAAAAGACCTCTTTAAAGTGCTGAAGAGCAAAGATGTCTCTTTGAAGACTAAGGTGCACCTAATCCAAGCCACGGTATTCTCAGTCACCTTATATGCATGTGAAAGCTGGACAGTTAATAAGGAAGCCCAAAGAAGGGTTGATGCATTTGAATTGTGGTGTTGACCAAGAATACTGAAAATACCATGGATTGTCAGAAGAATGAAAACATGAAAAATCTGTCCTGGAGGAAGCACAGTCAGAATGTTCCTTGGCAGTAAGAATGGCCAGACTTCATCTCACCTATTTTGGTCATGTTGTTAGAAGGGAACATTCTTTGGAGAAATATATCATATTTAGTAAAGAAGAGGGTCAGCAAAAAAGGGGAAGACCCTCAACAAGATGGATTGACACAGTGACTACAATTATGGCTTCAAGCACAGCAAGGATTGTGAAGATGAAGTAAGACCAGGCAACATTTCATCCTGTTGTACATAGGGTCACTATGACTCAGAGCTGACTCAATAGCACCTAACAACAAGTGCTATGGAAGCATGGGAATAGGAGTTTTCACAGCAATTTCACTCACCACTTTGCACACTTTTAAAATTATATGCCAGAAATCACGTGGCCATTTGTGAGCAAATTATATATTTAAATGATCTGTCAGCTGACAGCTCTGATTGGGTGTTCTTTGAATTGTGTAAAAACTTAACTTTTGGAGACACCTAACTTTCAAGATGATACCTGTTAAAAAAGCTATCCACGTTCTTAACATCCAACACTAAAATTTCATTTTCTTCTCTTGGTAATATGCTTGGTGTTTTTCAAGCTGAAAGAACTGAAGAAAAAATGTAAGCCTCGAATTGCAATATTGAAACATTCTCTGAGCAATGTGTTGAATGAAGCAGGAAACATCAAAAGAAGATGGAAGAAATACACAGAGTCGCTGTACCAATTGTACAAGTGGATGTATCTCCATTTCAAGAGGTGGCATATGATCAAGAACCAATGGTATTGAAGGAAGAAGTCAAACATGCACTGAGGGAAGTGGTGAAAAACAAGGCTCCAGGAATGCCACTCGATACATTTCAACAAACAGATGCCATGCTGAAGGCACTCACTTGTCTATGCCAAGAGATTTGGAAGACAGATATATGGCCAACTGACTTGAAGAGATCCATATTTGTACCCGTAACAAAGAAAGGTGATCCCACAGAATGTGGAAATTATTGAACAACAT
Organism: Orycteropus afer afer; assembly: GCF_000298275.1. Lineage (NCBI taxonomy): Eukaryota > Metazoa > Chordata > Mammalia > Tubulidentata > Orycteropodidae > Orycteropus > Orycteropus afer. The sequence goes on from NW_006921913.1 coordinate 2,747,492, forward strand.
CACTAATATCCTTAGAAGGAAGACTGGGCAATCTACTTCCATAGAGATGCTGCCTTGGAAACCCAAGGAAGGGTCGCTGTGAGTTGCAACTGACTCGATGGTAGTGAGTGAGTGTATGAGTGGTCAAACAGACATTCCACAAGTGGATAACTTGAAAGATAATAAACTTATTTTATTACATTTTAGATAGAATTCTGAATTCAGGGCACTGGCTATTGGAGAAAATTTTTGTTTCTTTCAGCCTCTGTAGCCCTGGCATTCCATGGTTTCTTTGTCTTACTATTGTGGCATCAGTTCTGCCCTCAAATTTCCCTGCCAATTTTGTGCTTGCTTGTGTCTAATCTGCTCTCTTTATAACTCAGAAATGATTAGGTTTAGGACACACTCTACACTGATATGTCCTCATTAGCATAACAAAATAAGCCCTAGTCCCATAAGAGATACATCCACTTGTATATAAGTTAGGATTCTAACACCTAATTTGGGGAGATACAATTCAATCCTTAACAGTGTCCAGAAGTTTTTACACACCATGATGATGTTAAGCCTTTTTTTTTTTTTTTTTGGAAAATAGGAAAAGGATGATTATGAAAGAAGAGGAAATAAAGTTTGTCCTGAATGATGCTTAGACTTCAAGGATTGTGCAAGGAAATCTGTTTTAGGAAAGAGTGCATTTGGTTAGGCAGGTTTCAGAATTGATTTCCTGAAAACTGACCATTTCCACCTACTACTTGGAAAGTCTCATGTGTCCCAGGGATTTTGGCACTCCGGTTCAAAGACAGCTGCATTAAGATATCATGAAAAAAGGACAACCGATTTCAATTATAGACATCTAGTAATAAAATACCTGGTATTGCTTCAGTCTTTTATTCATATAACCAATCCATTAGGTTTTATGTTAGAACGTGAAGTATAAGGCACATTAGACATTCTTTATGAATGTTCCCTTGTGTCTCTTATAAGAAGCAAAATATTTTCAATAGATCAATAGAATACATGGTAAATATAATACATATCCAAAGGCCTTATAGTTATAAATTCAATAAATGTGCTGTGAACACACTGGGATCATTCTGTGGCTCTAAATTAAATAGCTCCATTTATAAGTTGAAGACTGCTATGAAATTGTGTTTCCTATAGGAAAAGAATTACAAGATTCTATGAGGTCTGATATGAAAGCTGAAGTGAAATGGAATGTGCTTTTACCTCTTGAGAGGTCTCATGGATATTGCAATATCTTACATAGAAAAGGAAACTGTTCAGATGTTGAAATCATATCATTTTAGAGAGATCAATTAATCCATACCAGTATTTCCAATAGTAATCTATTATTCTACTATCTAATAAAGGAGAGGATCAATATTGCTTTTTGTCTCAATAATTTATATTTAGCCTGATCACATTTCTTACTATTCAACTTTGAATATGCTTTTATTCAGCATCTTAGTTTCCTCATTTGTCAAATGAGACAGGTTACTTCTAGTGTCCCTTGTAACTCTAACTATCCTTCAAGTCTATGATATTATACTGTTAATAAATGAAAGTTGTGGTTGCCTTTATACTTCACTAGATTTTATTCCTTCAGAACCCAAACTTCTCACTGTTATCCAGTTTAGAAAAAACAAATGAGATCTAAGCTCTGTACTCTTGGCTTTATTAAATATTTAATGATAACTAGCTTCTCATCTGTTTAGGTTGGTTTTATTATATGTGCAATCAAAAGATTGATAATTACTTTGTCTTAAATTCAAATAAATGTAAATCTAACATATCCTTGGAAGGAAGGTTGGACAATCTACTTCTGCAGTGATACTGCCTCAGAAACCCAAGGAGGGGTCGCTATGACTCGGGTCCAACTCAATAGCACATTACAACAAGAACAACACAACATATCCATAAGGTCAGGATCACATCAGATATGAAGTGGGAGTCCCACTGCAATGGAGTTGCTTCTGATTCATAGGGACTCTACAGAACAGAGCAGAAGTACCTCATAGGGTTTCCAAGGCTGTGCATCTTTATGAAAGCAAATTGTCCTATCTTTCTTCTGGGGAGCAGCTGGTGGGTTCAAATCATCGACCATTTGGTTAGCATCTGGAGGCCTTAACCATTGTGCATTCAGAACCCTTGAAGTGGGAATAAATAGACTTATATTTTTCAGATGAAGGGAGATGGTGCATGTGTGTGTATCTCCAATGAGAGAGTATTGTCTGTTTGTCCAGCTCCTACTTTTCCTTCCCCAGGCAGATGTATTTTGGCACATCTCAAGGTGATATTTTGAAGTGCCTATCTCCCTAGGGAGCTCTGGTGCCATAGTGCCTAAGGGATTTGACTGCTAACCAGAAGGCTGGTGGTTCAAACCCACAAACCGCTCCTTGGAAGGAGGGTTGGGCAATCTACTTCCATAGTGATACTGTCTCAGAAACCCAAGGAGGGGTCACTATGAGTTGGATCCGACTCGACGGCAGTGAGTTTATCTCCTTAAGTAAGGAGTTCCAGTGGTGCAGTGCCTAATGCATTTGTCTGCTAACCAGAAGATTAGTGGTTCAAAACCACCAGGTGCTCCACAGAAGGAAGATAGGGCAATCTACTTAAAGATTTAAGTTTCCCTCCTGGGAAACCCAATGGGGTCGCTATGAATTGGAATTGACTCAATGGCAGTGAATTGGGTTTTCATATCTCCTTAAATGTTTGAGGAGTTTCTCCATTCTAAGGGACTAGACAATTGGGTGTATACATGTCCTCCAAATTGACAAAGTGTACTTTCAAGGGGAGGAATATTTTTTAATACAAGTAATCACTCAAGACTATCTGCCACCATACATCACGGAACCCATGCCAGAGTATATTGGGGAGGGCCCTGTAATAAAAGAGGGAGTAAAATCTAAATGGACTATGTTATGTGATACATCTTCTATGGTCTTTTGGCAAAATGATCCCCTTGCTACAGCCTCAGCAGCGGTCCTCATGATGAATAAGAAAGGAAGAGACAGCTACCAGGGATTAGACAAAGACTTACCCAGACACACAAGAAATACACCATGGGAACTTCCAGAGATATATGGGGAGATCTTTGAGAAGGTTGTGTCTTCCACAGACTGTTTGTCAAGCCAGAGAAGTACTATATTATTGTTGCTTTTCTGACTCAATGATTATCCTCACTCTAGTATGGCCTGGACTGCTGTAAAATTGTTATCCTGGGCACAATTTTCTAGTGATTCATGAAAGCTGTAAAGACACAGCCGAAAGTTATGAGTCCTCTTATTTTAGGTAAAGGATACAACTTACTATGCAGAGATAGCTCCGCTTCCAGTGATGGGCTAGCCTTACAATCAAACACCACAAAAACAGCCAAGAATACCTCCTTATCAGGGTGCATATACTCTCAGGAACTTCAAGAAGTTCTTCCTGTTCTCTTTTGAGGGATATTAAACTCTTCTAGCCTTTCCAAAGGAGCTCTGGTAGCATAGTGCCTAAGACACTTGACTGCTAACCAGAAGCCTGGTGGTTCAAACCCACCAGCCACTCCTCAGAAGGAAGGTTGGGCAATCTACTTCCGTATTGATATCACCTCGGAAACCCAAGGAGGGGTCGCTATGAGTTGGGTCTGACTCGACGGCACATAACAACAACAACAACAACAACAGTCTTTCCAAATTGTTTTGGGAACTTTGGCTGTATACCTGATTGCGTACCAGTTGCAAATGATTTATAATAATCCTAGCCATTTCCTAATTTACTGAGTGCTTCCCGAAAGAGTGAGGGATTCAAATGTCAATTTCCTGATGTGACATTCCTTAACAGATGGAGAATTCAAACCTACTTAAGATCTATTCTAACATACTCTCATTCAGTTTCTTTTCCTTGATAAAATTATATAGAGTATTTTGTTTCCAGCATCTACTTTTCTAGGAGGTACTATTGCATTTTGTTTGTGTCCAGGACCCTAATGAGAGGTGTTTTTTTTTTTTTTTTTTCAACCAGTGTCTTAGTTTCCTAGGCTGCTGTAACCGAAAGCCACAAGATAGGTGACTTTAAAGAACAAAATTTAATGTCTCATATTTCTGGAGTCTAGAAGTGCAAATCAAGGTATCAATCATATTGATTTCTTCTAGAATCATAGAAAGATAAATTGCTCCATGCATCTCACCTAGTCTCTATTGACTACTGGCAATCCTTGGCATTCCTTGGTTGCACTGACCTCTTTAGTCACATGGCTGCCCTCCTTCTGTCTATGTACTTCTGTGTCTGATCTTCTTTTTTATAAGACACCACTCAGATGGGATTAGGACCCACCTTATTTAGATAAGACCTCATGTTACTGATAGCATCTTCAAAGACCCTATTCCCAAACAAAGTTATATTCACAGGTATCAAAAATTAAGACTTCAACATGTCCTTTTGACAACTAACTAATCTTTCCTAGCCATTTAATTTACCATCATTTGCAATGGACCCCAAGATTTCTGGTCTTGGATAAATTATCAAATTAGTTTATCACTCCAATTATTGGTTAATTCTGGAGTAGAATATTTTAGGAAAACAAACTATTTCCTCTCCTTCCATTTACTTTAAGCTTGCTTTGGGCCATAATTTTTTTTTTTTTTTTCTTTTTTCTGCTTCCACCTTGGCTGTCCCTGATTAGGGCATAATGGAAGCAATTATCCTTCAGATATCAAAACTACTTGTGCTTCCAGCAATCCAGGGAAAGAGAAAGTCTGTGTCTCCACTCACCCTGAGGTATCACTGACCTAACCTATCTCCCCACCTACAGAGAAGAAAACTGATGGAGCAAGAGTTGGTGGAATGGGCCATAATTTTGATGCAACATATAAAAATCCAAAGTACAGTAGAGATTTTTCTTTTGTTACATTCTTAACTGTGTGTTAGACTGGATTCTCTAGAGAAGCAAAACCAGTAAAGCATATATATATATTTAGAGAGAGAGAGAGAGAGAGAGAGAGAGAAATTTATCTTAGGAAAATGCCTTCCACACTTATAGAAGCTGGCAAGTCCCAAGTTCTTAGATCAAACGTCAAGCTGGAGGCTTTTCCCAACTCATGCAGTTGCAGGGTCTGATGAGCTCAAGGTTGGCAGGCAGTATACTGGGTATTGAACCCAACGAATGACGAATGTAAGATCAACAGGCTAAATGGTGGATTGTTCCCTTATGGACAGTTGTAGACAACACAACAGAATCCCAATCCATAGAAGAGTGTCTCTTTTTCCCAGGATGCCCATAAATATACTGGAAGCAAGCCACGCCCCTAGGGAAACTCCCTTTCAACGGATTGGCTGCTCAAAACATAGTCATCTGATCCCATCGTGGGAACAATCCACATCACAATTGCTTGAACCACACAGAATTGTGGTCCAGCCAAGTTAACACACAGCTCCAAATATCACTGTCCACACCTTGTAACTTGGCAGTTGTACACATCATCTTAACCATATATAATCTTTAAATAAGGACAATTATAAAGTCATATTTGCTCCTAACATGAAACGTTAACATGCTGTGATAGTTGGAGCCGTATGTCAACTTGGCTCAACCACAATTCTGTGTGGTTTAAGCTGTTGTGATGTGGTTATTTCCATGATGGGATCAGATGATTATGTTTTGAGCAGCCAATCTGTAGAAAGAGAGTTTCGCTAGGGGTGTAGCCTGCTTCTAGTATATCTATGGACATCCTGGGAAAAGAGACATTCTTCTGTGGATTGGGATTCTGCTGTGCTGCCTACAACTATCCATGAGCAAACAATCCACCATTTGGCCTGGAGATCTTGGATTTGTCATTTGTTGGAGTCAGCAGCCAGTACACTGCCTGCCAACCTTGAGCTGCTCAGCCCCAGCAGCTGTAAGAGTCAGGAAAAGCCTCCAGCTTGACATTTGATCCCAGAACTTGGGACTTGCCAGCTTCTATAAGTGTGTGAACCATTTTCCTAAGATAAATTTTTTTTTTTTTTTCTCTCTCTCTCTCTCTAAGCTTTACTGGTTTTGTTTCTCTAGAGAACCCAGTCTAACACATGTGATACCAAGAGTGGTTCTAGAGAGACAAAATCATAAGGATGGGCTTCCTAAATCATTTCTCCTAATTTGGTTAATCTTAAAGATGCTAGTGACCCTGCCTCTGTTAGTAAAGAGGGCCCTGCTAATCCATGGCATGAGGTGGCAACATTACTATGCGAAATAGCACCACCAATAGATCAAGTACTTGTGAGAAGTGACACTCTGGGTGATTGCATACTTGACCCTTTTTTGCAATTTTGTCAGCATGAGGAGTATAAGGAAGCTGGTTGGTTGGTCCTACTTACACTAGACAAAGTGGTGAAAGAGCGAGATGAGCTCAGAGCTGCTGAGTGTTGGCTTCAATGCTGCATAAAAGACCTCAGTGTTTCCAGCTGTGCTCTGAAAGAATGCCTTACATTGTCTAGTAACAGAGCTGATATAGCTGAAAACCAAACCCAGAGTCTTATTGTAAGGGTGGCTGAATTACAACGGCAATCAAATTGCCAACCCAGAATGCTGTCTGACGTTAAAGTGAGGGCATTGATTAGGAAAAAACGGGATCCTGAAACCTGGAATGGGGGCATATGGACAGATAGGAAGATCAGGATATGGAGCCTATACATTCTGTTGAATCCCTCCCATCTAATATCAGCTACAACCAAGTGACCAGCTGCAGAAACAAGGACTGTGATTGTTATATTTCTTCATTGTATATGTGCATCAAATGTTTTTGTTTTCTTCTGTTTTGAACTATGAAATGTAAATAAGGTTAATGCATTTTGGTTGTACGTGTGTTAGACTATCATGTTAGGTGCAAATATGACTTTATAATTATCCTTATTTAGAGATTATATATGGTTAGGAAGACGTGTACAACTGCCAAGTTCACAAGGGGTGGACTGTGATAGTTGGAGCTGTGTGTCAACTTGGCTCAACCACAGTTCTGTATGGTTTAAGCTGTTGTGATGTGTTTATTCCCATAATGGGATCAGATGATTATGTTTTAAGCAGCCAATCTGTTGAAAAGGAGTTTCACTAGGGTGTGTCCTGCTTCCAGTATATCTGGACATCCTGGGAAAAGAGACATTCCTCTGTTGATCGAGATTCTGTTGTGCTGCCTACAACTGTCCATGAGAGAACAATCCACCATTCAGCCTGGAGATCTTGGATTCGTCATTTGTTGGAGTCAACAGCCAGTATACTGCCTGCCAACCTTGAGCTCTTCAGCCCCTGTGGCTGCAAGTGTCTGGAAAAGTCTCCAGCTTGACTCTTGATCCAAGAACTTTGGACTTGCCAGCTTCTATAAGTGTGTGAGCCATTTTCCTAAGATAAATTTCTCTCTCTCTCTATATATATATAAGCTTTATTGATTTTGTTTCTCTAGAGAACCCAGTCTAACACACACGTATATAACCAAAATGCATTAACCTTATTTACATTTCACAGTTCATAACAGAAGGAAACAAAAATATTTGATGCACATATACAAAGTAGAAATATGACAATCACAGTCCTCATTTCTGCAACTGGTCATGTGGTCATAGCTGATATTCAGAACTACCTTCTTCTACCACCCATTCTGTATTTCCCTTGCCCTTAGCAAGCACCTCAGCTGGTTGTGGTTCTTTGCCTGGTGATGTGACGCAAACCTTCATTCCTAAAGGATCTGGGCCATTAGTAGTCATATAAGAGTTAGATTGCTGTAATTTTCCATAGATTTTAATCACAGGGGATGGTAGTACTAAGAGATGTCCTAAAGAATCTCCAGTATTCCAGACATATCCTACTTTACCTCCATTATGTAATGGCAATCCAATTTCCCCTTGGTAATCTTAATCTATCACAGCAGATAGTACAGTAATGCCCTTCTTTGTCTATTGATCCAGAGGCATGAAGCCAAAATGGCTGGGTGGCATTCTTAATTTCCAGTTCAATGCAATCAGTATTGTGTCTCCCAGTGGTAGTGTTCCTCCCTTTGGGACTAAGATCTCCAGACCCACAGAGCATAAGGTAGTAGGGACAGGAAGCAAAAATCTTTTGAATGGGTCACTAGGGGTAATAGTGAGTGGTACCACTTCTGTTTCCACCCCTTGGTTCCTGGACCCATGAATCCTGGCTATTGGAGATAGAGCACCATATATTGGATGCTGGTTTAGAGCATATACAGCCTCCTGAAGAACATTGTCCCAACTGCCCCAACCCTTCAAGGTGTTGCCACCTAGTTGGAGCTGTAATTGTGTTTTCAGTAGGCCATTCCATCATTCTATCAAGCCAGCTGCTTCAGGATGATGAGGAACATGATAAGACCGTGAATTCCATGAGTATAGGCCCATTGACACACTGCATTTTCTATGAAGTGAGTCCCTTGATCTGAAGTAATGCTGTATGGGATACCATGATGGTGGATAAGGCATTCTGTAAGTCCACATTTGGTAGTTTTGGCAGAAACATTGCATGCAAGGAAAGCAAATCCATATCCAGAATAAGTATTTATTCCAGTAAGAACAAAATGCTGTCCTTTCCATGATGAAAGTGGTCCAATGTAATCAACCTGCTACCAGGTTGGTGGCTGATCACCCTGAGGAATGGTTCCATATCACAGACTCAGTGTTGGTCTCTGCGGCTGGAAGATTGGGCACTCAGCAGTGGCAGTAGCCAAATCAGCCTTGGTAAGTGGGAGTCCATGTTGCTGAGCCCATGCATAACCTCCATCCCTGCCATCCTGGCCACTTTGTTCATGAGCCCACTGAGCAATGACAGGAGTAGCTCGAGAAAAAGGATGGCTCATTTCCACTGAACTCGTCATCGTAACCACCTGATTGTTAAAGTCCTCCTCTGCTGAGGTCACCTTTTGGTGGGCATTCACACAAGACACAAATATCTTTACTCCTGTGGCCCAGTCAGAGAGATCTATCCATGTACATCTTCCTTATACATCCTTGTCACAAATTTTCCAATCATGTGCCTTCCAAGTCCCACACCATCTGGCCCAGCCATTAGCCACAGCCCATGAATCCATATACAATCACACATCTGGCCATTTCTTATTCCATGCAAAGTGAACAGCCATATGCACAGCTAGAAGTTCTGCCCATTGGGAGGATTTCTCTTCACCACTGTCCTTTAAGGAAGTCCCAGAAAGGGGCTGCAGTGCCACTGCTGTCCACTTTCGAGTGGTGCCTGCATATCACTCAGAACCATCTGTAAACCAGGCACGAGTTTTCTCTTCCTCAGTCAACTGATCATAAGGAACTCCCCACGAGGCCATAGGTGAAGATGGGAGAGGGAAGGCAATGCCACTGGAGTAGAGACCATAGGCATTTGGGCCACTTCCTCATGCAACTTACTTGTGCCTTCAGGTCCTGCTTGAGCCCAATCTCTGATATACCAGTTCCATTTAATGATGGAGTGCTGCTGTGCATGTCCAACTTTATGACTCTGTGGGTTAGACACTACCCAGTTCATGATGGGATGCTCAAGTCTCATGGTGACTTGGTGGCTCATGGTTAGGTGTACAGTTTCTACTAAAGCCCAGTAACAAGCCAAAAGCTGTTTCTCAAAAGGAGAGTAGTTATCTATAGAGGATGTCAGGGCTTTGCTCCAAAATCCCAAGGGTCTGTGTTGTGATTCACCAATAGGGACCTGCCAAAGACTCCAAACAGCATCTCTATCTACTACAGACGCTTTAAACACCATTGGATCAGCCAGATCATATGGCCCAAGTGGTAGAGCAGCCTGAACGGCAGCCTGAACCTGTGGCAGATCCTTCTGTTGTTCTGGGCCCCACTTAAAACTAGCAGCTTTCTGAGTCTCTTGATAAATAGTCTGCAGCAACACACTCAAATGAGGGATATGTTGCCTCCCAAACCCAAAGAGGCCCATCAGACGTTGTGCCTCCTTTTTAGTTGTGGGGGAAGCCAGATACAATAACTTATCCTTCACTTTTGTAGGAATATCTCAACAAGCCCCACACCATTGGACCCCTACAAATTTCATTGAGTGGAAGGTGCCTGAATTTTTGTTGGGTTAATTTCTCAAACTCTAGTATGCAGATGTCTCACCAATAAGTTAGAGTCATCGATAATTCTTCCTTACTAGGTTCAATCAGCATAATGTCATCAATTTAATGGATGAGTGTGATGTCTTGTGGAAGGGAAAGGTGATCAAGATCCCTACGGACTAAATTATGACATAGTGCTGAGGAGTTGATATACCTCTGAGGAAGCACTGTGAAAGTATATTGTTGGCCTTGCCAGCTGAAGGCAAACTGATTTTCATGGTCCTTTGAAATTGGTCTTGCAAAAAAGTCATTGGCCAGATCAATAGCTGCATGCCAAGTACCAGGAGATGTGCTAATTTGCTCAAGTAATGAAACCACATCAGGAACTGCAGCTGCAATTGGAGTCACCATCTAATTAAGTTTACAATAATCTACCATCATTCTCTAAGATACATCTGTCTTTTGCACAGGCCAAATAGACAAATTAAATGGGGATGTGGTGGGAATCACCACCCCTGCATCCTTCAAGTACTTGATGGTGGCAGTAATCCCTGCAACCCCTCCAGGGATGTGGTATTGCTTTTGAGTTACTATTTTTGTAGGTAGAGGCCATTCTAATGGCTTCCACTTGGCTTTTCCTACTATAAAGCTCTTACTCTACATGTCAGGGACCCAATGTGGGAACTGTGCCAATTTCTCAGTATATCTATTCCAATTATGCATTCTGGAACTAGGGAAATCACTACAGAATAGGTTTAAGGATCCACTGGACCCACTGTGAGATGCACCTTAGCTAAGAGTTCATCAGTAACTTGACCTCCATATTCCCCAGCTCTGACTGGTGGGCCACAATGATGCTTTGGGTCTCCTGGAATTAGTGTCAGTTCAGAGCCAGTGTCCAGTAATCCCTGAAAAGTCTGATTATTTCCTTTTCCCTAATGAACAGTCACTCTCATAAAATGTCTAGGATCCCTTTGGGGAAACCTGGGAGAAAGATTGACATTATAAATTTTGGGCAATGTAGTGAGGTCTTCTTCCTCAAAGGGACCTGGCCTCCCCTTCATTTAAGGGATTGTGGGTCTGTAAACTGACTCAAGTCTGGGAATTGATTGAGAGGTTGTGACTCTGTATTCTGGTAATTCAGTCTAGGCTGTTGTTCATGTGACCTAGAATTCTTCTGTCCATACAGATCAAGTAAATATTTAGTAGGTTTGCCATGTATTTCACTAATAGGAACACCATGAGTAAGTAGCCAATGCCATAATTCCACACGAGTCAGACTATTCTGATTACTGTTCCAATTCTGCTGTCCATTATGGTAACCATGCCCACCTTGCCTTTGTTGATTAACTGATGCCACTTGGTCCCTACTACCATGGACACTCATAGTTGATTGTACACTCATAGTTAAGTGTCTTAGTTCAATTAGGGTAGTTTCCACTGTCAAATCTGGCTTACATAAAATAGCAATCATGGCACTCTTCAAGGATTCTGGGGCTCCCTTCACAAATTTATTCCTCACCATACTGGTGAAAGGTGTGTCTTTTGGACTCTCTTTTTCTGACTCTAGGGGTCTAATCTAATAAATCCATTCTAACAGGCCAATTTCTGTAAGCCTGTGGATACCTTCTACATTATACCAAGGCAGGTCTGGTACTTCAACTTGACTTAAGGTAGGCCACCACATAATCCATGCTTCAGTAAGCCAACAGAATAAACCATTAGATCCTTTCCTAACCTCTTGAGCTGAAACATTGAATGAAGAATCCATACTTGTTGTTGTTGTTGTTATTTGCCGTCGAGTCAGCCCTGACTCATAGCGACCCCTCCTTGGGTTTTCGAGGCAGTGTCACTACGGAAGTAGGATTGCCCAGCCTTCCTTCCAAGGAGTGGCTGGTGGGTTTGAACCACCAGCCTTCTGGTTAGCAGTCAAGTGCCTTAGGCACTATGCTACCAGAGCTCCTACTTAGTGAGCCTAAATCAATAAACTCGGACTGATCCAATGTTACATTCCTTGAACCATTATCCTACACCCTCAGCAGTCATTCCCATATATATTCTCCAGGTTTCTGTCCATATGTATTAGTAAAATCAAGTAGGTCTTTTCGGGTATAGGGTACCGCCTCCTCAGTCACACTTTGTATTTCACCTTTTGGGGCTCACTTGGACTTAACTTTAGTTACAGGTTTAGCAGCAACTATGGGTGATTGGGACTATTCCTGAGAACATTCAGCACTGTCTTCCATGGCCTCTGCCTCAGGCAATGACCCAGCAGGAACAGTTATATCAATCCCATCTAACCAAGGTGGAGGAGATAATGGTTTCATAGTAATCCTCTCAGATGGGAAGAATTAAACAGAATTTACAGGTTCTAAATCCTGATCTTTCTGACTATCTGCCCATATGTCCCCAATCCAGGTTTCAGGATCCCATTTCTTCTCAATCAATGCCCTCACTTTAACTTCAGGCACCATTCTGGGTTGGCAATTTAATTGGCTTTTTAATTCAGCCACACTTACAGTAAGACTCTGGGTTTGGTTTTCAGCAATATCAGCTCCATTACTAGAAGAAATAAGGCTTTCTTTCAGAGCACAACTGGAAACATTGAGGTCTTTTATGTGGTGCTTAAGCTATCACTCAGCAGCCCTGAACTCATCTTGCTCTTTCACCACTTTGTCTAGTGTAAGTAGGACCAATCAACCAGCTTCCTTATACTCCTTATGCTGACAAAATTGCAGAAAAGTATCAAATATGTGATCACCCAGAGCCTCACTTCTTCAAAGTACTTGATCTATTGGTGGTGCTATTTTGCATATTAATGTTGCCACCTCATGCCACAGATTAACAAGGCCCTCTTTACTAATGGAGGCAGAGTCACCAGTGCCTATATGATTAATCAAATTAGGAGAACCAATTTGGGAAGCCCATCCTTATGATTTTGTCTCTCTAGAGCCACTCCCAGTACCAAATGTGTTAGACTGGATTCTCCAGAGAAGCAAAACCAGTAAAGAGTATCTATAGATAGAGAGAACGAGGAATTTATCTTTGGAAAATGGCTCACACATGTATAAAAGCAGGCAAGTCCAAAGTTCCTGGATCAAACGTCAAGCTGGAGGATTTTCCCTGCTCCTGCAATCGCAGGGGTCAAGGAGCTCAAGGCTGGCAGGCAGCACATGGGCTGTTGACTCCAACAAATGATGAATCCAAGATCTCCAGGCCAAATGGTGGATTGTTCACTCATGGACAGTTGTAGGCAGCACAACAGATTCCTGATCCACACATGAGTGTCTCTTTTCCCAGGATGTCCATAAATATACTGGAAGCAAACCATAATCCTAGGGAAACTCCCTTTCAATGAATTGGCTTCTCAAAACATATACATCTGATCCCATCATTGGAACAACCCATATCACAATTGCTTAAACTGCACAGAATTGTGGTCCAGCCACATTGACACACGGCTCCAACTATCACACTCTGTTAATACTTTTGCTTTGTTCTAGGTTCATTTAGGGTTACTGACTCTCAAATTGACATAATAACTACTATGGTGTGGAATTAATAATTTTAAAAAATATGGAGTATTTTTAATAATACACTAACTACAATTTATTGAGCACTTGCTATGAACCAGACATTGTGGTTTCTTGCAGCAGACCTGTAACATAAGCATTCTATTACCCTCGTTTTGCTGATTAGACACCTGAAGTTTAGCGCAGTTAGACATTGTAACTCTACAATCTGTCTTCTAAATTCATACTCCTTAGTTCACACTATACTATCCTGCTTACTTTGCTTTTTAGCTAGAAAAGGGAAGTTAATTATACATTTTATTTTAGCTGTTCTATTTCGGAAGCTAAACTGAGTGTAGGTGAGAAATGAAAACCTTGCTGGTTTCATCTATGACATATAAAGCATTTGGATGTTGTCACTCTTTTTCTTACAACAAGAAAAAGCTGAGCAAAATGCAAATCAATAACTTTCCTTAAACCCATCAGAGAACTGAGGTTGCAGGGAAAACCAACACTGTAAAATCTAACAAATCTAGAAACAAGCAAATCTAGAGAGCTGAATTTTACTTACAGGAACAGAAGCTTAAATGTTAATTTTATTAACATTAACACTTAAATGTTAGTTTTTTTTAAATTTCTGATGGCTGAATGTAGACTAGAATGAGAAAATCCTGGGGCCACTGTCCCAGATATTTCCAGGAGCTGTACCTCCAGGAGCTAGGTTCTTAACTTAAAGATCTAAGATGTGTCTTCTCATGGTTATGACAGGGGTAGGGAAGAATAAAAAAACAAAACAAAACTCACTGCCATTGGGTGGAAGAGTAGTCATTAAGAAATACACCCCAAACTATCTCCATAACAAAGATCTGCTTACTCTCCTGGGGTTAAGATTTTGACAGACTTATCCCAGCTAGAGAAAAGGGTTTTCTACTACTCCAGCGCTCTTCCAGCTCTCCACCCTCAGTTAAGGTCAGCAGTGGTCAGGGCTACAAGGAAATAGATTGGGAGTGCTGTAGCCAGGGAATGGAGTTGGGAACTGGGGTAAAAATATTGTACTACTGGAGAAACCTTTGTGAAGGTCTTGGCCATGAAACACAAGCTCACTAAAAGAGGGAAAAACAGAAGATTACAGAATACTTCTTATCCCCCACATTTTACAATAAGGCTTCAGTATAATAACAGTGTATTACAGCTGAAAGAGCTTCAGAACACTGACTCTTTCTGAGAAGTGCTTGTTGTTGTTGTTGTTCTGTGCCTTCGAGTCAGACCTGACTCATACCAACCCCTCCTTGGGTTTCTGAGGTGGTATCACTATGGAAGTAGATTGCCCAAACTTCCTTCCGAGGAGTAGCTGGTGGGTTTGAACCACCAGCCTTCTGGTTAGCAGTCAAGTGCCTTAGGCACTACGCTACCAGAGAGAAGTGCTTAGGGAAGTCCAAAGTCAAGACAAAGAAAACAAGGACATTCTAGTACCCATAGCTCCAGAAAACAAAAATCACAGCCCCTTTTGTAGCCAGATTAATATAATTCCTCACACTGAAGATTCCTATTACCTGACACAATATGTCCATTTTTCAACAAAATACAATGCATGCCAAAAGACAAGAAAAAAAAAAAAAAAAAACAGCTTAAAAGGACAAAGAAAGCATTAGAACTTGACTTGGATATGAGAATTTTGGAATTTATCAGATAGGGAATTTAAATAACTGTGATTAATATGTTAATAACTCTAATGGAAAAGGTAGAGAACAAGCAAGAACAGTTGATAATGTATGCAGAGATAGAAAATCTAAGAACGAATCAAAAGAAAATTTCAAAAATAAAAAATATTGTAACAAATGAATGCTTTTATCAGTAGACTCAACATGGTTGAAGAAATCAATTAGTGAGCTTGAAGATAGTCAAGTGACAACTTCTCTAACTGAAATACAAAGAGGAAAAAAAAAAGAATGAAAAATTAAAAAAAAATGAGACTGTGGGGCAATATCAAACGGTATGTTTTTGTTGTGTGCTGTCAAGTTGATTTTGACTCATAGTGACAGTATATGGCATAATAGAACTGCCCCAGAGAGTTTCCTCAGCTGTAACCTTTATGGGAGAAAATAGTCAAGTCTTTTCTCCCATGGAGCTGCTGGTGGATTCAAAGAACCAATCTTTCAGTTACTAGATGACTGCTTAACCATTGCATCACCACAGCTCCTATCAGAAGTATAACATAGGGGTAATTGAAAGATTACTAAAGAATGATAGAATAGAACAGCAGAAATATTTGAATTAATAATTGTGTAGAACTTTCCATAGTTAATGGCAGGCACCAAATTACAGATATAAGAAGCTCAGAGAATACCAAAAATCCACACCCAGGAATATCATATTTAAACTGCAATCAACCAAAAAAACAGAGGTAGGGGAAAATTATCTGTGAAGGAACAAGAATAAGAATGACAGTGGACTTCTCATCAGAAACCATGCAAGCAAGAAGTGAATGGATGAAATAAAATATTTAAAATGTTTATAAAACAAAACACCAACAGAAAATTCTATAACTAGTTTAATTATAATTCAAAAGTAAAGGAGAAATAAGCACTTACTCAGAAAAACAAAAATGGAATTTGTGGCCAGAAAAATTGAGTAATTATGACATACATATAAATGAAATGAGGAACAGTGATTTTACAAGTTTGGAAGAAAAGAACCGGGAATACCGTGTTGTGTTTTGCTGCACATGAAATAGTATAGAATTATTTGAGGTGAGTGTAGATAAATTAAGGAGCTCTGGTGATGTTAAAGCGTTTGACTGCTAAAAAAATGATTGGCTCTTTGAACCCACCAGTCACTCCACAGGAGAAGATGAGTCAGTCTGCTTCTGTAAAGATGTACAGCCTTGGAAACCCTTTGGGGCAGTTCTACTCTGCCCTAAAGAGTCACTATGAGTTGAAATCAATTCGATGGCAGTGGGTTTTGTTTTGTTTTCAGATAAGTTTGGATCTGACTCCCAGGTGGTGTCACTACGGAAGTAGATTGGCCAACCTTCCTTCCCAAGAGTGGCTGGTGTGTTTGAACCGCCAACCTTCTGGTTAGCAGTCAAATGCCTTAGACACTATGCTGCCAGAGCGCTCAAGTTACGTATATATCTTGTTATCTCTAAGCAACCACTAAAAATTGTTTAGAACTGAACTTACATAACTTAGATGTTTAGAACAGGAAGAAGTATACAAGTCCACTGTTTTAGTATGAGACTTCAGTACCCATCAGTTAGTAATTGATAGCCATGAGAAGTCTAAGGTGAAACAATACGGAAAATAAAGTAGTTTCGTATTATAACTCAGGGTATAAAATAAATATCTATGAGCCTATACTGATATAAATAAGTTAAAAAATAGTGGGAAAGAGACAAAGGTCCCATGCAGAAGAATTCCCAATAATTTATGTAAATACTCTGCCCTTAACAAGGTGGAATGTATTTCTCCACTCCTCAAATGTGAGCTGCACGTAGTAACTTACTTCTGAAAAGTAAGTATGGAAAGGCAGAAGAAAAAAGTAACTTTACAGTGGAGAAACCTGATAGACACTATCTCAGTTAGGTGATCAAGATTAACATCAAAGATGGCAAGTCACTTTAATAGTATGTCCTTGGTGTGATATGATGAGAATGACATTTTCCTCTGTGATATCCTACCCAAAATCCCATACCCCCAGTCTAATAATGAGAAAAACATGAGAAATTCAAACAGATGGACATTCTGTAAAATACCTCTTCAAAACAAAGTCAGCAAGAACAAGGAAAGTCTGTGAAACCATCATAGCCACAAAGCACGTAAGGAGATATGATGTCTCAATGTAATGTGGCATCCTGAAGGGGATTCTGAAACAGAAATCTTAATAAAATACGTATTTTAGTTAATAATAATAATCAATATTTCATTAATTGTAATAAATGTTCCATACTAATGAAAGATGTAAGGAAGAGTGTGTGCGGCTGAATGGGAACTCCGTGTTATCTTCACAACTTTTCTCTAAATCTAAAATTGCAAAAGGAAAGTTGTTAAAAATTAAGAAAAAAAAATCCTT
>NW_006921913.1:2768626-2788969 GCF_000298275.1 Orycteropus afer afer
TCTGAGCACACAGACTGTGATGAAATTCCTGTGGGCCCAAAAGGTGGGTGGGAGTGCGGGATGGCCTCATCTCTGTTCACCAAGTGAGTGTGGGATATAAGAGTAACAAGAGGAATTTTGCACCTTTTCAGTCTTGTGGGTCCGGAGTGTCATTGGGGTTGCTAGAAAGCCAAACCTCTTCTTAAACCCCTGGAATCTTGAGAATGCTGTCTCTTTAAATATCCAAAAGAGTCAAGCTGCTTGTAACATTCAGAATGGTGGCACCCTCTGGGCTGGCAAAAGTCCACAGCTCAGCCAACCTTTCTCTTCACCTTCTCCGTTTATTCACCAGCTACCGTGCACAGTCCTCTGTGCAGTCCCTGGCTAGCAGGGCTGATTTTTAGGTTAATTCTTAGGTCCTACCGCCACTCAGGAATCTCCAAGCTGTCTGTGCCGTCAGGATCGCTCAGGATCGTTGCCAGACTGCAGCTCCATCTGTCTCCTATTTTGGTATTTTCATGCAAACTCTTCTGCTAGTTGGGGTTTAGCCCACATCTATATCCTTCCCTTCAAGGCTCAGGGGTCCAGGATTATCTTCTGTGTCTGTTAATTGGTTTCCCTTTTCTTTGTTGAAGAGGGTTCTGTGCAGTCTTTCTGCCTAGTCTGCCATCTTACCAGAACCCTTTCTTTTTATTCTTTTTTTTTTAAATGTGGAAATATAACCTTTGCTCTTAATAAAAGTTATCAACCATCTAATTATGACAATTACTATGAAGCTAGCCAAATGTTCATAAATGAGCTAAGTAAAAGAAGGTTACTATTTTAACAAAACATGGTTTCTCCTTTTCCATTCCCTGTTGATGGAGCATAGAAATTTACTGTGAGCACACTGTTTTATAAATAAGTGCTATTGTAGTTAATCTCTTTATGGATAATAGAGGCAATAGATGCAGACAACAGTGTATATGACTGCTTGTTGTCAGTTGTTGCTAAAGTAATACTGAAGGAGTACTTCTTTATAACAGCCTCACCGGAAGAAAAGGAGATTAAAGATTTCAGGGTATGACTTCAAATGACAATTCTAAGCTAATTCTATTAATGGTTGAGACAGAGCTTCCTGGAGGAAACTCAAACGATAAAAAGTGAGGCCTCCTATGCCTTCAACCAGAGTAGTTTCTCTTTAATTTGTTTTTATATATTTAGGGTCTTCTGCATAATTTTCCTTGAATGTAAAAGGTTCTGTTGTTGTTAAGTGCTTTTTCATTGGTTCTAACTCATCGTGACCCCATGTAAAACAGAACAAAACACCTGCCTAGTCCTGTCCCATCCTCACAATCACTGCTATGTTTGAGCTCATTGTTGCAGCTACTATGTCAATCCATCTTGTTGAGCGTCTTCCTCTTTTTCATTGTCCCTCTACTTTACCAACCATGAACTCCTTTTCCAAGAACTGATCTGCTCTTATAACACGTCAAAATACACAAGAGGAGGTCTCACCATCTTTGCTTCTAGGTAGCATACTGGCTGTACTTTGTGCAAGACTGATTTGTGCATTCTTTTGGAAGTCTTGGGTATATTTAATCTTCATCACTAGCACCATAATTCAAAGACATCACTTCTTCTTCAGTCTTCCTTATTCATTGCCCAGCTTTTGCATACATATGAAGTAATTGAAGAGACCATGGCTTGGTTCAGGTACACCTTTGTCTTCAAAGTGACCTCTTTGCTTTGAACACTTTAAAGTTGTCTCTTGTAGCAGATTTGCCCAATGCAATACATTGTTTGATTTCTTGATTGCTGCTTCCAGGAGTGTTGATTGTGGATCCAACCAAAAGTGTTCTAATGTTAATTGAAAAGTTTAGCATCAGGCTTAACATTAAGCTTTGTTAACCCTTGCCCCAGAACCACCATAGGTTTTGATGCAGCTTATGCTCTCTCTTGATAGGTAGTAGTAGTATTTTGTGGTCTTTGCCCAATTTCAGTGTGTTGTTGTTGTTAGGTACCATTGAGTCACCTCTGACTCATAATGACCTTATGTACAACTGAATGCAACACTGCCTGGTCCTGTGCCATCCTCACAATCCTTGCTATGCTTGAGCTCATCATTGCAGCCACTGTGTCAATCAGTGTACAGTAAAATAACTCCACATTAGGAAGGGGAGTGCACCAGAGATAAATCTTTGTCTTTTAAACAGGCTTTAAATATTAAATGAATCTCTATGTGTTTAGTGGCAATACTTGAACACCATCTAAAGTAATTACCATGTTATGAAGAAAGTGAATTTGCAGTTGTTTAATGTATTCAGCAACAAAATTAATACAACAGCAGTTGTCAGATAATTTGAACAGTGAATTTATAGATGTAATTCTAATTTACATCTAGCAATGCAGGCAATTTTCACCCAGCAATTTACACATGACTGATTAGGCTTAGGAGACAACACCAACAAGTTCCTATGGAATGCATTTGCAGTGGAAGGAAAATGAACAAGAAAACTCCAAAGAAACTAGACAAAGGACTAAGAGTTTTACTACAGTATACTTGTTATGTAAGAGTTAAACCACACGAGCACTTTGCTATAATTTAAAAATGCAGTGATAAAATGTTCACTTGTCTAATATATAATTGCAGCAAATTATTTTGTCTCTGATGAGGGAATCGTGAGATTGTGCTTTAACATCCGTGCATCTCTGAGTCAGTGACGCAGATGCTGCTCTGAGACATCTCTTTCTCAGATCTTCTCCTATTCTTGGCACAATTATTTTTACCTCAAGATAGGAATTATCTTTTAGTGAACTCCATTTAATTTTTTTCCTTATTTTTATGCTCATCTCATTGAATAGCATAATCTCAGAAAAGATTGATTTGTATTATTTCAGAGTTGTGTCTCCAAAACTATTTTTAATGCAACCTTGTCATATTTTTTTCTGCCATGGATTGGTTTGCACTCTTCTTCCTAAAGTCTCATATGCAAGTATAATGAATAAGCTGTTTATTCTTTTTTTCCAGAGAGTAATGTTTTTCAACATTAATGAAATGTTGAGAACTGTATGAACACTAATCCCTGGGCACTACACTAGATACCTTCCTCATTGCATGACAGGCTGTTATTTATCATTTTTGTCCTATTGTTTGTGGTCCTTTTGATAATTTGCAATCCTTACAGGAGTTATTCTATCAGAGTCCATTTGAATGAATTTTTAAATTAAGTTTTGGGAGGCACTGTATAAAATGCATCACAGAAGTCTAGCACTCATGATATCCATTTTGCAACTCACTGTCATTAATTAAAAAAAAAGTTAGCCAATCACACTGTCTAGAATGACTAATATTGCTTTATAGATAGATAGATAGATAGATAGGAGATGATACTCAGGAATAACATTTTAGGGTCATATTTATTACAAATGACTCCTTAAGGTAACTAATATTATTCATGTGAAAACTTCCAGGTGATTAGTTATAGAAAAGTTGTTGAAAATGAAAGAGAGAATCTTTTTCTACTGTCAGGTTAAGTGGGTTTTGAAAACTCTAGGTCTTTCCCTTTAGTTATATATTTTTCATATGTATGCCTTTGTCTACATTGTAGCTAGCTATTAAAATGAAATATGAT
This sequence comes from Orycteropus afer afer, assembly GCF_000298275.1. Lineage (NCBI taxonomy): Eukaryota > Metazoa > Chordata > Mammalia > Tubulidentata > Orycteropodidae > Orycteropus > Orycteropus afer. The sequence continues at coordinate 2,772,220 of NW_006921913.1, forward strand.
TGGGAAAACTGATAAATTTATTTCACGCAGAATATTATTTATGTGCCGTATCTTTTGAATTTCTAAATCTATATATTTTATCTTCAAATTTTAATTTCCATTATAAACATGTCATTATAGTAATTGTATTTTGATAAGAACATATTATTACCAGATTGCTAAACCAAAAGATTTGTTTTGCCACAAATCAGATTATACTTTTCACAAATTAACTTTTAAAGCTAAGAAAATGCTATACAACTAAATTTATCAACTGTAAAATATAATCCAACAGTTGTATCAATTTTTTGATAAGTGAATTTGATCAGAAGTTTGCAAACTACATCCCATGGGACAAATCCAGCCCATTCATGTACATATTATTTATGACTGCTTTCCCCCTGAAATGGCAGTGATGTGTAATGTGATAGAGACCTTTTGACTCACAAAGCCTAAAATATTTAAAACCTGACTCTTTATATAAGGAGCTCTGGTGACATAGTGCCTAACGCATTTGACTGCTAACCAGAATATTGGTGGTTCAAACCCACCAGCCACTGTGCAGGAGGAAGACTGGGCAATCTATTTCCATAAAGATTTACCATCTCAGAAACCCAATTGGGGTTGCTAAGAGTCAGAATTTACATGATTGCAGTCTTTTTTTTTTTTTTCTCTTTATATAAGAAACGCTGGTGGGAGCTCTGGTAGCATAGTGCCCAAGGCATTTGACTACTAACTAGAAGGCTGGTGGTTCAAACTTAACCAGTCACTTCTCAGAAGGAAGACTGGGCAATCTACTTCTGTAGAAATACTGCCTTGGAAACCCAAAGAGGGGTCACTCTGGGTCAGAATCAACTCAATAGCAGTGAGGTTTTTTTTTAGTTTGGTGGCCTAGTATCTAAAGCATTTGACTGCTAACCAGAATATTGGCGATTTAAACACACAAGCTGTTCCTCAGAAAGAAAATGAGACAATCTACTTCCATAAAGATTTACTGCATTGGAAACAGAATGGGGGTCACTGTGAGTTGTAATTGACTCAATGGCAGTGGGTTTAGCTTTTTTTGGTTTTGGTTCTTTATAGAAATATAATTATCAGTCCTTGATTTATACCAATATTAGTATTGATATCTATTATAAATTTCCACCAATAAAAGAAAATTATAGACAACATGCAATCTGGGACACATTGTAGAGACACTGTGTTGGCTGCTTTAGAGTGTATCCTTTAGTAGAGTAATATTCCCAATGTTGTATGTTAGCTTTGAACCTTAGCATCTGTGATAAAAAAATGGATTAATATTTACTAACATTGTCAAGGAGCTTTGGTAGTGCAGTGGCAGTCTGTTTCTGTAAAGATGTACAGCCTTGGAAACCTTATGGGGCAGTTCTACTCTGTCCTTTAGGGTCTCTATGAGTTGGAATTGACTCAATGGCAGTGGGTTTGGTTTTTGGTTTAACGTTGTCTTTTTCTGGAATGTATGCAAGAGGGTCAATACATATAAAACCAAAAAATCATTGCTGTTGAGTTGATTCTAACTTATGGCAACCTTATAAAATGGAGTAGAACTGTTCCATAGAGTTTCTAAGGCTTAAAATCTTTATGGAAGAAAGATTGCCTCATCTTTCTCCCACAGAACAGCTGATGGGTCTAAACCGCAGATCTTTAGGTTAGCCTCAGAGCACTAAACTATTGTGCCACTAGGACTCTTTCAGTTCCTATAAAACCCTGTAAATAGGATGCCATTACTGTCAGAGGAAATGATACATATTAGGATCCATGTTACAATACAAGAAATAAAAGTCATATGTGTGGGTCAACATCCAAATAAATATATAAGGATACATAGAGAAAATCTCACACATTCAGTCAATGGACAAATATTTATTGTTAATTAAGTGACTGCCATTATTTTGTATCTGAAGATAAAATATCTGTGTTGTGGAGCTTATAGATTATTGAGAGAATGAGACTAACCAAATAAAGTAGACAGATAAATAAGTAATACTTTGGAAGGTGATAGGTGTTATGAAGATGTATAAATCAGGGCAAGCTGGTAGAAGAGTTGTTGTTGTTGTTATGTGTCGTCGAGTCAGCCCTGACTCATAGCAACCCCTCCTTGGGTTTCCGAGGCAGTATCACTACAGAAGTAGGATTGCCCAACCTTACTTCCGAGGAGTGGCTGGTGGGTTTGAACCGCCAGCCTTTTGGTTAGCAGTCAAGTGCCTTAGGCACTATGCTACCAGAGCTCCTGGTAGAAGAGTAGCAGTAGGCATATAATGCTTTATATAAGTTGGTCAGAAAGGGCAGATACCTAAAGAGAAGTAAGCTGAATACGTATCTTTGGAAGAACATAGCCAATAGAGGGATATGAGGAATCGTTGGTGGCCAGAGAGATTCCAGAGGAATGACTAAGGAGGACAGTGGTCAGAAATGTGGTTCTTATTAAAATCAAAAAACAAAAAAAAAACAAAAAAAAAAACCTCACTGCCGTCGAGTCAGATCCGGCTCATAACTACCCCTTCTTGGGCTTCTGAGGTGGTATCACTACAGAAGTAGATTGCACAACCTTCCTTCCGAGGAGTGGCTGGTGGTTTTGAACTGCCAGCCTTCTGGTTAGCAGTCAACTATTTTAGGCACCCCTCTACCAGAGCTCCTTATTGGGTAGTCTAAAAGACTATGGACTTTTCTTCAAGTGATAAAGAAACCATGAGAGGGTTTCAAGTCAAGGAGTGATCTGATCTGAGTTTTAATAAGGAGACTCTGGCTGCTCTGTGGAGAATGACCACAGGGGCAATTGTGGAAGTAAAGAAACCAGTACAGAGGTAATTAAAATAGTTGAATCGCTTTCCTTCTCTTACCACCAAATGGTAACTTGGTGGAAGTTGGTGGCAATAGAGGTAGTGCTATAGTGCAGAGTTTGAGTGTATTTCCCAAATAAATTTTGTATAGAAATGCTGATAAATTAGATATGACAGAAAGAGAAGTCAAGGATATCTGTCCAAAGTTTTTGGCCTGAGCAATTGGGATGAGTGGAAAAGTCTGTAGTACGAGCACATACAGTGACAAAATCATGAGTGCATTGTTTAAAGATTCTGACATGTAAATTATAATATGTTGAAAAGAAAGACCATTTTCTTGTTGAGTGGGGTGGTTCTGCCGACACAGACTTTTACATGGAGATTTAATACATGCTGTCAACCATTTACAGGGTATAAATCCTACAGTCAGATTATCATGACTCATCATGAGCATTATTAAGTACTGCTCTAATGTGCAAAGATCAGACTACCTTTAAAAAATGAAAATATGTTAACATTAATAACACTCTGTCAAATTGCAACTTTTATAGGGTGTTGCTTTATTATTGAAATATATGACTTTAATCCAGTAAGGTTTCTATTTTTGTATGCATGAACATTTTAGGTAAAACATGTCATAATTCAGTGTAACAGAGATCATACTTTTGTGTAGATGCAGTAGTTCCTTTTAAAAATTGATAACTAGCATGATAAAGGATCAAACTCTATTTCAGTCTCTTTCTTCCTGGGACCAACAATTGAAAAGCAAATGGTAAGGGAGGTGTGGTATTACAACTTTTGGGGAGTCCTTCTTTCTTATACTTCCAGTCAAATGAGGAATAACCTCTTCCTGTCCCTCCTTACTTTATCACCACAAACAGTTGTCCTCAGTCTACTCTTACATGTGACTCTATGCATGTCAGAATAGAACTGTGCTCCATAGAGTTTACAGTAGTTGATTTTTTTGGAGCTGAATCATCAGGTCTTTCTCCCAAGGTTCCTTTGTGTAAACTCAAACTGTCCATCTTTTGGTTAGCAGCTGAGCACTTAACCATTTGCAGCACACAGGGACTCTTGTTGTTGTTGTTATGTGCCATTGAATAGGACCCGACTCATAGCGACCCCTCCTTGGGTTTCTGAGGTGGTATCACTACAGAAGTAGATTGCCCAACCTTTCTTCTGAGGAGTGGCTGGTGAGTTTGAACTGCCGGCCTTCTGGTTAGCAGTCAAGTGCCTAGGCACTTGATCCCAGTACACGCAAGTTGCTGTTGTATATCTCCCATCCACAGATACTATTTTTCATATACCTAATCAAAATTGCTGATATACACTGTTTTATTAAAAATTAGTATTTTGACCTTTTAGTCCCTGGATACACTTTGGTATGAACAAAGCATATATATAAAAGGGACCACTCAAACTTGCTTTAATGAAACAGTTGTATATTTTGACAACTATAGGATTGTTTTTGGTAAGAACATACAATGTTGTTGTCAGTGGAAGTTGTTCATAGTATGTTTGAACCATACAAAGCACAGTCTCGGTTGGAGGTCACCTGAAACAGTGATGACTGGGAGTCAAGGCATCCAGCTCAGTGTCAGTCCCATCATTAATTTGCTGTATCATGTTTGGCAGGTCACTTTATATCTCTTCACTTCAGTTTCTTCATCTTTAGCTCTGAGAATAAATTTTTTGTTTTGTTTTTTAAACTTCTATTGTGATTTGGATGAAAATTTACAGAGCAAATCTGCTTTCCATTCAACAATTCACACACTTTTTATTTCATGTCATTGATTGTGATCCCCTCAATGTAACATCACTCTTTCCACATCCGAGATGTGTTTCTTGTTTCCATTCCTCCTTCTCTTCTAGCCCCTGCTGCTTTCTGAATTTTGTCTTTCGACAAATGCTGCCCTTTTGATCTTGAATGGTTGATTGGTCTAAGGAGCGTGTACTTTTGTTGAGTTATTGGTCACCTGTAGATCTGTCTATGGTTTGACAGAATGGTTTAACGGAATGGGAGTGAGTTCAGTTCCAGATTCAAAGGATGACCAAGGGCCATAGTCTCAGGGGCTCCATTAATTTCCATCTGATGAGAAAGCATTATCTTTTTTGTAATTTTGAGTTTTGCTCTACATTTTTCTCCCACTCTATCCAGAACCTTCTAATGTGATCTCTTTCAGAGAAGTTGATAGTGGCAACTCTCCACCATCTAGTTCTTCTGGTCTCAGAGTTGTGGAGGCTGAAGTTTTCATGGTCCATTAGTTCTCTGGATTAACTGTTTCTTTGTGTCTTTTATTTTCTTCACTCTTCTTAGTGCTGGATAGAGAAAGACCAGTAATTGCACTTTAGGTGGCCAACTGCAAGCTTCTAAGACCCCGATCACTACTCATCAAATAAGATGTAGAACATTGTTTTTGTGGATTGTATTGTGCCAATTGACCTTGATATTCCTCAAGACTATGGCCTTGAGTCCCAAAGCCCAGCAACTTACTTTCTTAGGATCTTTGGTTATGGCTAAGAAATTTCCACAACTTTAACCCCCTCGATGTTCTACTATATTCATGCATATATTTGCATCATATGTAAATTCATATGTAGAAATATCCTCTGTCAAACCTATATATGTTCGGGCATAGTCCAATTCACCTTCCCACACCTGTTCAGTTTGCATGTCTATCTAGGTATCCATCCATATGTTATAATTCATATTACTATTATTACAGGATTGCATATGAATTAGTATTTAGCTCTGGTACAATTAACTCTTGTACTTCTCCCCATGTCTCAATCATTTTGTGCTGATCATTTTGTATATTGCATTCCCCTTCATCCAAGTTAATATGTGTTTACCTTCTGTTGCTGTTGTTATGTGCCATTGAGTTGGACCTGACTCATAGCGACCCCTCCCTGGGTTTCTGAGACAGTATCACTATGGAAGTAGATTGCCCCATCTTCCTTCAGAGGAGTGGCTGGTGGGTTTGAACCGCCAGCCTTCTGGTTAGCAGTCAAGTGCCTTAGGCACTACGCTATTCTAGTTAGTGGTTTGCGCTCTCTTCCCTCCTACTCCTGGTAACCATAAAAGTATTTCTTTTTGTGTGAAAACCTTTTCTTGACTTTCTACAATAGTGGTCTCATATGTTATTTGTCCTTTTGTGATTCACTAATTTCACTCAGCATAATTTCCTCTAGGTTTATCATGTTATGAGATGTATCGCAGATTCATCATTGTTTTTCAATGTTGTGTGGTATTCTGTTGTGTGTATGTACCATAGCTAGTTAATCCATTCCTCTGTTGATGGGCATTTAGAGTGTCTCTATCTTTTTGCTATTGTAAATAGTGCTGCAGTGAACATGGGGGTACTATATCAGTTTGTATCATGGCTCTCATTTCTATAGAATATATACCTAGTAGTAGGATTGCTGGATCATATGGTATTTATATTTCCAGCTTTTTAAGGAATCATCATACTCTTTTCCACAGTGATTGCACTATTTTACAGTCCCACCAGCAGTATATGCAGGTTCCAGTCTCTTCATACCCTTGCCAGCATTTGTTGTTTTCTGTTCTTTTGAAATTTGCTATTAGTGCTGGGGGGCTAATGTTGTTGTTATGCACCGTTGAGTCAGTCCCGGCTCATAGCGACCTCTCCTTGGGTTGCTGAGGCAGTATCACTATGGAAGTAGATTGCCCAACCTTCCTTCTGAGGAGTGGCTGGTAGGTTTGAACTGCCAGCCTTCTGGTTAGCAGTCAAGTTCCTTAGGCACTATGCTAACAGAGCTCCCTGGGGAGGGGGTGTGGAATGATAGCTCATTGTTTTATTCACATCTCTCTAATGACTATGATTGTGAACATTTCTTCATTTGTTTGTTGGCTGCCTGAATGTCTTCTTTGGTAAGGTGTCTGCTCATGTTCTCTACCTGTTTTTTAATTGGATTATTTATCCTTTTTGTTGTTGAAATTTTCTATAAATTTTAGAGATTAGCCTCTTGATCAATATGCCATTGCCAAACATTAGTTTTCTGTCTTTGGGTTCTCTTTTTAAACTTTTGCTGAAATTTTTTGATGCACATAATATATAATATTTAATAGGTCACAGTCATCTATTTTGTTTCTGATGTTTGTGTGATTTTAATTATGTTTGGTGGTATATTTATGTCATGTATTAGGACCACTAAGTTTGCCCCATTTTTCCTTTGATGAACTTTATAGTTTTAGGTTTTACATTCAGGTCTTCTATCCAAATTAAGTTCATTTTTTGTATATGGTGTGAGATATTAGACCTGTTTTATTTTTCTCCAAGTACATATCCAGTTTTGTCAGTACCATTTGTTAAAGAGACTATCTCTTTACCACTTAATGAGTTTTGATCCTCTGTCAAAGATAGCTATCTATATATGGATGAATTTACTTCTTAGTTCTCAATTCTGTTCCATTGGACTATATGTCCATCTTTGTGCTGGTACCAAGCTGTTTTAACTACTGTGGGTCTGTAGTAGGTTTTGAGATGATGAAGTGTGAAATCACCTACTTTGTTCTTCTTTAGTAGTGCTTTACTTATCTGGGGTCTCTTTCCTTTCCATGTAAATTTGGTGATTAGTTTTTCCATCTCTTTAAAAATTGATGATGGAATCTGGATCAGTGTCTTAGCTATCCAGTGCTGCTAATATAGAAATACCACAAGTGGATGGTTTCAACAAACAGAAATTTATTCTCTAACAGCTTAAGAATCTAGAAGTATGAATTCAAAGCAGTGGCACTAGAAGAAGTCTTTCTCTCTGTGTCTCTTGGTCCTTGGAGGATGCTAGTGCTGGGACTTTGGGTCCAAAGAACGTGTTTTACTCCCAGCTCTTCTCCTGGAACCTGTTCTTATGCCTCTTGGGCATGGTAAGCCTGTCCCCTCAGCTTTGGGCAGCAGATCTAGCACCATCACACTGGCACTCATGAATAGCAGCTGCACACTCCAGAACAGAATTGATGAAGATCTAACTCTTTGAAACCTAGGAGACTTGTGGCCCTACCCTTCGTAGGCTAGCAGGCCATGGTAGTTCTACCATTTGAAACTCCAGAGGCCATGGCCCTGCCCCTTGAGACTGAAACAGCTCTGCTTTCCATTTTCCTTGTCTCTTCAGCTTCTGCTTCCCATTTCATTTATTTATTTATTTTTTGGTCTCTTCAAAGAGATCAGACTGGCCTTTGCTCTGTGTCAGCAAGTATTATAAAGCTCTTTAGCTCTAATAATTAGTGCTCAGCAGCATTTCACTCTGCCAGGAAACCTTGGCCTGAGGGTACCCAGCTCTCTTGCTATGTGGGTCAGCAAGCCTATCCTCAGGGACAAGTGCTTGAAGGCATCCCACTCTGCCAAGAAGCCACCTATCTGATGGCACTCAGCTCTTTTGCTCTCAATCTCCTAGTTCTGTGGCCACTGTTCCTCTGCCACTGCTTCTCATCATCTGCACTTTTTTTGGTGTTACAACTCTTCTCTCGTCCTTCTGAATCCTCACCAGAGTTGCCTTTTATGTCCATAATTTCACCAATTATCTCTTCAGAGTTGTCTAGGCCTTTACTATTCTCATCTCCATCAAGTATATTCTGACTCATAGTGGCCCCTATTGGGTTCCCAAGGCTGTAAATCTTTATAGAAGCAGACTATCTCATCTTTCTTTCATGGAGTGGCTGCCAGATCCAAATAGCTGACCTTTTGGTTAGTAGCCAAATTCCTTTACCATTGTACCAACAGAGTGCCTAAATTTAGGCACCTTAAAACTCTTCCATCCTCTACTCATTACCCAATTCTAAAAATGCTTCCACAAGTTAGGTATCTGTTAAAGCAGCACCCACTCTTCCAGTACTAAATTCTATCTTAGTTATCTAATGCTGCTATAACAGAAATACCACACATTGATGGCTTTAACAAACAAATTTAGTTTCTCATAATTAAGGAGGCTAGAAATCTGAATTTAGAGCATCAGCTCTGGGGGAAGGTTTTCTTTCCCTGTGTGTCTTGGTCCTAGGAAGATTCCAGCACAGTGACTCTGGATCCAACAGACAAGCTCCACACCTGCCTCTTCTTTCTTGGTGGTAGTAGGTCCTGCCTTTCTGTTCACTTCTCTCTCCTTTTATTTCTTTTAAGACAAAAGGTTCTGCAGGCCACACTTTAGGGAAAGTCCCTTATATCAAATCAGGGCTATGGAAGAATTACGGGTATCCCACCTTACACAAATATCAGACTATGTCTGTGAAAAGAGGGTATGGAGAATCTCAATATTATCAGTCAAAACAAGGCCAAGAGCTTACTGTGGAACAGACCATCAATTATTCATATGCAAGTTCAAGTTGAAGCTGAAGAAAATTAAAGGAAGTACATGAGAGCCAAGATACAACCATGATTATATCCCAACTGAATTTAGAGTCCATCTGAAGAATTGATTTGATGTTTTGAACACCAATGACCGAAGACCAGAAGAGTTGTGGGATGGCATCAATAGCATCATACAGAAAGAAAAAAGATGGTCATTAAAAAGACAGGAGAGGAAGAAAAGACCAAGGTGGATATCAGAAGGGACTCTGAAATTTGCTAATGATGGTGGAGTTGCTAAAATGAATGGAGGAAATGCTGAAATAAAAGAACTGAACATATTTCAAAGGGCAGTTTGAGAAGACAAAGTAAAGTAGTATATTTAAATGTGCAAAGCTCTGGAGTTGGAAAACCCAAAAGGAAGAACACACTCAGCATTTCTCAAGCTGAAAGAATTGAAGAAAAATTTCAAGACTTGAGTTGCAATATTCAAAGATTCTATGGGCAAAATATTGAACAATACTTTCACTCACTGCTGTCGAATTGGATCGAACTCAGCCCTTTTTGGGTTTCTGAGGCAATATCACCATGGAAGTAGATTGCTCAACCTTCTTTCTGAGGAGTGGCTGGTGGGTTTGAACTGCTAGCCTTTTGGTTAGCAGTCAAATGCCTGAGGCACTATGCTACCAGAGCTCCCATTAAACAAAGAATGAGACATCAAATGAAGATGGAAGGAAAACACAGAGTCACTGTATCAAAAAGAATTGGTCAATGTCTAACTATTTCAGGAGTTAGCATATGATCAAGAACCACTGGCATCGAAGGAAACAATTCAAGCTGCACTAAAGGAATTGACAAAAACAAGGCTTAAGGAATTGATGGAATACCCATTGAGATGTTTCAACAAATGGTTGCAGCATTGGAGTTGCATATTCATTTATGCTAATAAATTTAGAAGATAGCTTCTTGGCCAATTGACTGGAAGAAATTAATATTTATGCCCATTCCAAAGAAAAGTGTTCCAACAGAGTGTGGAAATTATTAAACAATATCATTAATATCACACAAAAACTAAATGTTGCTGAAGAGAATTCAAAACAGTTGCAGCAGTATATTGACAGGGAACTTCCAGCAATGCAAGATAGATTCAGAAGATGATGGAATGAGGATGGATTGTTTATGTCAGATGTATTTTGCCTGAAAGCAAAGAATACCAGAAAGATGCTTACCTGTGTTTTACTGACTATGCAAAGGCATTCGACTGTGTGGATCAAAACAAATTATGGGTAACATGGTGAAGAATGAGAATTCCAGAACACTTAATTGTTCTCATGAGGAACCTATACATAGACCAAGAGGCTGTCATTCAAACAGAACAAGGGGATGCTGCATAGTTTAAAATCAGGAAGGGTGTACATCAGGATTATATCTTTTCACCATTCTTGCTCTATCTGTATTTTGAGCAATAATCTGAGAGGAATGAAGGAAGAACTATTAACAACCTGAGATACGCAAATGACACCTTGTTTGCTGAAAATGAAGATGACTTGAAGCACTTACTAAAGAAGATCAAAGACTACAGTTTTCAGTACAGATTACACTCACCATAAAGAAAAGAAAAATCCTCACAACTATACCAATAAGCAACATCATGATAAATGGAGAAAAGACTGAAGTTGTCAGGGATTTCATTTTATTTGGATCCATTATCAACACCGGTGGAAGCAGCATTCAGGAAATAAGATGTAGGTATTGTACAGTGAAAATCTGCTGCAAAAGTCCTCTTTAAAGTGCTGAAAAGCAAAGATGTCACTTTGGCATGCTATTCCAAGCCATGGTATTTCCAATTGCCTCATATGCATGTGAAAGCTAGCAAGGAACAAGGAAGACCAAAGAAGAATTGATGCCTTTGAATAGTGGGGTTGATGAAGAATATGGAAAATACCATGGGCTGCCAGGGACAGCCAGTGGAAGTTAGGTGTTTGCATGTGTGGAGCCACCTCAGGGGCAGGCCACAGTAAGCAAGCCCTGGGACCAGTGGAAGGCAGGTGTTTGTTTGCATGTGTGGAACACCATGGGAGCAGGTCAGGTAAGCAAACAGGGCAAGGGAGACCAGGAAACAAGTAGAGCAGTTTGGGACAACTGTTGTTGTTGTATTGTTGTGTGGTGTTGAGTAGGTCCCGACTCATAGCGACTCCTCCTTGGGTTTCCGAGGAGGTATCACTATGGAAGTAGATTGCCCAACCTTCCTTCTGAGGAGTGGCTGGTGGGTTTTAACCACCAGCCTTCTGGTTAGCAGTCAATTGCCTTAGGCACTACGCTACAACTAGGAGAGACAAACTTGTCTGTCAGTTTGTGAAACTGTGGTGGCTTGAGTGTTACTGTCAGGCTAGAGGATATGCCACTGGTATTTCAAATGCCAGCAGGGTTAATCATGGTGGACAGGTTTCAGTGGAGCTTCCAGACTAAGACAGACTCCCAAGAAGAAAGAGGCCATCCACTTCTTAAAGAATTGGTCAGTGAAAACCTTATGAACAGCAGTGATACACTGTCTGATATATTACCGGAAAACTTTATGACCAGCCCTGAAACATTGTGTTATCTAGTGCTGGGAGATGAGCCCCTCATGTCAGAAGGCACTCAAAATATGACTGGAAAAGAGCTGCCTCCTCAGAGTAGAGCCAAACTTAAGGATGTGGATAGAGCAAAGCTTTCAGGACCTCCGTTTGCTGATGTGGCATGACTCAACATAAGAAGAAATGGTTGCAAACATCCATTAATAATCAGAACATGGAATGTACAAAGTATGAATCTGGGAAAATTGGAAGTGTTCAAAAATGAAATAGAACACATAGAGATTAATATCCTAGGCATTAGTGAGCTGAAATGGACTGGTTTTGGTCCTTTTGAATCAGATGCTCATATGATCTACTATGCTGAGAATGAGAAATTGAAGAAGAATGGCATGGCATTCATCATCACAAAGAATGTATCAAGATCTATCCTGAAGTACAATGCTGTCAGTGATAGGATAATATCCATACACCTACGAGGGAGACCAATTAATACTACTATTATTCAAATCAATACACCAACCATCAAAGCCAATGGTGAGGAAATTGAAGATTTTTTATCAACTTCTGCAGTCTGAAATTGACTGAACATGCAATCAAGATGTGTAATTATCACTGGTGACTGGAATGCAAAAGTTGGAAACAAAGAAGAATCACCTGTGGTTGGAAAACGTGGCCTTGGTAATAGAAATGATGCTGGAGATCATATGATAGAATTTTGCAAGATCAATGACTTATTCATTGCAAATACACAAATGGTGGTTATACTTGTGGACTTTGCCAGATGGAGGACACAAGAATCCGATTGACCACATCTGTGGAAAGAGGCAATGGAGAAGCTCAATATCTTTAACCAAAACAAGGTTAGGAGCTGACTGTGGAACAGACCATCAATTGTTCATATGCAAGTTCAAGTTGAAGCTGAAGACAATTAAAATGAGTCCACAAGAGCCAAAATATGATCTTGATTATATCCCTCCTGAATTTAGAGACCATCTAAAGAATAGAATTGATGCACGAACACTAATGACTGAAAGCCAGAGGAATTGTGGGATGACATCAACAAAATCATCCAGGAAGAAAGCAAAAGGTCATTAGAAAGACAGGAAAGGAAGAAAAGACCAAAATGGATTTCAGAAGAGACTTTGCAACTTGCCTTTGAATGGAGAGTAGCTAAAGCAAGTGGAAGAAGCGACAGGATAAGAGAGCTAAACAGAACATTTCAAAGAGATGCTCAAGAAGACAAAGTTAATTATTATAATGAAATGTGCAAAGACCTGGAGTTAGAAAATGAAAAAGGAAGAACATGCTTGGCATTTCTCAAGCTGAAAGAACTGAAGAAAAAATTTAAGCCTCAGATTGCAATGTTGAAAAATTCCATGGGGAATATGTTGAATGATGCAGGAAATATCAAATGAAGATGGAAGAAATACACAGAGTCATTATATAAAAAAGAATTAGTCAATGTTCAAGCATTTCAAGAGGTGGTATATGATCAAAATTAATGGTATTGAAGGAAGAAGTCAAAGGTGCACTGAAGGAATTGGTGGAAAACAAAGGTCTTGGAATTGAAGGAATATCCATTGAAATGTTTCAACAAACAGATGCTGTGCTGGAGGCACTCATTCAGCTATGTCAAGAGATTTAGAAGACTACTTGGCTAACGGGAAGAGATCCATTGATATGACACACAAGTAAAATCTTACTGAAGATAATTCAAAAAATGATTGCAACAGTTGCAATTATTTGTTGCAATATGTTGATAGAGAACTTCCAGAAATGCAAGTTGGATTCTGAAGGGCATGTGGAACATGGGATATCATAGCTGATGTCTGATGGATCTTGGCTCAAAGCAAAGAATACAAGAAAGATGTTTATTTGTGTTTTATTGACTATATGAAGGCATTTGATTGTGTAGATCATAACAAATTATGGATAGCACTGAGAAGAATGGGAATTCCAGAACACATAATTGTGCTCATGTGGAACCTGTACATAGACAGGCTGTCATTCAAACAGAACAAGGGGATACTGCATGATTTAAAATCAGGAAGGGAGTATGTCAGGATTGTATCCTTTCACCATATTTATTCAATCTGTGTGCTGAGCAAATAACCAAGAAACTGGACTATATGAAGAAGAGCATGGCATCAAGATTGGAGGAAGGCTCATTAACAGACTGAGACACACAGATGACACAACTTAGCTTGTTGAAAGTGAGGATGACTTGAAGCACTTACTGATGAGGATTGAAGAATTCAGTCTGCAGTATGGATTACACCATAATACAAAGAAAATTAAAATCCTCACAACTGGACCAATAAGCAGCCTCATGATAGATGGAGAGAAGATTGAAGTTGTCAAAAACTTCATATTACTTGGTTCTAAAATTGCCAATGGAAGTGGCAATTAAGACATAAAAAGACCTATTGCATTGGACAAATCTATTACAAAAGACCTCTTTCAAGTGCTGAAGAGCAAAGATATCTCCTTGAAGGCTAAGATGCACCTAACCCAAGCTATGGTATTTTCAATCACCTCATGTGCATGTGAGAGCCGGACAATGAATAAGGAAGACCAAAGAAGAGCTGGTGCTTGAGTTGTGATGTTGAAGAAGAATGATGAAAGTACTGTGGAATGGTAAAAGAACTAACAAATCTGTCATGGAAGAAGTGTAGCCAGAATGCTCCTTGGAAGTGAGAATGGCCAGACTTCATCTTACCTACTTTGGTTATGTTGTCAGAAGGGACCATTCTCTGGAGAAGGATGTCATGCTTGGTAAAGTGGAGGGTCAACGAAAGAGGGGAAGGCCCTCAACAAGATGGATTGACATGGTGGCTACAGCTATGGGCTCAGGTATAGTAAGGATCATGAGGCTGGCACAGGACCAGACAGTGTTTCATTCTATTGTACATAGGGTTACTATAAGTTGGAGATGACTTGATGGCTTATAACAGCAACAACAGCAGCAGCAGCCAGAGAGTGAACAAATCTGTCCTAGACAACCAGAATATTCAACCAGAATATTCCTTGGAAGCAAGAATGACCAGACTTCATCTTATCTACTTTGATTATGTTGTCAGAAGGGATTATTTCTTGGAGAAGGATATCATGCTTGGTAAAGTAGAGAGTGAAGAAGGGGAAGACATTCAATGAGTGGACTGACACAGTGACTTCGATGATAGGTTCAAGCATGTGAGGATGGTTCAGGACTGTGTGGTGTTTTCTTCTGTTGTGCATTGGGTTGCTATGAGTTGGAGCCAACTTTATGGCACCTAACAAAATCAACAATCCCACCTTATTCTCTTTGAACTGATTGATTTATCACATCAGATCACATCATGGGAGATCATTATATAACTGCCATTTTGCTTTTTCACGTAAATGTGAAACCACTGAGAATCAAGGCCAAGCACAGCTGACACATATTTTGTGGGAACACAGTTTAATCCATAACAATCAGGATTGCATTATATCTGTACATTGTTTTGGGTAGATTTACATTTTCTTGATGTTAAGACTTCCTATCCTTGAGCATGGTCTATTCTTCTATTTAGGTAAGTCTCTTTAGTTTTTTGTTTATTCTTTTAGAGCAAATTTACCGAGGAAATTTGTTTTAAATTCAACAGTTCCTGCACATTTGACTTCAGGCCCCATTGCCATCTCCAACCATAAAAAACTTTCCTCTTCTCCCCTCCTTGTGACTAACTTCTCCTTGGGCCCTCTTAACCATGCATTCTTGTCTGCCCAGCTTTCTCTCTATGTGAGTACTGGCCCTCTGGTGTCTTATGGCTGATTGCTCTAAGGGGTACATCTCCCTAGAGTAGGTGGGTGCATTGCCCTGGGGTAGGTGTTCTGCATGTAGGTCTTTCTACTGTTGGGCTGAGAACCAATCCATGGAAGTGAGTTCATTTCTAGGCCTGAAGACCCAGGGCTGTAGTCTTGGAGGTTCCTTCAGTCTCTATTAGACCAATAATTTTGTGTTTTTGAATTTTGTTTTACATTTTTCCTCCCATTCTATCCAGGATCTCCAGTTTTGATCCCTTTTTGAGTGGTTGGCACTTGTGGTCAGGCACCATTTAGTTCTTCTGGTCTTGGAGTCATGAAGGCTGAGGACCTCATGGTCCATCTTATTCTTGGATTAATTGTTTCCAGATGACTTTGATTTTCTTCATTCTCTTTTGATTCATTGCATCTTAGATGGCCACTCAAAAGCTTTTAAGATCCCAGTCACTACTCACCAAAGTAGGTTTTAGAACAAGATTTTTATGTACTATGTGGTACCAGTTGAGCATCATGCCCCCCAAGATTATGGTCCTGAGTCCTCAGGTCAGGTGATTCTCTCTCTCAAGGTATTTGGTTGTCTCTGAGAGGTTACTCCAACTCTGTCCTTCTGTTACTTCTGTAATGTATGTGGCTAATTTTGTAGCACAAGAGCATATGTTAGATTATCTTCAGCCAAATCTATCCTTGGTCTAGGGTATATTCCTGTTCACCTACCCCCACCTGATCTTCTCACCTGTCTATGCATTTATCTGTAGCCTGGTGTTTTGTGTCACTGGTAATGTAGTATTGTGCATGCACTAGTATTTGTCTCTGTTATCTGTATCTTATGTGCATGTTTCAGTGTCCTTCCTTTCCCCAGTGTCATCACGCTGGTCACAGACTCTTGCCATACAATCCCTCCCTTGACCCAAATCAACATGTGACCCCTACTAGTCTGAAACTTTCCCTTCTGTCCCAGGTAACTAACAAAGTGAATTTCCTTCCCTGAGTAAACCTCTCCTTGACTTTTGACAATAATGAGCTCATACAATATTTGCCCTTCTGCGATTGACTTATTTCACTCAGCATAATGTCCTCCAGATAGATCCATGCTGTGAACTGATTCATGTATTCTTCATTATTCTTTTTTTTCTTTTTCTTTTTTTTTTTTATTAGGATTTGGGTGAAGATTTACAGAGTAAATTCACTTTTCATACAGCAGTTCACATATTCTTTGTCTCATGTCTTTGACCAAAATTTACAATGCAGCAGCTACCCTCCCACTTCCTCCCCATAGTTACCTCCTCCCAGTGTCCATCCCTTCATACTCTTC
>NW_006921913.1:2806164-2824670 GCF_000298275.1 Orycteropus afer afer
TTTCATGCAAATTCTTCTGCTAGTTGGGGTTTAGTCCAAATCTGCATCCTTTCCTTCAAGGCTCAGGGGTCCAAGATTATCTTCTGTGTCTGTATTAATTGGTTTCCCTTTTCTTTGTTGAAGAGGGTCTGTGCAATCCTTCTGCCTAGTCCGCCATCTTGCCCCGCCTCCTTCATTATTCTTTAATGTTGCATAGTCTTCCATTGTGTGAATGTACCATAGATTGGGTATCCATTCATCTGTTGATGGGAATTTAGATTGTTTTCATCTCTTTGCTATGGTGCATTATGCTGTGATGAACATTGGTATGCATATGTCTATTCGTGTCCTATCTGTCGCCTTTTTAGGATATATTCCTGGTAATGGAATTGCTGCATCAAATGGTATTTCTATTTTCATTTTTTTAAAGGAAATGCCATGCCATTTTCTGTAATGGTTGTATATTTTACAGTCCTACCAGCAGTGAATGAGAATTCCAATCTCTCCACATTCTTATCAGCATTTGTTGTTTTCTGTCTTGCTGAACTTTGCTACTATTGCTGGGGTGAGATGATATCTCATTGTTGTTTTGATTTGCTTCTCTCTAATGATTAATGATTGCGAGCATTTCCTCATGTGTTTGTTGGCTGCAAATATATCTTCTTTAGTGAAGTGTCTGTTCATGTCCTTTGCCCATTTTTGGATTATCTTTTTGGTGTTGAAATGTTGAAGTTTTCTATAAATTTTGGAGATAAGTCCCTTGTTAGATATGTCATAACCAAATATATTTTTTCCCAATCTGTAGGTTCCCTTTTTACTCTTTCGGAGAATCCTTTTGATGAGCATAAGAATTTAATTTTCAGAAAGTCCGAGTTATCTAGCTTCTCTTCCACTGCCTGTGCATTTTGGGTTATACTTAATAGTCTATTTATGGTGTAGTTTAGGGCACCTAGATTTTCTCCTATTTTATCTTTGTTGAGCTTTATAGTTTTGGGTTTTACATTTAAGTCTTTGATCCAATTTGAGTTCATTTTTGTTTGTGGGGTGAGGTATGGGTATTTTTTCACTTTTCTGCAAAATATCCAATTTTGCCGGCACTGTTTGTTAAAGAGGGTCTCTCTCCCCCACTTAGTGGGTTTTGGTCCTTTGTCAAAGAGCAGCTGTCCATAGATGGATGGTCTATTTCTGGGTTTTTGATTCTGTTACATTGGTCTATCTGTCATTGTACCAATAGCAAGATCTTTTAACTACTGTGGCTCTATACTAGTTTTTGCGACCTGGGAGTGTGAGACCTCCCACTTCGTTTTTCTTCTTCAGCAGTGTTTTGATTATCCGAGGTCTCTTTCTTTTCCGTATGAAATTAATGATTGGTTTTTCCACATCCTTAAAAATTGTTGATGGAATCTGGATCAGGATTGCCTTGCATGTGTAGGTTGCTTTGGGTAGTATTATCATTTTCACAATATTCAATCTTCCTATCCATGAAAAAGGCAAGTTCTTCCTTTTGTGTAGATCTCTTGTTTCTTGTAGTAGTGTTTTGTAGTTTTCTTTGTATAGGTATTTTGTGTCCCTGGTATGATTTATTCCTAAATATTTTATCTTTTTAGTAGCTATTGTAAATGGTATTATTTTTCTTATTTCCTTTTCAGAGGTTTCTGTGTTGATGTAGAGGAATCCAACTGAATTTGTATGTTGACTTTGTATCATGCCACTTTGTGAAACTTTCTATTAGTTATAGTAATTTTTTTTTTTTTTTTTCCTGAATCTCTTGGGTTTTCTATGTGTCATCTGCAAATACAAGTAAAGACTTCTTTGCCAATTTGGATGGCTTTTGTTACTCTTTCTTGCCTTATTGCCCTGGCTGGGACTTCCAATACAATGTTAAATAGAAGTGGTGATAGAGAGCATCCTTGTCTGGTTCCTGTTCACAAGGGGCATGCTTTGAGTCTTTTTCCATGAACAATGTTGGCTATTGCTTTGCATATATGCCCTTTATTGTGTTGAGGATTTTCCATTCTATTTTGCTGAGGTTTTGAACAAGAATGTGTGTTGGATTTTATCAAATGCCTTTTCTGTGTCAATAGATGTGATCATATGGTTCTTTTGTTTTGTTTATGCGTTGGATTACATTGAGTTTTTTTCTTTTTTTCTGATGTTGAACCATCCTTGCATACCTGGTATGAATCCCACTTGGTCATGATGTGTTAGTTTTTTTCTATATGATATTAGATTCTGTTGGCTAGGATTTTGTTGAAGATGTTTGCATCTATATGCATGAAGGATATTGGTCTGTAGTTTTCCTTTTTAGTGGTGTCTTTCCTTGGTTTTAGTATCAGTGTTATGCTTGCTTCATAGAATGGATTTGGGAGTATTCCTTATTTTTCTATGCTCTGGAATAGCTGGAGTAGTGTAGGTATCAGCTCTTCTCTGAACATTTGGTAAAATTCTCCTGTGAAGCCATCTAGGCCAGGCCTTTTTTTCTTTTTTTGTGGGGAGGTTTTTTAATGTCCTGCGCAATTTCTTTTGTTATGGATCTGTTCAAGTAATCTATTTCCAACTGGGATTGTTTAGGTAGGTCTTGTGTTTCTAGAAACTTGACCATCTCTTCCAAGTCTTGAATCTGTTGGAGTACATTCATAATATTCTGTTATTATCTTTTTTATTTTGATTGATTCTATTGTGATGTCACTCTTTTCATTTATAATTCCTGTTATTTGCCTCTTCTCTTTCTTTTCCTTTGTTAAATTTACCAGTGGTTTATAAATTTTGTTAATCTTTTAGAAGAAACACCTTCTTATTTTGTTGTTTTTCTCTTTTTTTTTTTTTTTGTTTTCTGTTTCATTTATTTCTGCTCTGATCTTTATTATTTCCTTACTTCTGGATACTGTAGGTTTATTTTATTGTTCTTTTTCCAATTGTTGGAGTTGTTGATTTTGATTCTTTCCTCTTTTTTTTTATGTGTGTGGTTATTGCTATAAATTGACCTCTGAGCACTGCTCTCATTGTGTCCCAAAGGTTTTGGTAGGTTGCATCTTCATTCTCATTTGTTTCTAGGAGTTTGTTTTTATTGCACACATTATTTCTTCTTTTACCCAGTAGTTTCTGAGCAATGTATTATTCAGTTCCCACATATTTGATATTTTTTCCTTGATCTTCCTATTATTGATTTCTAATTTTATAGCATTGTGGTCTGAGAAGATGCTTTGTAATATTTCAGTATTTTTGAACTTATTGAGGCTTGTTTTGTGTCCTAACATATGGTCTATTCTAGAGAATGATCCATGTGCACTGGAGAAGAATGTATATTGTGCTTTTGTTGGGTGGAGTGCTCTGTATATATTTATGAGGTTGAGTTGGTTGATTGTGTTTTTGCATCTGTATCTTTGTTGAGATTTTTTTCTAGTTTATATGTCCCTCCTTGAAAGTGGTGTGTTAAAATATCCTATTACTATTGTAGAGTTGTCTATTTTTCCTTTCAATTGAGTTAATATTTGCTTCATGTATTTTGGAGCTTTTTTTGGGTGCATAGATATTTATTATGGTAATGTCTCCTTGGTCAGTTGACTCTTTTATCATCATATAGTGTCCTTCTTTGTCCCTTATGCTATTTTTCACTTTGAAGTCTGTTTTTATCAGAAATTAATGTGTCCACTTCTGCTCTTTCTTGTTTGCCATTAGCTTGATGTATTTTTTTCCACCTCTTAATTTTTAATTTGTTTTTATCTTTGTGACTAAGGTAGCTCTCTTGTAGGCAGCATATTGATGGGTCTTCTTTTCTTATCTTATCTGCCACTCTTTTTCTCTTGACTGGTGTATTTAGCCCATTCACACTGACATAATTAGTGATAGGTATGAATTTATTGCTGTCATTCTATTGTCTTTTTTTGCTGTGTTGGTGATTTCTTTATTCCAAATATTTACCTGTGCTGACTTCATTTTGTTATCAAGTGTTTTTTTCTCTTGTCTTCATTATTGTTGGTTTTGTGCTTACTAAACCCATGTGTCTTTCTTCTTTCTCAGTTTGCTTAAGAGGATTGTTACTTTTCTTTGTAGTTACCATGAAGTAAATTCTCATCTCCCTGAGTTTAGAATGGTCTGTTCTATAAAGTCTGTCCTATCTTCCTCTCCATTTGGAATTTTGTAATTAAAACTTAAATTTCCTTTATTTGCTTTCTTGCTGGTGTTTTCTGCAGATAGACTTCCTTATTTTTCTGTGTACATTATTTTACAAGCTTATTTTGAGCATCTATTTCTGAATTTGTTTCTAAGTTGTGATGTCAATTGTCTTGATTTTAAATTGTTGTTCTCTGCTGTGGGTTTTCTATTGGAAGGGGTCCCTTTTGCATTTCTTGTAGGGTTGGTCTGGTTTTCACAAATTCCCTTAATTTCTGTTTGTCTGAGAATGTCTTCATTTTACCCTCATATTTGAGAGATAGTTTGGCTGGATAAATAATTCCTGGTTTGCAATTCTTTTCCTTCAAGGTTTTATATATGTCATTCCTTTGGTTTCTTGCTTGCATGGTTTCTGCTGAGAAATCACAGCTTAATCTAATTGGTTGTTCATTATAGGAAGCATTTTGTTTTTCCTAAGCTGCTCCCAAGATCTTTCTTTGTCTTTGGTTTTGGAAAGGTTAATTATGATATGCCTTGGTGACTTTCTCTTGGGATCTCTCCTGTGTGGGTTTCGTTGAGCTTCTTGAACAGATATCTTTTCTTCCTTCATGATATTGGGAAAATTTTCTGTGAGCAAGTCTATATCAATTTTCTCAATGGTTTCCTTTGTCTCCTCTTGTTCTGGTACTGCAGTCAAGCATATGCTGTTTCTTTTCATATCATCCCAGTAACTCTTAGGTTCTTCTCATTTCTCTTAAATCTTTGTTCTGATTTTTCTTCATGCAGGCTGGTATCCAGTGATGTTGGGAAATGCATTCTTCAGCTGGTTGTAGTTTACTCTTTTGTCCTTCCACTGTGTTGTCTATCTCCGTAATTTTAGTTCATTTTCTGGATTTCTAACTGCTGTTTTGCAATAAGTTCTAATTGTGTATTTATCTTGCTTTTTGTTCTTGAATGATTTTCCTGAATTCTTTCAGTGTATTGTCTGTTTTCTCACTGTTTCTGCTTATGGTTTCCTTGAGTTCTTGGAGAGTCCTGTAAATATATATATATATACATATATATATATCTTCTGAATTCCTTCTCAGGTTGTTCTATTGCTTGTTCTTCTTCCATGATAGATAATTTTTAACCCGGATTTTTATTTTTATTGTCTTGTCCTGTTTTTATTTATTTATTTTTAATTTGAGTTGTCTGTTGTTTTGTAGACATTTTAAGTTGTTGTCTTCTATTGTTAATTATGCATTGATTTGTTTCACCCTGATCTTATGTTTTACTCTATGTGGAAGTGTGGAGCAGCTGTACTGCTTTTGTTATTAATTCAACTGTACAGAGTCCCTCTCAGCTCACTCTGTGTTGGTGGAATCACTGGTGGGGATGTGGGTGCAGATCTCTGTTCATTGTGAAAAGTATTTGGAATTGGATGAGCAGGTGTTGTCCACTGTCTGTTATTGATCCTGTGATGCAGGAGCTATTGGTGTTACTCATCAATTGAGTGAGGTGTTCAGTATAATAGCTCTGGTTGCCTGGTGGAGGTTTAATGTGTTCCTCCTATTGGACAAGGCAGGGGATAAAAGGAAGAAAGAAAAAAAAAAAAAAAAGGGCACCAGAAGTGAACTCAGGATAGAAATTAGGAAGAGTTTTCCACATTTAGGACAAGATAATTCAGTCAGCAATGCAGACATGGGCAGGGCAGCCTTGGTCCTTCTGAGGTGTCTACTGATGATGACACCCTGCTGTCAATCAAAGACCTGCAGTTCAAAACCAACAGATACTCCAATAGATAGAGGGCCACTATTTCTGCTAGGATCAAGAAGCCACAAAATCCCAGTACCCAAGTCCACTCTGTGGCAAAAGGGTTGACCAAGAGTTGGACCCAAGCCCACTGTCGTGCACTTGCTCCAAGGCTCCACCTATTCTGAGTGAGTTTCTCTCTTTCCCCCACTCTCTTCTGGACTCTGCAGCAGCCCAAGCCAAGGAGGTTCTTGATCATTTTCCCAGTAATATTATTGTACTCACTCAGAGCCCAAGGTCACCTGGAAAAACTCCTGGTGTGGCTATTCTGAGTCCCCAGTGCCTGTGTGTTCCATGATTTTTTTTTTTTTTTTTTCTTTTCCTATTCCTTCCCTCCTCCTTGACCTTGTTTGTATTTCTAATGACTCTTTCCCATCTCCGCTGGCTGGTGGGGGGTGTCATTTGTTTTCTTGGTTATTTAATCTGCTCTCTTTCTTTGCCTTCACTAACTCTGATATTTTATCTTCTTAGTTGCTCATAACTCCAGTATCATTATTTCTCTCTGCTTTACCTAGTTATTCAGAGTCTTGGAAGAGGGATTAAATGTGCAGATTATCTGTGAGATGCCATCTTCCTCCCCCTAGAGTCTCTCTTTAGTTTCTTGTAGTAATATTTTGTAGTTTTCTTTATATAGAGTTTTGAGTCCCTGGTTAGTTTTATTCTTATGTAGTTCATCTTTTGAGTGGTTATTATGAATGGTATTGTTTTCTGATTTCCTTTCCAGAGTTCTTTTCTTTAGTATATAAGAGTTCTGATATTTATATGTTGATCTTGTACCCTGCTATTTTGTGGAAACTTTCAACTAGTTCCAGTATGTTCATGCTGACTCTTTGGGATTTCTATGTATAGGATCATGTCACCAGCAAATAGAGATAGCTTTACTTCTTCTTTGCCAATTTGAATGTCTTTTATTTCCCTTTCTTACTTTATTGCTCTGCCTAACACTTCCAATACAATATTAGTTAAGGGTGGTGATAAAAGGCATCCTTGTCTCCTACATATCTTTAGAGGAAATACTTTCGTTCTCTCTCCAGCTTTGGTGGCATAGTACCTAAGGCATTTGAGTGCTAACCAGAAGGCTGGAGGTTCAAACCCAGCAACTCCTCAGAATGAAAATTGGGCATCTATTTCCCTAGTGATACCACCTTGGAAACCCAAGGAGGGGTTACTATGAGTCAGATCTGACTTAATGGCAGTGAGTTTGGTTTTTTTGTTTTATATATGGTTGGAGTCTAATAGCTAGAATTTTGTTGAGAATTTTTGCATCTATGTTCATGAAGGATATTTGTCTATAATTTTCTTTTTTTAGTGTTGTATTTGCCTGCCTTTGGTATCAAGGTTATACTCATTTCATAAGAATTCAGGACTATTCCCTCATTTACTATATTCTGGAATAGTTTGTGTATAATTGTTTCAGGTCTTTGAATGTTTAATGGAATTCACCAGTGAAGCCATCTTGGCCAGGGTTTTTTGTTTTGTTGCTGTTGGTAATTTTTTAGACCTGTTCAATTTCTTCTTTTGTTATGGGTCTGTTCAAATTTTCAACTTCAGTCTGTGTTAGGTTAGGTAGGTAATGTATTTCTAGAAATTAGTCCATATCTTCCAGGTTTTCGAAGTTTTTGGAGTATAGTTCTTCATAGTATCTTTTTTGGAGTATAGTTCTTCATAGTATCTTTTTTATTTCAGTTGTTTTTGTTTAACTTCTTTTTCATGTTATTTGCATCTTCTTCTTCTTTTCCTTTGTTAAATTTCCTTGTGGTTTGCCAATTTTATTAATCTTCTCAAAGAACCAACTTCTAGTCTCGTTGATTCTATTATTTTTGTTTCATTTATTGCTGTTTGAATCTTTGTTATTATTATTTTCCTTCTGGTGACAGTAGGCTTATTTTTCTGCCTTTTTTTCCCCTAATAATTGGAGCTACTGGGTTAAAGTGTTGATTTTGGCTCTTTCTTCTTTTAGTGATGTGTACATTTATTGATATAAATTGCCATCTTTGCATTGCTTTTGTATATCCCAAAGATTTTGGTATGGTGTATATTTAATCTAATTTTTTGAAGGCATTTTTAATTTCATTTTTTATTTCTTCTATTACACAGTAGTTTTTAAGGAGGGTGTTATTCAGTTTCCATGTGTTTTCTCTTTTTCCATTGGCTTTCTGAGTGTTGATTTCTAATTTTATAGCATTGTGATCTGGAAAGATGTTTTGCAGTATTTCAATGCTTTTAATCTCTTGCTTTGTGGATTAACATGTGGTTTATTCTGGAAAATATTCTATGTGTGTTGGAAAAGGATTTATATTATGCTGTTGTTGGGTGCTCTGTATATGTCTATTAGGTCAATTTATAGGAGTGAATTTATAAGAAGTCAGCGGCAGGGATCCAGGTAAGGGAAGGGAAACCAGGCCACACCTCACAAGAGGCAATGTTAGAAAGTGGGGGAAAGAACAGAAAAAGGCCAGCGGGACCGGGATAGAGTGAGGAGTCAGTGGCAGGGAACCATGTAAGGAGAGGGAACCCAGGCCATGCCCCACAAGTGGCAAGGCAGGGAAGCAGAGGAAAGGAGAGAAAAAGGCCAGGGTGCCTGGGACAGAATGAAGAGTCAGCAGCAGGGATCCAGGTAAGGGGAGGTTGGAGAGGTTTTGAACAGCTAAGGGAGACAAACTTGTTTGTCAGTTTGCCCTACTGTGGTGGTGTGTTTCTGTGAGTATTGAGGCTGTGCCACTGGTGTTTCAAACCCAGTGGGGTGCACATGGTACACAGGTTTCAGCATAGCTTGCAGACTGAGACAGATTAGAAAGAAGGTAGGGGCCATCCACTTCTCAAAGAATTGGCCAGAGAAAACCTTATGAATAGCAGAGAAACACTGTCTGACACATTACTGCTCAACTTTATGAATAGCCTGGAAACATTGTCCAATACAGAGTAAGAAGATGAACCACTTAGGTTGGAAGGCTCTCAGAATATGGCTGAGAAAGAGCTGTATCATCAGAGTAAAACCAGCCTTACTGATATGGATAAGGTAAAGCTTTCAAGACCTCCATTTGCTGATGTGGCATGACTCAAATTGAGCAGAAACAGCTATAAACATCCATTAGTAATCTGAACATAGAATGTACAAAGTATGAATCTAGGAAAATTGGAAGTTGTCAAAAGAAATGGAATGCATAAAGATTGATATCCTAGGCTTTCGTGAGCTGAGATGGACTGGTTTTGGTCCTTTTAAAGCAGACAACGATATGATCTACTATGCCAGGAATGACAATTTGAAGAGGAATGGCATGGCATTCATCATCACAAAGGATGTTTCAAGATCTGAAGTAAAATGTTGTCAGTGATAGTATAATATCCATATGCCCACAAGGAAGACTGATTAATATGACTGTTATTCAAATTTATGCACCAACCACCAAAGTCAAAGATGAGGAAATTGAAGATTTTTATCAATTTCTGCATCTGAAATTGACTGGACATGCAATCAGGATATGTTAATTTTCACTGTTGACTGGAATGCAAAAGTTGGAAACAGAAGAATCATTGGTAGTTGGAAAATTTGGCCTTGGTGGCAGAAATAATGCTGGAAATCGCATGGTAGAATTTTGCAAGACCAACGACTTATTCATTGCATTGTGTTGTTTTTTTAGCAACACAAACAACAGCTGTATATGTGGAATTCCCCAGATGGAACACACAGGCATCAGATTGATTACATCTGTGGCAAGAGGTGATGGAAAAGCTCAATATCTTCAGCCAAAGCCAGGCCAGGAGCTGATTGTGGAACAGACTATCAACTGCTCAAGTTCAACTTGAAATTGAAGACAACTAAAACAAGTCCATGAGAGCCAACATATGATCTTGAATGTATCCTTCCTGAATTTAGAGACCATCTAAAGAATAGATTTGATGTGTTGAACACCAGTGACTGAAAACCAGAAGTATTGTGGGATGACATTAAGAACATCATACATGAAAAAAGCAAAAGATCACTAAAAAGGTGAGAAAAGAAGAGAAGACCAAAATGGATGTCAGAAGAGACTCTGAAACTTGCCTTTGAGTGGAGAGTAGCTAAAGCAAATGGAAGAAATGACAAGATAAAAGAGCTGAACAGAGGATTTCAAAGAGCAGCTTACACAAAGCTAATTACTAAAATGAAATGTGCAAAGACTCGGAGTTAGAAAACCAAAAGGGAAGAACATACTTGGCATTTCTCAAAGAACTGAGGAAAAAATTTAGGCCTTGAGTTGCAATATTGAAAGATTCTATGGGCAAAATATTGAATGACACAGGAAACATCAAAAGAAGATGGAAGGAATACACTTAGTCACTGTACCAAAAAGAACTTCATCCATTTCAGGAGGTGGCATATAACCAAGAATGAATGGTACTGAACGAGGAAGTCAAAGCTGCAATGAAGGAATTGGTGAAGAACAAGGCTCCAGGAATTGACAGAATACTCATTGAGATGTTTCAACAAATGGATGGGCCACTGGAGGCACTCACTCAGTTACGCCAAGAGATTTGGAAGACAGCTACCTGGCCAACTGACTAGAAGAGATCCATATTTGTACCCATTCCAAAGAAAGGTGATCCCACAGAATGTGAAAATTATTGAACAATATCATTAATATCACATGCAAGTAAGATCTTACTGAAGATAATTAAAAAATGGTTGCAGCAGTATATTGACAGAGAACTTCAAGAGGTGCAAGCTGGATTCAGAAGAGGATATGGAACTAGGGATATCATAGCTGGTGTCAGATGGATCTTGGCTCAAGAGGAAGAATACCAGAAAGTTGTTTACTTGTGTTTCATTGACTATACAAAGGCATTTGATTGTTTGGATCATAACAAACTGTTGATGACATTGAGAAGAATTTGAATTCCAGAACACTTACTTGTACTCATGAGGAACCTGTACATTAAAAAGAAGGCTTTTGTTTGGACAGAACAAGGGAACATTGCATGGTTTAAAATCAAGAAGGGAGTGCATCAGGGTTTTATCCTTTCCTCATACATATTCAAACTCTATGCTGAGCAAATAATCTGAGAAGCTGGACTATATGAAGAAGGACATGGCATCAAGATTAGAGGGAGAATCATTAACAACCTACTACATGCTGATGACACAACTTTGCTTGCTGTAAGTGAGGATGACTTGAGGCACTTACTGATGAATATTGAAGAATACAGTCTGCAGTATGGATTACACCTCAATAAAAAGAAAACAAAAATCCTCACAACTGGACCTATAATCAGCATCATGAAAAGTGGAGAAAAGGTTGAGTTTGTCAAAGACTTCACATTTCTTGGTTCTACAACTAATGCCAATGGAAGCAGCAGTCAGGACATTAGAAAACATAGAGCACTGTGCAAATCAGTTGCAAAAGACCTCTTTCAAGTGCTGAGAAGCAAAGATGTCTCCTTGAGGACTAAAGTGTGTCTGACACAAGCTGTGATATGTTCAATTGTCTCATATACGTGTGAGAGCTGGACAGTGAACAAGGAAGACTGAAGAGTTGATGCTTTTGAGTTATGGTGCTGATGAAAAATGTTGAAAGTACCATGGACTGCTAAAAGAACAGATCTGTCCTGGAGGAGGTGCAGCTGAAATGCTCCTTGGAAGTGAGAATGGCCAGACTTCATCTCACCTACTTTGGTCATGTTGTCAGAAGGGATCATTCCCAGGAGAAGGATGTCATGCTTTGTAAAATCAAGGGTTCATGAAAGAGGGGAAGGCCTTCAACAAGATATATTGACATGGTGGCTGCAATGATGGGCTCAAGTCCATCATGGATCATGGAGCTGGCCCAGGATTGGGTGTTGTTTTATTTTGCTGTGCACAGGGTCACTGTGAGTCAGAAACAACTTGACAACACCTAACATCAACAACAACAAGGTCAATTTGGTTGATTGTGTTGTTAGTTCTTCTGTGTTTTTGTTAAGTTTCTTTCTAGTTGTTCTGTCCTTCATTGAAAATGATGTATTGAAGTCTCCTACTAGTATTGTGGGGTTGTCTATTTCTCTTTTCAATTCTGTCAAAGTTTGATTTATGTGTTTTGGGGCTCTTTCATTGAGTGCATAGATATTTATTATGGTTATATTCTTCTGTTCAATTGACTCTTTAATCATTATATAAAGTCCTTCCTGGTCTCTTATGCTGGAATGATGGTTTTGCCTTGAAATCTATTTGATCAGAAATTAATATTTCCATTTCTGCTCTTTTTTGATTGCTATTTGCTTGTTATATTTTTTTCTTACCTTTGATTTTTTAGACCATTTTTTATCTTTTCTCTAAGATGTGACTCCTGTAGACAGCAAATTGATAGGTCATGTTTTCTTATCCATTCTTCAACTCTCTGTCTTTTGAGTGGTGCTTTTCATCCATTTACATTCAGTGCAGTTATCATCAAGTATGAATTTATTGCTCTCATTTTGTTTTATTTATTTATTTATTTAGTATGCTACTGATTTATTTGTTCCATATCATTTTCTGTGCTTGGTTCATTTGGCTTATGGATTTTCTTATCACTTCCTTTGCTGCTATTGTGCTAGTGTTTGCTAAATATTTATGAATTCCTCTTTTCTATTTTGATGAGAAGGTTTATTAATTTTCTTTGAGGTTACCCTGTAATTTATTATTTTCTTCCCAACTTTGAAACAATCTGTTCTATCTTGAAATCATCTTGACCTCCTCTCCATTTGGGAGTTTTGTAATTACACTGTTCATTACTATTAATTCCTTTTTGTTTTGTTCTGTTGTTGTCCTTGTTTACAAGTTGATGTCTCTGGTTGTCTGTTTTCAATCTTGTCGGTTTATTTAGCATTAGATACTTCTGTTTCTTGGTTGGTTTCTTGGTGATGTTATCATGTTAATCTCCAGTTGTTGTCTGCTGTTTTTAATTCTCTGTCCAAAAGGCTCCTTTAACATTGCTTGCAAGGTGGATCTGGTTTCTATAAATTCCCTTAATTTCTATTATTTGGAAATACTCCAATATCATATGGAAGGCACAATTTTGTTTTATATATAATTTTTGGCTGGCAATTTTATCTTTTAGGGTTTTATATATGTCATCCTATTGCTTTCTCTCCTACATGGTTTCTACTGTGACATCGGCGCTTAGTCTTATTACCTTATATTTAAGTTTTTGTGTTTCCTGAGCTGCTTTCAAGATTCTTTCTTTGTCTTTGGCTGTAAAAGTCTGATTACAATATGTTTTGGTGATTTTCTTTTGAGTTGTATCCTGTTTTTCTGTTTACTGAGCTTGTTGAGTTCATATCTTCTTGCCTTTCCTTACATTAGGGAAGTTCTTCCAAAAATTCTTCCACAATTTTCTCTGTGTTTATTTATTTATTTTTGTGTCCTCTTCTGTTCTGGAATTCTGATAACATGTAAGTTATTCTTCTTGATGGTGTCCTATCTCAATCTTAAGCTTTCATCTCCTTTTTTTTTTTTTTTTGGTCTATTTGTAGAATTGGGATATTTGTGTTCAATCTCTCTCTGTCTTTCATTGATTCAATTCTACTCTTTTGTTCTTTCAGTGTGTTATCAATTTTTGAAATCTTGGTATTAATCTGTCTTTCTATTTGCTGTTATTGCACAGTTTCAAAATTTTTCATTTATTTTGTCAATTTGTTCTTGTATTTTTTCCCAGGATTTCTCTAGAATTTTATCTGTGTTTTCCTTAATCTGTCTTTCGATACACTGAAGGTACCTAAATATAATTCTTTTGAATTCCTTATCAGGTAGTTCCAATGTCATTTCTTCCTCAGGGAAATTTTCTTGCCCTATATTTTTGTCCCTTGTTTGTACTACTTTATCTTGCTTCTTTATGTGAACTGGGATTGTCTGTAGTATCTGAGACCTTGTGATGTTGTGTGTGTATTTAATTGGTGACAGGGTTTGACCAGGTTTTTTTTTTTTTTTTCCCCTTCGTTTTGTTTTGATATGTCTGAGTGAGCAGGACTGGTGAGCTACTCTGTTCACTACTTTCACAGCAATTAGGCACTCACCACCTGTTTCCTTGTATCTGTGATAGAGGATGAGAATGTGTGTACAATTCTCTGCTGTTCATGTAGAACAGTTCAGGGCTAATTGGGCTGGTGTTGGCCATTGTCTGTCATTGACTAGTTTGTGCACAAGCAGATTGTGGCCCATGCACAGTGTGTGGACCTTCAGGAGGTATAGATGTATTTGGGTCATGTGAGCATTGTTTCTTTCTAGTTGCCAGCTACTGGCATGGCACTCATCTGTAAGTGGAACTTCCTGCCTCAATAGGACTACTGCTTGCAACAATTCAAAATGGCCAAATTGTCAGACCAGTTGACAGTTCACAGATCTGTTTTTCTCCTGTTCACTGTTTTCATTCAGTTTCTTCTTGTAATCAGTATTTTATCTACTTTTTTATTTTTTCTTTTGAAATGTAGGGTTCCAGGATTATCACCTGTATCTGCTTCATTTGATTTCTTGTTTCTTTGTTGAAGAGGGTCTGGGTAACTTGTCTACCTATTCCACCATCTTGCCAGAAGTTCCAACTAATTGCATTTTAATAAGCTGTCAGTTAACATTACTCCAAGTACAACTTCAATAGTTGTAAAATACTATCATCTCACTATGAAGGTTTGACATAGCAGAAAACTTCTGACAGACAACATACATCATCATGTTCCAGTGTATGTGGTTGATCTTGAAGGATTACCCAGCAGAAAAAGTTCTCAGAAATGACAAGAAAACAAAAATGGAATATTGTTGTTAATTGTAATAACCGGTTCCAATTCATAATGACCCCATGTACAACAAAAGAAAACACTGCATGGTCCTGCACCATCTGCACAGTCATTGTTATGTTTGAGCCCATCATTGCAGCCACTGTATCAATCTGTCTTAATGAGGGTTTCTTCTTTTCTGCTAACCCTCTACTTTACCAGGCATGGTGTCATTCTCTAGAGACTGTTCTTTCCTGATAACACGTCTGTAGTACATGAGATTAAGTCATACCATGCTATTTCTAAGAAACGTTTTGGTTGTACTTCTTCCAAGACAGATTTATTTGTTCTTCTGGCAGTCCCTGGTATACTCAATAATCTTTGCCAACAATGTATTCAAAAGCATCAATTCTTCTTTGGTCTTTCTGGTTCATTGCTCAACTTTTGCATGCATATAAGGTGATTGAAAATATCATGGTTTTGGTTGGGGTTACTTAGACCTCAAGATGACGTCTTTGCTTTTAAACATTTAATTGATTGTTGCTTAGAAAGTAGTATATACATATATGCACAGGGTGGTATATGAATAATGACTTCTAGGAAGACTGCTTTTGTTTCTTTATTTTTTAAATAAAAAAATTATTGTGAATCCACTTTCTCTGACTCAGGTATCTTTGTAATATATATTTTACTTTGAAATGTATAATTTTTCTGTGTGGAAAATATGTGAAGTTTGAAGAAATTATTAATTCCATGAGTGCTTTTCAGAATAAGGCAGTTTTTTGCATATATATATATATATATATATATATATATATATTGAGATGACTTGAATTCCCACACATATCTTGGCCAGGTTATAAAAGTAGAGGCATTGCTGTGAAGAATATTCCATTTAAACATACTCATATATACTGGGAGTTGATGTGTTAGGTTATTTTAAAAGTTTTTTCCTGCTCTGGATTTCTCCCATACACATGTAAACATGGATGGCCTTGAGAAATTATAAGCTCTTACTTTGTGTAATTTGTAGAGGAAGAAAAAAGATGAAATTCAGAGGAATATCAGTGGAATGGGAATAGCAAGCTGTAGGAAAAGGAGAATTTAATACTGGGCGCAGGACCAGGATAGCCAAAACCCAATTGTGGGATATTCAGATAAAGAGCACTAAGAAATGAAGAGAGATTAAGAAAAGTGTGTATATGTGTGCATGGAGATAACTATGCTGCTTTCACATTATTGTCTACCACTTTCCTGACAAAGCTCTTTCAATTGGAATTTCCCTAAGACTATTGTACATTCATTCTCCTTGAGGAAAATGAGGACACTGCACTTTTTATATCCAAATTGTCTGACATAAGGAAAGTATATCAAATGAAATTTGACACACTGAAAAAAAATCTGCTTTTAGAAGAAATTTAGTAATGTATCAATATATTTATTTATAAACTCAATACTATAAAAGGGTGAACACCCCCTAAAATGATTTATAGTTTTGTAAAAATCAAAATGCCAAAATTATTTTGGAGGGGAACTGATCAAATTAATTGAGGAAAATGGTGATTCAGTGGTAAAATTGTCTTCTTCCATGTGCAAGACAAAAACCAAAACCCACTGTCATTGAGTTGATTCCAATTCATAGTGACTCCATAGAACTGAGTAGAACTGCCCCATAGCATTTCCAAGGCTGTAAATCTTTTAATTTTTTCTCCTATGTATCTTCTTTTTCCCTTTCTTTTTGTTTAATTTTTATTGTGATTTGGGTGAAAGTTTACAGAGAAAATTCATCTTTGATACTGTATTTTATACACATTTTATTTCATGACATTGATTGCAATCCCAATGTAACAGCTCTTTTCCCACTTCCTCCATGTAGATACCTCTTCCCTGTGTCCTTCTTTCCTATGCATTACTGACCCCCCACCCCCTGAGCTATTTCCCTGTGCAAAAACTTCCCTCCTGTTCTCCCACAATTGATTGCTCTGAGAGTGTATCTACCTGATGTAAATGTTCACCCTATATGCCTGTTTATTGTTTGGCTGAAAGCCACAGGACTGAATTCAATTCCAGACCTGAGGGGTAACTAGGGGTCATAGTTTCAGGAGTTTCACCAGGCTCTATCAGACCAGTACACCTGGTTCTTTTTTTAAAAAAAATGATTTTGAGTTTTGTTCCACATTGTTCTCCCACTGTATCCAGAATCTCCTGCACTAATACCTTTCTGAGTAGTTGACAGTGGCAGGTAGGCACCATCTAGTTCTGATCTCATGGTCATATAGGCTGAGGTTCACATGGTCCACTACTTCCTTGGACTAATTATTTCCATGCATCTTTGATTTTTTTCATTCTTCTTTGCTCTGGAAGAAGAGAGACAAATTGTTGTATCTAGATGGCCACTTGAAAGCTTTTAATACTCAGTCGCTATTCACCAAAGTAGGATGTAGAACAATGGTTATCTGTAGTATGTTATGAAAGGCTTTTCATCTTTATGGAAGCAGAATGCCTTATCTTTCTCTCACAAAAAGGCTGGTGGGTTTGAACCACCAGAATTTTGGTTAGCAGTCAAATGCTATAGCAACTACTATACAACTATATACTATAACAACAACTTTAATAGCTCTTCTCATGCAGGAGAGCCAAGTTCAATTTCAGGCTTATGAATCTCATGAACAGTCATCACCTGTCAGTGGAGGCTTTAGTGTGTCTATGATGCAGAACAGATTTCAGTGAAATTTATAGGGTAAGAAAGATCAGGAAAAAAGTCCTGGCAATTTATTTCTGAAAATTAACCAATGAAAATCTTATGGATCACAATGGTCTGATCCACAACTCATCATGGGCTGATACAGGAGTGAGCAGTTCCCTTGTGTGTAGGGTCACAGTGAGTCAAGGCAAACTTGAAGACAGCTAACAACAGTAGTCAAGTTAATTACATTGTGTATATGGAAAAAAATCAACATGTAACAGAAAAATTCTTCAGTGGAGATTAATACAATATTAATTAGAATGATGTACAGTGAAGAACTGGCATGTGCATTGGCAGATTAAAGCATCCCAGTGCTTGAAAGTGTGGGCTCTGAAGATACATTGTCTAGATTCATATCCTACCTAGCCACATACTGGCTGTGGGAATCTTGTTCAAATTATTTAGTATTTCTGTTTTTCTTTCCCCTACTTTCTTTTTTTTAAATCTGCATTTTAAAATAATATTAATCTCATAGATTTGGTATGGGGCTAAATGAGTTAACATATGCAGAGTTCTTGAAGCAGTGAGAGTTGTCATCAGCAACAGAACAGCATGACCCCCCCCCCACTAGCACCCCACCAAGAGAATAGAAGAGAAAGTCTAGGATAGACCCAAATACATAGTGACTAAGCATTTGACTGCTAACCAGAAGGCTGGCAGTCCAAACCCACCAACCACTCTTTGGAGGGAAGACTGGGCAATCTACTTCCATAGAGATACCACCTTGGAAACCCAAGAAGGGGTTACTAAGAGTCAGCTTCTACTTGACAGCAGTGAATTTGGTTTGATATATGGAGCTCTACTGGTGTGGTGGATAAGAGACTTGATTGCTAACTGGAACATCAATGGTTCAAACCCACCAGCTACTCCATGGAAGGAAGACTGGCTGATCTACTTCCATAATGCTTTATAGCCTCTGAAACCCAATGAGGGTTGCTATGAGTTGGAAATGACTCTGTGGCAGTGAGTTTGGTTTTAGGAGCTCTGGTGGCATAGTGCCTAAGGCATTTGACTGCTAACCAGAAGACTGGTGGTTCAAACCCACCAGCCACTCCTTGGAGGGAAGACTAGGCAATCTACTTCCGTAGAGATACCACCTCGGAAACCCAAAGAAGGGTCACTAACAGTCAGAATTGACTCGCTGGCAGTGAGTTTGGTTTATATATATATATAT
>NW_006921913.1:2824770-2837910 GCF_000298275.1 Orycteropus afer afer
TATATATATATATATATATATATATATATATATATATATATAGTAAGCCAATGAATGTTATGGATTTTTATTATGTCTCCCCAAAATATGAACCCTATCCCTTATAGTTGGGGATGTAATCCCATTTGAGAATAAGGTTTTCTTTGTTATACTAATGAAGCTATATCAATGTAAAGCATGTTCTAAACCTGTTCACTTCTGAGTTATAAAGACATGAAGATTAGAAATGGGAGTGAGCACAAACAAGGAAGACAGATGCCACGTGAAAATCACCTAGGAACTGACAAATACTAAGTTACAGATGCTGAAAGGGACAAGGATCTTCTCCCTGAGCCAGCAGAAGGAGATTTTCCCTAAAACAGGTGTCGTGAATTAAGACTTTCAGCCTCCTGGACTATGAAAAAATAAATTTCTGTACTTTAAAGTCATCCACTTATAGTATTTCTGTTACAGCAGCCTTAGGAAACCAAGACAATAAAGAAAGTATTATTTAGTAAATGATATTCAGAAAACTACTGAATATCATAGTAGATATGATATTATCATGAAAAGATAGCCATCTGGGAAAATATGTCAGAAATTCCCTCTTGAAACTTAAAAAAAAAATTTCTAACAGGTGAATTATAAAAAAAAAATGAAACCATAGATTGGCATCACAGGTTTATGCAAATAGTTAACATAATCTGCTGCTAACCAAAGGTTTGAGGCCAGCCAGGGGTGCCCCAGAAGAAAGGTCTCACTATCTACTGAAAAATGAGCCATTGAAAACCATACTGAGCACAGTTCTACTCTGACACACATGGAGTGCCCATGAGTCAGAATCAACTTGGCAGCAACTAGTATCAAACATATCAAAATGTACATAATGAAATGTGAAATCTATGCTCCTCTCCTTGAATTAGGGTTCTGTGATTCCTTGACCAATAGATTATGACCTTAAGAAATTGACAGTTCACATTCTCTCATCTGAGACACTTGTTTTTGAAATTCAACCCCCAAACTGAGAGGAAGCTCAGGTCATATAGAAAGGCTATATACAGTAGGAGTGCTGGCTGAGGACCCCAGCTGAGGTCTTACCCAAAAGCTGGAATCAACTTTCAGATGCATGAATGAGGTAGCCCCTGATGATGTCAGTTCCAGGCACTGTGTGACTTCAACTCTATGAGGGGGTCCTAAGTGAGAACCACCCAACTGAGCCTAGTCAAGCTCCAGAACCATGAGAGACAATAAAGTGATTGTGTTTGTTTTACGTCACTAATTTTGGGGTGATTTTTTTCTGCACAATTAGATATCTGGAACAAAAGATCTAAAAGAAAAATAAGACATTAGGTAAATGACTCTGAATGGGGGATATTTTTTCTGTACAATGCACAAAACATATAAGCCATGGAAGAAAAAAACGATAAATGCATTAACAAAAATTATAATTTTTTTTCTATGGTGAAGGAAGTATCATAAAGTCAAAAATCAAAGGACAAACTAGCAAAATGTTTGTACATATACAACAAGTGGTAATTGTTTTACTATATCATGAGTGTTAAAAACCAATACAAATTATCAATGATGTAGAAAATGAGCATAGAACATCGAATATAAAGAAATATCAATAGCTTTTAAGCCTATGAAAAGGTAGTCATTCTCACAATATAAAAAATACAAATCTATGATACAATATTCTTAAGGATTGAATATGTCCCCCAAAATTATGTGTTGTAAATCTTAACGTCTTTACCTGTGGTTGTAGCCCATTTGGGATTGGGTTGTTTTTGCTATGCTAATTAGGCTGGATTAGTGTCCAGTTTATCTTGAGTCAATCTCTTTTGAGATATGAAAGAAATTACATAAGCAAGTGAATAAGCAGATATAGGCGAAGAGAGAGGCCAAGCCACAAGATCATCACTGAGAAGTGAAAACTCAAAAGAGACAAGAATCTTCCTCCAGAGCTAACAAAGATAGAAAGCCTTTCCCTAGAGCCAAACCGTGAATTCAGACTTCTACCATTCTTCTGTCAGTTTGTTGTACTGTGGTGGCTTGTGTGTTGCTGTGAAGCTGGAAGCTACGCTACTGGTATTTCAAGCACCAGCAGGGTTACCAATGGTGGACAGTTTTCAGTGGGGTTTCCAGATTAAAGCATATTGGAAAGAAG
Source organism: Orycteropus afer afer (assembly GCF_000298275.1). Lineage (NCBI taxonomy): Eukaryota > Metazoa > Chordata > Mammalia > Tubulidentata > Orycteropodidae > Orycteropus > Orycteropus afer. The sequence continues at coordinate 2,826,917 of NW_006921913.1, forward strand.
GACTGGACGATCTACTTCTGAAAACATTGGTCACTGAAAATCTTATAAATAGCAGTGAAACACTTCTGATATATTACTGGAAAAATTTATGAATAACAGTGAAACATTGTCTGATACAGTACTGAAAGATGAGCCTTTCAGGTTGGAAGACACTCAAAATATGTCTGGGGAAGAGCTGCCTCCTCAAAGTAGAGTTGACCTTAATGATGTGGATGGAGTAAAGCTTTCAGGACTTTCATTTGCTGATGGGGCATGACTCAAAATAGGAAGAAAAAGCTGCAAATAGTCATTAATAATTGGAACATGGAATGTATGAAGTCTCAATCTAGGAATTGCCCTAGGCATTAGTGAGCAGATATGGACTGGTATTGGCCATTTTGAATCAGACAATTATATAGTCTATGATGCAAGGAATGACAAATGGAAAAGGAATAGTGTCACATTCATCATCAAAAAGAACACCTCAAGATCTATCCTGAAGTACAATGCTGTCAGTGATAGGATAATATCCATATGCCTACCTTTTGTACTTCTTTATGGTTTTATTTGCAGGTTAACTTAGCTACTTTGGCATTGCCGCATATTTGATCTATGAGAGATATGCCAGTAGATCTGAAAAGGGCCTAATACTATGCTCTTAGCAATAAAAGATTTTCTAATGTTTCTTTTGAATACATTTGTATTTAATGTGGCTTTTGCAGGTTAACTTAGCTACTTTGGCATTACTGCATATTTGATCTATGAGAGATATGCCAGTAGATCTGAAAAGGGCCTAATACTATGCTCTTAGCAATAAAAGATTTTCTAATGTTTCTTTTGAATACATTTGTATTTAATGTGGCTATAATGACAAAAGGGGGAGCTCTGGTAGCATAGTGGCTAAGACACTTGCCTGCTAACCAGAGGGCTGGCGGTTCAAACCCACCAGCCACTCCTCGGAAGGAAGGTTGGGCAATCCTACTTCCGTAGTGATACTGCCTCGGAAACCCAAGGAGGGGTCGCTATGAGTCGGGTTTGACTCGACGGCACATAACAACAACAACAACAATGACAAAAGGAGCTCTGGTAGCATAGTGCCTAAGGCACTTGACTGTTAACCAGAACGCTGGTGGTTCAAACCCACCAGCCACTCCTCAGAAGGAAGGTTTGGCAATCCTGCTTCTGTAGTGATACTGCCTCAGAAACCCAAGGAGTGGTCACTATGAGTCAGGGACGACTCGACAGCACATAACAACAACAACAACAACAACAAAGAAGACCAGTTAATGCTAATATTATTCAAATTTATGCACCAACTACTAAAGCGAAAGATGAAAAACTTGAAGATGTTTACCAACTTCTGCAGCCTAAAATTGACAAAATATTCAATCAAGATACATTGATAATTACAAGTGATTGGAATGAAAAAGTTGGAAACAGAAAGAAGAATCACTGGCAGTTGGAAAATATGTCCTTGGTGTTAGAAAGGACATCAAAGATCTCATGATAGAATTTTGCAAGACCAATGAATTATTCATTGCAAATACATTTTTTCAACAACATAAATAGGGCAATACACATGGACCTCACCAGAGGGAATACACAAGAATCAGAATGACTACATCTATGGAAAGAGGTGATGGAGAAGCTCAATATCTTCAGCCAAAACAAAGCTAGGAGCTTACTGTGGGTCAGACCATCAAATGCTCATATACAAGTTCAAGTTGAAGCTGAAGATAATTAAAACAAGTCGATGAGAGCCAAAATATGACCTTGGTAATATTCCACCTCAATTTAGAGACCATATGAAGAATAGTGAACACCAGTGACAGAAGACCAGACTGACTAGGTGTAGGATGACATCAAGAGCATAATACATGATGAAAACAAAATGTCATTTAAAAGACAAGAAAGGAAGAAAATACCAAAACAGAGAGGAGACTCTGAAACTTGCTCTTGAATAGAGAATAACTAAAGCAAATGGAAGAAATGACAAGATAAAAGAGCTGCACAGAGATTTCAAAGAGCAGTTTGAGAAAATAAAGTCAATTATTTTAATGAAATGTGCAAAGACCTGGGGTTAGAAAACCAAAAGGGAAGAATATAGTTGGCATTTCTCGAGCTGAAAGAAAAAAAATAAAATAAGCCTTGAGTTGCAATATTGGAAGATACTGTGGGCAAAACTCTGAATGAGGCAGGAAGCATCCAAAGAGAATGGAAGGAATGCACAGAGTCACTGTATCAAAAAGAAGAGGTTGATGTTCAACCATTTTAGGAGGTGGCATATGATCAAGAACCAATGGTACTGAAGAAAGAAGTCCAAGTTGTACTGAAGGAATTGGCAAAAAGCAAGGTTCCAGGAATTCATGGAGTACCCAATGAGATACTTTAACAAATGACTGCAGCACTAGAGGTACTCAATTGCTTCTTGGCTCAATTGCCAAGAAATTTGGAAGACGGCTACCTGGACAACTAACTGGAACAAATCTGTATTTGTGCCTATTCCAAAGAAAAGTGATCCAACAGCATGTTGTTGAAATTATTGAACAATATCATTAATATCACAGGCAAGTAAAATTTTGCTGAAGATAATTAAAAAATGATTGTAGCAGTATATTGATGGAAACTTCCGGAAATTCAAGTTGGATTCAGAAGAGCACATGGAATTGTAATTATCATTGTTGATGTTAGATAGATCTTGGCTGAAAGCAAAGACTATCAGAAAGATGTTTACCAGTTTTTTTTTTTTTTTTTTTTAAGTTATTGAGTAGGCAAAGACATTTGACTGTATGGATAATAACAAATTTTGGATAACATTGCAAAGAATGGAAATTCCAAAACACTTCACTGTGCTCACGAGGAACCTGTACATAGACCAAAAGGCACTTGTTCAAATAGAACCAGCAGTTACTGCATGGTTTAAAATTAGGAAAATGTTGTATCCTTTAACTATACTTGTTCAATTTGTATGTTGTTGTTGTTGTTGTTATGTGCCGTCGAGTCATACCTGACTCATAGCGACCCCTCCTTGGGTTTCCGAGGCAGTATCACTACGGAAGTAGGATTGCCCAACCTTCCTTCCGAGGAGTGGCTGGTGGGTTTGAACCGCCAGCCATCTGGTTAGCAGGCAAGTGTCTTAGCCACTATGCTACCAGATTTGTATAATAAGTAAATAATCTGAGAAGCTGGACTATATGAAGTAGAACACAACATTGGTTTGGAAGAAGACTCATTAACAACCTGCAATATGCAGTAGACACAACAACTTTACTTGCTGAAAGTGAATTATACTTGAAGCACTTACTGATGAATATCAAAGACTACAGTCTTCTATGGATTACACTTCAACATAAAAAAAAATGAAAATTCTCACAACTGGACTAATAAGCAACATCATGATAAATGGAGAAAAATATTGAAGTTGTCAAGGATTTCATTTTAATTGGATCCAAAACCAACTCTTGTGGAAGCAGTAGTCAAGAATCAAATAATGTATTGAATTAGGCAAATCTGCCATCAAAAACCCATTTAAACCTTTAAAGAACAAAGATGTCACTTTGAAGATTATTGTGCACCTAACCCAAGCCATGTTATTTTCAATTCTCTCATATTCATGTGAGAGCTGAACAATGAATAAGGATGACTGAAGAAGAGTTGTGTGTTTGAGTGTGCTAATGGTGAAGAATAGTGGAAGTACAATGGGCTGCCAGAAGAATGAACAAATCTGTCCTGGAAGAAATGTAGCTGGAATGCTCCTTAGAAGCAAGAAATGAGACTTCATCTCACTTACTTTGTTCATGTTGTCAGAAGAGATGAGTCCCTGGAGAAGAATATCATGCTTTGTAAAGTAGAGGGTCAGCACAGAAGGGGAAGACCCTCAATGAGATGGATCGACACAGTGGCTGCAACAATGGGCTCGAGTATAGCAAGGATTGTGAGGATGGCACAGGACTGGGCAGTGTTTCTTTCTATTGTTCACGGGGTCACTATGAGTCGGAGCCAACTTGAAGGCACCAAATAACAGCAAAAACAACCCTCCTAAACTATGAGAAAATAAATTTCTGTTTGTGAAAACTATCCATTTGTTGTATTTCTGTTATGTCAGCACTAGATAACTAAGACAAATACAAAACAATTTTACCCATCAAATTGAGGAAGATAAAGAGCTGATCTAAATGATCAATGTCATCTCAGAGGCTGTTAAAACATACTCTCCAATATCTCCAATATATTCTTAGTGAGGGGGTAAATTGGCTCAACTACCTTGTTGTTAGGAGCTCTGGTAGCATAGTGCCTAAAGCACTTGACTGCTAACCAGGAGGCTGGCGGTCCAAACCCACCAGCCACTCTTCGGAAGGAAGGTTGGGCAATCCTACTTCCGTAGTGATAACCGCCTCGGAAACCCAAGGAGGGGTCTCTAGGAGTCGGGGCAGACTCGATGGCACATAACAACAACAACAACACCTTGTTGTTGTTGTTATGTGCCATCGAGTCGGACCCGACTCCTAGAGATCCCTCCTCGGGTTGCCAAGGCAGTATCACTATGGAAGTAGATTGCCCAACCTTCTTTCCTGGAGTGGCTGGTGGGTTTGGACCGCCAGCCTCCTGGTTAGCAGTCAAGTGCTTTAGGCACTATGCTACCAGAGCTCCTTCTTAAATATGAAAATTTAAAATGTAGAGACATTTTGTGTTAGGGTTAATAATAGCAGTATTACTTAATAAAAACTTATTTCTTATTATTCAAATTGTAATAGTATATCAGTCATGACTGGAATGCAAATTGTTCCATGTAGTCATTTAGGGATCTGGGCTCCTCCCACATAGATAATTTGTTGTGCTATAGATTTTGGAGTTTTCACTGTATTCTCTGCATCTATCTGTTAAAAGACTGAAGAGAGAGCATTTGTGAAGGAATGTGCATGTTTGCTACGTTTGTTCAATAGTGATGGTTAGGTGGGGTATAGAAGTATTCACTGAAAGTGATCAAGCAAATTTTGGGACTGGACTTATTTTAAAGTTTCAACATTATACAAAGCTTTTTACTCCTTTCAACCAACCATAGCAGATATTCTCTCTGGATTTCTTTTATATCATCTAAGGCTACTTTTAGAAAGATGTCGTTAGTCTCAGAAATCTCCTGCTTCAATTGTTTCTGCATTTTGGGGGCTTTGTATTTTTAAATAAATGGGCACAGTAAGCTATTACTTTCATTTGTGTTGGAAGAAATAACAAGGGAAAAAACACAAGTAATTTAAGAATGTATATTAATATTTCAGACCAATATCTTTCATGAAATAAAAACTTGTACATGTATTAGTCTTCATGTTTTTCAATAAAGAATAAGCATAGAAAAAGTGCATTTTGAGTTCATTTATTTCCATAATCGATTTTTTATGATCATTGTTATTATAACATATTTTGATACCTGCCTCCTGTGAATTTTCTTAATAAGAGACACAATGAGCATGCATTGGGTTTTTGTCTGCAATTACTTGAATTAAGAGCTCAAATTGGTAGCATGACAAGTTTAAAAAATAACATCTTCCCAATTACACTAAAGAAGGCAATCAGGAAAGCAGATCTGAGGCATCTTTAGTCAAACATAATTAGGTGCACTGGTATAAAATATTTCCTGCTGTTCTCTTCAATAATACCTGTGCTCCAGTTAAACAGATTTTATCCAGTCCCAAATAGCTACACACTCTCTTGTCTTTGTGGCTCTGAATGTAAATATTCTTCCTGACTGTTCTTCCTCAAGTTTTACACTACAAAACCAAAGATCTCTTCATTAATCAATGACATCAATTGTTGTTTCCTTTGTGAAATTATTGCTGTTCCTTATATAGATTATTTTTGGCAAAAATTAATTAAATAGAAGATGATTTTACTAATAATAGCATCTTAAAAAATTTCAAAATAAATATCATTTTATTTTTCTCCAGTTCAAATTTAATTCCTATTTTTCACCTTCTCTTAGAGCTTGTGGTTTTCATGTTAGCCATGCCTCATAGACCCAAGGGGCCCGAAGTAGGTAGGTCCGGGGCTGGGGCTGTTTTTCGCTTGGTGGCAGCTCTTTATTAAGGCTAGAGCCTGAGGTAGGGGGGCCCAGGGCTTGGGGTCTGCTTTTTGCTAGAGGGCTTCTCTATTTTAAGGCCAGGGCCCAAGGTCAGCAGGCTAGAACTTGGGGGCTGCTTTTCACCTAAGGGGCAGCTCTTTATTAAGGCCAGGACCTGAGATAGGTGGGCCCAGGACTTAGGGGCTGCTTTTTGGTTGGAGGGGCTCTTTATTAAGGCTGGTGCCTGAGGCAGGAGGGCCTGGGGCTTGGGGCTGTTTTTAGCTTAGGGGTAGCTCTTTATTAAGGCTGGGGTCTGAGTTATGCAAGCTGGTGTTCTGGGCTGGTTTTTGTTTGTGGGAATCTCTATTTTAAGGTGGTTGCCTGAGATAGGCAGATGCAGAGGGGTTAGGAACAACTAACGGAGAACTTGTCAGTCAGTTTGTCATCCTGTGGTGGCTCATGTGTTGCTGTGAGGCTGATAGGTTTCAGCATAGGTTCCAGGCTAATACAGACTCAGAAGAAGGCAGAGGCCACCCACTTCTCAAAGACTTGGCCAATGAAAACCTTAATTGTCCAATATAGTACCGGAAGATGATCCCATCATGTCGTCGAAGGCACTCAAAATTTGACTAGGGAAGAGCTGACTCCTCAGAGTAGAGACAACCTGAATGATATGGATAGATTAAAGCTTTTGGAACCTCCATTGGCTGATGTGGCATGACTCAAAATGAGTAGAAACAGATGCAAGCATCCATTAATAACTGAAACATGGAATGTATGAAGTATGAATCTAGGAAAATTGGAATTTGTCAAAAATGAAATGGAATGCATAAAGATCTATATCCTAGGCATTAGTGAGCTGAAATGGACTGATGTGGCTATTTTGAATCAGGCAATCATATAATCTACTATGCTGGAAATGACAAATTGAAGAGGAGTGGTGTGGCATTCATTGTCACAAGGAGTATTTCAAGATCTGTCCTGAAGAACAGCATTGTCAGTGATAGGGTAATATCCACACTCCTACAAGGAACACCAGTTAATACTATAATTATTCAAATTTACGCACCAACCACCAAAGCGAAAGATGAAGACATTGAAGATTTCTACAAATTTCTGCACTCTGAAATTGACCAAACATGCAGTCAAGATATATTGATGATCACTGGTGACTGGAATGCAAAAGTTGGAAACAGAGAAGAGTTACTGGTGGTTGGAAAATATGGCCTCTGTGATACAAATAATGCTGCAGTTTGCATGACAGAATTTTGTAAGACCAATGACTTATTCATTGCAAATACCTTTTTTCAACAACATAAGTGATGACTATACATGTGGACTTCACCACATGGAATACACAGGAATCAGACTGGCCACATCTGTGGCAAGAGGTGATGGAGAATTTCAAAACAAGGCCAGAAGCTGATTGTTGGACAGACTATCTACTGCTCATATGCAAATTCAAGTTGAAGTTGAAGACAGTTAAAACAAGTACATGAGAGCCAAAATATGACCTTGATAATATCCTTCCTGAATTTAGAGACCATTTAAAGAGTAGATTTGATGCATTGAGCACCAATGACAGAAAATGAGGAGTTGAGGAATGACATCAAGAACATCATCCATGAAGAAAGCAAGAGGTCATTAAAAAGACAAGAAAGGAAGAAAACACCAAAATGGATGTTGGAAGAGACTATGAAACTTGCCTTTGAGTGAAGAGTAGCTAAAGTAAATGGAAGAAATGACAAGATAAAAGAGCTTAACCAAAAATTTCAAAGAGCAGCTTTAGCAGACAAAGCCAATTACTAAAATGAAATGTGCAAAGACCTGGAGTTAGAAAACCAAAAGGCAAGAACATGCTCAGCATTTCTCAAGCTGAAAGAAAATGGAGGGAAAAATTTAAGCCTTGAGTTGCAATATTAAAAGATTTTATAGGCAAAATATTGAATGATGCAGGAAGCATTAAAAGAAGATGGAAGGAATATACAGAATCACTTTAACAAAAATAATTGATTGATGTTCATCCATTTAAATAGGTGGCATATGATCAAGAACCAATGGTATTGAAGGAAGAAGTAGAAGCTGCACTGAAGGAACTGGTGAAGAATAAGGCTCCAAGAATTGACAGAATGCCCACTGAGATGTTTCAACAAACCTCCAGTGAGTGCTCCACTGGAGGCACACACTTGGTTTTGCTAAGGGATTTGGAAGACAGCTACCAAGCCAACTGACTGAAAGAGATCTATATTTGTACCCATTTCAAAGAAAGGTGATCCCACAGAATGTGGAAATTATCAAACAATATCATTAATATCACATGCAAGTAAAATCTTACTGAAGATAATTAGAAAATGGTTGCAGTAGTATATTGACAGAGAGCTTCCAGAAATGCAAGCTGGATTCAGAAGAGGATGTGCAACCATTGCTGATGTCAGAGGGAGCTTAGCTGAAAGCAAAGAATACCAGAAAGATGCTTACTTATGTGTTATTGACTACACAAAAACATTTGATTGTGTGGATCATAACAAATTATGGATAACATTGAGAAGAATGGGAATTCCACAAAACTTGATTGTACTCATGAGGAACATGTACATAGATCAGGAGGCTATCAGTTCGATCAGAACAAAGGGATACTGCATGGTTCAAAATCAAGAAGGGAGTGTGTTAAGATAGAATCTTTTCACCACACTTATTCTACTTGTATGCTGAGGAAATAATCTCAGAAGCTGGATTATATGAAGAAGAATATGGCACCAGGAGTGGAGGAAGAATCATTAATAACCTGCAATACACAGATGACACAACATTGCTTGTTGAAAGTGAGGCTGTCTTGAAGTACTTACTGATGAAACCTAAAAATTACAGTCTGCACTATGGATTAACCTCAATATAAAGAAAACAAAAATCCTCACAACTGTTCCAATAAACAGCTTCACAGTGGATGGAGAAAAGATTGAAGTTGTCAAGGATTTCATATTACTTGGTTCTACAATCAACACCCATGGAAGCAGCAGTCAAGACATCAGAGGATGTATTGCATTGGGCAAATCTGCTGCAAAAAACGTCTTTCAAGTGATGAAGAGCAAAGATGTCTCCTTGAAGACTAAGGTGCTCCTAATTCAAGCCATGGTATTTTCGATAGCCTGTTATGCATGTGAGAGCTGGAAAATGAATAAGGAAGACTGAAGAAGAGCTGATGCTTTTGAGTTATGGTGTTGGAAAATGTTAAGAGTGCCATTGTCTGCTAAAAGGACTAACAAATCTATCCTGGAAGAAATGCAGCTGGAATGCTCCTTAGAAGGGAGAATGGCCAGACTTCATCTCACCTACTTTGGTCATGTTGTCAGAAGGAATGATTCCCTGGAGAAGGATATCATGCTTGGTAAAGTGGAGGGTCAACAAAAGAAGGGGAAGGCCCTCAATAAGATGGATAGATACTTTGGCTGCAATGATCAGCTCAAGTATCACAAGTATCATGAGGCTGGCACAAGACTGAGTGGTGTTTCATTCTGCTGTGCATAGGGTTGCTATGAGTTGGAGATGACTCACTGGCACCTAAGAACAACAACATAGACCCAGACTGGCCCTACATAGTTCTGTATCTTTCCCATTTCTCTCCTGACCTACCACTGGCATCCCTGGTTTCTCAATGCTCAGATTATGCAGTTTATGATAAAAACATTCAACTTGATAAAACATTTATTTTATCCTGGAACTACTACTAAACAAAGAAATATTAAATATGTTTTATGAAACAGAAAACAGTATTTCCCAACTGAAAACAAATAAAAGAAAAAACCCACAAAAAAACACCTCACTGCAATACCAGGACACAGGTTTACTGATTGCAATGATAGTAGGATAAGAACAAGGATTGAGGAAACTGGGAAACATATGTAAGTAGTCCTAAGTAGTGAGCCCCAGGGTGGTACAAATAATTAGGAACTCTATTACTAGTGGACAGTTTGGGAGCTTTGGTAGCATAGTGTCTAAGACGTTTGACTTCTATCCAAAAGTCTGGCAGTTCAAACCCACCAGCCATTCCTCAGGAAGGCTGAGCAATCTACTGCCATAGAGATACCACCTCCGAAATCCAAAGAGGGGTCATCATGAGTCAAGTTGAATCTACTCAGTGGCAGTAAGTTTGGTTTGGTTTTGGTTAAACCACCGAGAGGTTTACCCAATAGGAAGACCTATCCATGATCTTCTTCCAAAAGGTCACAGCCGTGAAAACCCTGTGGAGCAGTTCTATTGGGCATACATGGGGTTGCTATGAGATGAAATCAACTTGCAGGCAAGTGATTTTTGGAAGTCTAGTTTTAGTTTGAGAAAGGCAAGATAATCTAGAATGACCCCTTCTAATAATTTCTGATTGATTAATTTACTTGGGAGAAAGTAATACTTTCTGACGTATTGTTTGTTGCATCATCTTGTCCCACAAATTGGTACTAGTTTAAGGAAAGTTTTGAAAATATCGCTAAACATTTTAGGATATTTAAAAGACATTTGAAATTCTAATTTCAAATCTAATTTGAAAATCTAATTTCAAACCTCCTAATTTCATAATTAAGTATGAGATAATTTTCTCAGGTGATTTTTTTGACTTTTCTTTTTCTCCAATTTAAATAGTTTAATCAAGTGTCATCCACACAATGACTTGGTGTTTGGTTTAGACAACAGAAAATGCACATAATTAGTGTCTTATATTTAAAAATATACATATCACTAGCCTGCTTCTAGTTTCCATATGTCAGAACACTCAGGTATGGTTTGTGTCTACTGTCAGTCAGATATGTCTTAGTCTATAGTACATCCTTCTATGCATAAAGTCCTTAAACACTTCCAGATACACTGAAATATCTTTAACATAGTAACACAGTAATAATAACAATATTTTAATGTATATGACAAAGTAGCTCCCGTTTGTTGTTGTTATTATTATTATTATTATTATTTA
>NW_006921913.1:2842080-2853708 GCF_000298275.1 Orycteropus afer afer
TTCTGCCTAGTCCACCATCTTGCCAGAACCTTTTTTTGACTTTTTAGAAAAGTTATTATTTTCATGGTGAATCAATGGCTGAGGATCTTATGTAGAAGGAAGTAAGATAACTGTTTCAAAACTCCTACACTTTGAGGAGAAAATGTGAGATGTCTTTTGGGAAGTTTTTATATTACATCTCCAAACTGACAATTTGTTTAATTTGAAGAATACTTAAGCTCCAGAAAGAATTTGTACATCTTCTATACTATAGAAAGTGTTTTGAGCAATTTTTTTGATGGCCATATTCTCTATAGTAATATTTAATGTTAATATAGCTTTTGAAACCCCTGTTTAAAAATTTCCCAGTATAATTTTTAAATAAAAATGTTCCATTGACTACAACAAGCAGAATTAGAAATTATAGACTTTTTATGTTTCTTAATTTTCTATTTAAACCTATCACTTTCATTCCAGAAAAGTGGCTTGGGGCTTAAATAGGTATAGGGCAGATGTAACCAGGGAGAACTGGTATCAGGGACATAGGAAGGCTCAATAGAGTGAGAGGGCAAATGAAGGACAGACCCCACAGCTGGAGCTGAAATCATCCAGGCATGTAAGGGGAGGCTGATATCAAAGAGTATAGAGAAGCTAATATGGGATATGTAACTGTGCAAGGATGGTGAAACTTTGTCTTCCTTATTTTGAACATGTTATCAGGAGGGAACAATCCCTGGAGAGACTCATGGCTTAGTAAAACAGAGAATCAGTTAAAAAGAGGAAAACCTTTGAGAGTGTGGATTAACACAGTAGGTCCAATAGAGCAACAATTGTGAGGATGGTGCAGGACCAGCAGTGATTCTTTCTGTTACACGTAGGGTGGCCCTTTGGAGCTGAAGTGATGGCACCTAAATTATACAGGTAAAAGTCAGTATCAGGTCTACGCAGGTAGAAGTGGACCCCCCAAATGAGTAGCATATCTAATATGTAGATTTCTAAATTTGTTTTTGGCAGCAGGTAGGACTTTAACTTTAGGTTAAGATTCAAGTAAAAACCTTATTTCTTGGACAAGGTGTGAGACAGAGTTGAGAAGAAATGGAAAGAGCAGCTCAAAGCCCTAGTTCTGTAGAAAGCTATTCTCTGGAGGTACGTGCAGGAGTGAGTGATGAATTTGTACTCAGTAGTTTGACAGAGGCTCAGTGACAAAGACTTGAACACTCAGAAAGGTCAAGAGCAGCAGCAAGATGAGTTGATGTTGAATCATCTCAGCCCTTTCAATATAATCTCAGTCTTTTCAGTATCAAGGGTAGAGCTAAACCTGCTTTTGTGGATTAAATTTTCCAGCTGAGTGTAAAAGAGAAGTACAACAGCAGGGAGGCAGACACATCAATATATTTGGTTTTAGAATAATTGCCGAAAGCAGTGTTTCCCTAAGGAGTTTTCGTGGATCATTATTCCTATGAGATGCTATGGAAGTAAGAGTATCATTCTTTCAATCAGACTGGGAAATGCTACATGTATTATCCCTTTCTTGAAGTATTGCATTGCACGTTGACATGTGAAAAGCTCTGAGAATTCCTACAATAGAGAAAGATATTTACATCTGGCACCTCTCACCATCCCATGGAACCAGACTTCCGTGTAATACATTTTGAGAATGATTAGATTAGAGGACCCTCTTTGCAGTAGCAGTCATTGACGCCTGGAAGTATAGCTTTGTAAAGCTTTGTGAACACTTAAATGGGTGAAGGCTGGAAACACACTGTCAATTGCATCTTGAAGAAATAGAGATTTGGTAAGAGTCTATTGAAAGGAAAACAAAATCTGGTTCAAAATAGTTTTGAGTGTGTCATTAAGATAAAAGTTGTCAAGAGGTAAAAGGGAATGGGTTTCCTTGCTTTACTCCTTTCTTAACAGAAATCAGGTTAGAGAAGATACCAGTTTGACTGCATGTTGTTGTTATTGTTACGTGCCATTGAGTCGGCCCAAACTCATAGCGACCCCTCCTTGGGTTTCTGAGGCAGGATCACTATGGAAGTAGATTAGCCCATCTTCCTTTCGAGGAGGGGCTGGTGGGTTTGAACCACCAGCTTTCTGGTTAGCAGTCAAGTGCCTTAGGCACTATGCTACCAGAGCTCCTAGCTGTAGTTTTATCCAGCAGACAAACAGGAATGAAAGGAAGAAAATGTTTCATGTGTGTGCCTGCCAACATTTCATCTCTGGCCCTGGTAAGAATCAGTCTTAAGAAAGAACTAGTCTGGAAAGCTGAAGGAGATGAGAACCAAAATAGAGTTTATGTTATGGGTGGGGAGTAGGACAGCAGGAGGCAAGGATAAGAAAACACTCCCTAACAGTGCCATTTTATAAGATACCACTAAGCCTTTGAAATTTGTTTCATATTTTCAACTAATACATTTCAAGCAATAACCTAGTGTTGCTAAATGTATCTAAAAACTCACTGCCATAGAGTCAGAGCCCACTCATAGTGACCCCTCCTTAGGTTTCCGAGGCCATATCACTATGGAAGTAGATTGCCCGACCTTCCCTCTGAGTTTGAACTGCCAGCCTTCTGGTTAGCAGTCAAATGCCTTAGGCACTATGCCACCAGAGCTCCCTGTTAAATGTATTGGCCATTCTTAATAAAATATTTTTTTTTTTTTCCCTTTTTTTTTTTTTTTTTTATTAGGATTTGGGTGAAGATTTACAGAGTAAATTCACTTTTCATACAGCAGTTCACATATACTTTGTCTCATGTCATTGACCAAAATTTACAATGCAGCAGATCCCCTCCCACTTCCTCCCCATAGTTACCTCCTCCCAGTGTCCATCCCTTCATACTCTTCGAGAGGCCCATATTCTGCCAACCCTGTATATGATCTTGGATACACTCCCCATTTAGACATACATAATTGTTTAGCTTGTTCACCCATCTATCCGTCCCTATACCCATGTTTGCTTTCATTGACAACTCAGTATTGTATTTACAAAGGGGTTCATATTTGTTGTTTGTACTGCCCATGTAACTCTCTCTGTCTTTCTCATCCTCAATGCTGCCATATTGGTCACTCACATTTGGTACATTGCCCTTCTCTTCACCCAAATCAATATTTATCTCTATCTATCTAACAACATTCCCTCCCCTTCCCTCCCACCCCTGGTAACCAACAAAGAAAATGTCCTCCAATATATAAACATTTCCTTAACTTTTACAATAACGGACTAATACAATATTTGTCCTTTTGTGACTGACTTATTTCGCTCAGCATAATGTCCTCCAAGTTCATCCACGTTATGCGGTGTTCTGCAGATTCTACATTATTCTTTAGCGTTGCATAGTATTCCATTGTGTGAATGTACCAAAGTTTGGTTATCCATTCCTCAGTTGTTGGACATCTAGGTTGTTTCCAAGTTTTGGCTATTGTAAATAGTGCTGCGATGAACATCGGCGTGCATATATCTGTTCTTGTTATGGCTCTCACTTCTTTAGGGTATATACCTAGTAATGGGATGGCTGGGTCAAATGGTATTTGTATCTCCAACTTTTGAAGGAATCGCCATACTGCTTTCCACAATGGTTGTACCATTTTACAGTCCCACCAGCAGTGTATGAGAGTCCCAATCTCTCCACAACCTCGCCAGCATTTGTTATTTTCTGTCTTGTTGAACTTTGCTACTAGTGCTGGAGCAAGATGGTATCTCATTGTTGTTTTGATTTGCATCTCTCTAATAGCTAATGATCGTGAGCATTTCTTCATATGTTTGTTGGCCGCTTGAATATCCTCCTTGGTGAAGTGTCTGTTCATGTCTTCTGCCCATTTTTTAATTGGATTGTTTGTCTTTTTGTTATTGAGTTAATAAAATATTTTTAAGGTTAATAATTCCTAAAAACATGCAACTGAAAGAATTGTTTCTGATTCATGGGATCTTTGGTGTACCATGGGAGCATAAACTGTTTTTGTTATTATTGAATTAATTATTTATTTCTCTTATATGAACTGTACTATTTTGAAGATTTATCTAAATTTAATATGGGATCAAGAAGCTGCTGTGGAAGTAGATATCATGAGTTTGTACATGTATTGGAATATCAACTATGTATCTGTCTTTGAATAATATATATACTTATTTACAAATTGAGAAATTATGTTAAAATGTATTTTGATTAGGTGAAATCTCTCCCTTGTATTAGTATTAAAATTATATCATTCTGTTTATATTTATATAAAAATCTCTATCACAGATTATCTCATGTATTTATCTCACTGCCTGATTTTAATAAAGGCTTTTGTAAGCATACATATGTGGATCCCATATATATCACACATAGATTAAGACATGCTTATGTATTTAAACTGTATCAGGTAATTTATTGATTTTAAAGTGTGTTTCACTTCATTGGAGGTTACTAATATAATTTTTTTTATAAAAAGCACTGCTCTGCTGTGCATATTTAAAATTAAATTAACCATTAAATGAAACTGATGAGAAGCAGCTCTTTTATTTAGGATGATTTTAAAAAATCTTCATGACAGCAAATAGTGTTTGTGCCAGCATCTGAGTGGTAATTCAAAGAAATTGTTCCATACTTCAGAAGTCATCACTGCTTTAAACATACTTCCAAAATTTGTTTTAGAATGAGTATTTCTGAAATCAGAAGACTAAATCCTTCCAAGGTTTGCAGTTCCATACACTATGTTTTATGTGGTTCCTTGCTTTATGGCCTTTGCTTTTTCACTGCTAACACACAAACTAGACCACTACTATCATAGAATAAAATAAAGGGACTTTGGAACTATAAACTATCTTTAGCTAAGAATTTTAAAGCTTTTGGCAAATGTTGATTAACTGTACCTCCTACCAGTAGTCACAATAAGTGTATCATTGTACCCATTTTATGGGGAACTAAATTGAATAAACAATAGAAAGAAAATAGATAAAATACAGAATTTTTCTGGCTGTAGATATTTTCATGTATGCATGGAATATAATCGTACTTATTTAGTATACTGAGTCACAAATCTATCCTACTTTTTGCAGAAATTAAAGCACTTTTATAATAATTTATGTTAAAAATTTACATTTTGTGAAAAAACTTTGTAGAACCCTTATTCTAGATAAAGCAACCTACTTGATGGCACAGAATTGACAATGATATCAATCAGTTCCTGCTTTCAAGGAGTTTACAGTTTACAGTTTGTGGGCTGAGGGTGAATGCGGATGTGAGTATGGGTAAAAAAAAAAAAATGCACCAAGTAAAATATGAGGCAAAAGATGGTTTGTAGTAAGGTAGAAAAATGTATTCACCATGGAGACTGAAAAAGCAGTCCTGGTAGGAAATGAAATATATTTCTTTGGAGGTTGGGTAATGAGAGGTCAAATATCACATGTGGTGGTCTTTGAAGGTGTTCAGTGTGAGCAGCACATTGTGGAAGACAAAGTGACCGAGAGAGTCAGGGGACAGGGAGGGCTTGGGGGAAAAGAAGAGCTAGAAGGAGAGCAAGAGAGACCTGGTAATAAGGTGATGAGAGAAAGTGGGGAGGGGGCCACAGGCATCAGAGAAACCAGATCATGTGGTTTAACGTTTGGAGAGAAGCCTAGACTTCAGAATTTTCTAATTTGTGTTGTGTTATATAATTTACTTCAATTTCAAGAAAAGACAGAGTAAAGAAAGATAAATTCCTGATCTTTTGTTGTTGAGTGGGATGGGATTTTGATATATGGTGTTTTGTGGCTATAACACCAAACGGTGTTTTGTGGCTATAACACCATTCATGCTGAGATAAATCTTGCCTGAGTCCTATTGTATTTAACTGAAGTTAGGGAATTTCTAACCATGATTTTGACTTTAAGGTTCAGGTCCCAGTTTCCACCTCAGACTTAATAGTTATTGTACAGTTGTGCCAAGAGTGCCCTTTCAACATATCTGCCGGATTTTAATTGTGGGTTGAAATGGGGTGAAGTGAATGCTGCATGAGAGTGGTGGCCCTGGAAAGTTTTCTCAATGAAAAAGGAGAATGCAGTCATATTCTGAAGCCTCCAGGACCATCTCTAGGGATTCTCTGTTTGAGACCAGATGTTTCTGATATTTGAAGAATTTGTGAGCTCAGAAAGCTAAAGAAACTTTTTTAAGAAGTTGCAAGCTGGAAATTAGATTTTCTTACAGTCTCCAAAACTTCTACAAGTTGTAAGAATTTAGAAGACTTCTGAAATAGGAGGGGAAGAGATGAAAGGTACATTTGACTAACTCAGATTTTTTTTTTTTTTCATAGTCCCCTGTTGAGGGGGCTGATGCTATAGGCAAGCCAATTAAGCAAACATCACAAATACTGGGGGTGATCTCATTCTACTAGAAATGAGACAATCTTGTGCAGAGTTTAATACAGGAAGAATTGGAGGGGGAAGAATGAGATTTAGTTACAACATCCCATTGAAATATAACAGAGGAAGGAAATCTCAGAGTTGAAAAAATGCCAAAAATTTAGTGAGAGTCTCTAGTGTCCATCCTTAGGAATTTTGTGATCTCAAAGACACAGAGAGCTTTCATTATGTGCCAGAGTGCCTGATGGTCCAAGAAATCTTATAGAGCAACACAAAGAGTTATTGAGAATTTGCTGAGGAATAAGAGTAGAATTGAGAATGCAAAAGTGATATGTGTGACAAGCACATTAACAGTGGGCACAGTTAGACAAGTTCCTTCTCCTCTACTTCAGGACAACAGGGCCAGTTTTGGATTGTATAGTAAATGTACGCTGGTAGGATATGGGAAATGAGAGAGAGATTGAAAAAGAGAGATTGAGAGAGAGAGAATTCAAAAGTTACTGATGTTTTTGAGCTTTGCAAATAACTGCAACCATGTAATCATTTACTAAATCTAAGCAAAGATTAAAGTTGAGGAATGGCATTTTTTTTTTCTTCTGTAAACTGTTGTAAATAGACATAAATGTATACATATATATGTATATATACATACATACATAAAACACAGCTCTTGCCAATTTGACATTTTTCACATATACAGTTCAATGATATCAATTATGTTGATAAAGTTGTGCAATCATCACCAGTATCTATTGCCAAGTCTTCCTCCACCAAAAAGAGATACTTAATATTTCCTCAACATCAGTGTTGAGAAATGATCATTTTGATTTTAGACAAGTTGCTTTAGAAATTCATTTGGCCTTTGGGGGTAGTTCTCAAGCAGGTAGAATTTGGATATCAAAATTAAAGAGATCTGATAGGTAAGGTACTCGGATCTAGGCATAAGATAAAGTTAACAAGGGAGGGACTGAAGGACACGGGAGAGGAAACCTAACTTAAGGACCTTGGGAAGTTCAGCCATAGAGAACTGAGCAGAGACAGAGATTCTGCTAAGAGTTTTTAAAGATGAGCCAAGTGAGCTCTGTAGTATATTGTGTTATGTTTAGAATAGCACTATTCAAACTGAGGGGCCCTAGTGGTGCAGTAGTTAAGTGTTTGGCAGCTAACTAAAAGGTCTACACTTCATATCCAACAACAGAAGAAAAATGTGGCAGTCCGCTCCCATAAAGATTAATGTCTTGGGAACCCTCTGTCCTATAGGATTGTTACAAGTCTGAATTGACTTGATAGCAACAACTGAAAGGTATCCAAATGCCTATAAAGAGCAAAATAGATAAATAACTTTCAGTATATTCAAACAATGAAGTACTTTACACTATTAAGAATGATTGCAGCACAATGATATTAATGTATCCCAGAAATGTAATGTTAATGGAAAGAAGCCAGTCACATTTCCTTTCAATTAAAATTAATAAATAAGCAAAATTAATCTATGGTGTTAGACATGGGGATGCTGATGAGAAACTTAGTTCTCCAGGAATACAGATTTCTGGGATCCATGGATGGTGAGGTAACCCACCCAGGCCATTGCTATTAGATGTCCTTTGAACCTTAAGCCTTGAAAAAAGTGGTTTTCTAAACTCATTTTTGAGTCGGACACTAGCCTAAAAAGCATCTTAGTGAAGGACATTTTTGCTTTGGGCGTTTAGTTCTTTTGAAGAATATCTATGTCCAGCCACCTTGGAGAAACAAAGACTCCAGGGTCAGACTGGAAGCTGTGTTTTAGAAAAAAACTGTTATTATTGAGAAACAATTCTAATTCTCTTGATATCCAGATTTCTGGGGTGCATGGAGTAGGGGTGACCCACCCAGACCATTGCCCTTTATATATTCCCTAAGGCACTTGACTGCTAACCAAAAGGCTGACGGTTCAAACCCACCAGCCACTCCTCAGAAGGCAGGTTAGGCAATCTACTTCCATAGAGATACTGCCTCAGAAACCCAAGGAGGGGTCACTATGAGTCGGATCTGACTGGATGGCAGTGAGTGAGTGAGTGTGAGTCAAAATGCTTCCCCAATTTGCAAATAATGTATTCAAAACCTTCTATCAATTTCTATTATTTACTTTATATAATCTTTGTTCTAACATCATGTAAACCTGTGCTGGTCCTTGTCCATGGCAATGTTGATAAGAAGGGATATAAGACTTTTGTTGAAGTTCTTTTAATCTTTGTAACTATTTTGACTTCCTGGTAGAAATATTGAGGAGTTCTGCTGGCATAGTGCCTAAGGCATTTGACTGCTCCCAAGAAGGCTGGTGGTTCAAACCCACTAGGCTCTCCTTGGAAGGAAAATTGGGCAATCTACTTCCATAGAGATATCACTTCAGAAACCCAAGAAGGGGTCGCTATTTGACTTGATGGCAGTGAGTTGGGTTTTGGTTTATTTAGTAGAAATATTACCTCAATGTGCAAATCATATAATCAATAAATGTCCATCAATTTTTATTATTGACAAATGTAAGTTTTAGCAGTGATAGCGTAGTGCCTAAGGCATTTGACTGCTAACCAGAAGGCTGGCGATTCAAACCCACCAGCCACTCCTCAGAAGGAAGGTTGGTCAATCTACTTCCCTAGTGATACCACCGTGGAAACCCAAGGAGGGGTTGCTATGAGTAGGGTCTGATTCAATGTCACATAACAACAACAACAACAACAACCACCCTTGAGACTAAGAGTAACTGAGAAGGAGCCTGGGGGAGGAGAGACAGGGTGGTGTGGTGGGGCCAATATTTTATTTCTCGATTTGCTTTCTGGTTACATAGGTGGGTCCAGTGTGCACTCTACACTTGTGAAGTGTATAATTTTCTTTATGTATATTTTACTTCAATAAAAAGTTATTATGTCATTCCCATCTAGACAATTGTGACAGAAATAGGAAACTGAACACACAAAAACCAAACAAACCAAAACAAAATACCCTGATTACTTTTTAAAACTAGTGATAGGAAACATGAATGTGCATTCACACATTCTTTGCATAATAAAAGTTAGAAAATTAAATAAATGTCATTTGATTTTTTTTTCCAACTTTGGGAGCTCTCACCAACATTTATATGCAAATATCTAGACACAAAAGCAGGGGAGTGACATTCAGTAATGCAACTCAAAATTCAGTTTGTTTATTTGTAGACTGCAGTTGATATATATTTTACTAAAGAATTTAATTGAAAGAGTAGTTAATGAACTGGATAGAGACAGAAGATTAAAACATGAATTAAAATTTTCTGTGAACAGTGAATAGAGTTAATTGCAAATCTGCCTTAAACTCAAACTGTAAATGGCAGTGTTGATTCAGTTTACCAATTCTATGTAGATATAAGACTCTGGTGGTACAGGGATGAAAGCATTTGGCTTTTAAACAAAAGGTCAGTGGTTCAAACCTAGCAGCTGCTCCATGGGAAAAAGATGAGGCAATCTGCTTCCCCAAAGATTTACAGACTAGGAAACCCTATGGGACAGATCCACTCTGTCCTATAGTGTCTCAGTGAGTTGGAATCGACATAATGGCAGTTGTTTTTTTCAGTTGTATAGACACAGTCATACCACTGGTTATTACCAACAGTCCAAAATTCCAAAATTATTATCATTATTTGTAGTAATCCTGGAATGTTCCAAACCAAACAAACTCATTGGTGTCAAGTCGAATCTGACTCATTAACCTAGTGCCTTTACCAGGGCTCCTTCATGGAATATTCTAAAAAAAAAAAAAAAAAACCAAACCCACTGCCATTGGGTTCTGACTCATTGTAACCCCCATTGGGTTTCCAAGGTTCTAAGTCTTTATGGAAGTAGATTGCCTCATCTTTCTCCTGCAGAGCAGTTGGTGGCTTTGAACAGCTGACCTTGGGGTTAGCAGACAAATGCCTTACCCACTGAGCCACCAGAGCTCCTGTCCTGGAATATTACTAGTGTATAATTTACATATTCATCTTTGGACATGTGGGATTCACAGGTTTTCCTCCAGAAACTATTTGATGAAGTCCTGGGCCAATCTTAGGAGTGTCAGAGAAGTACGTGTGGAAATATTTTTGAGGGTATCACTAAGTGCCCTAGATGCCTGGATCCTGTATATTACAAAGTATTGCTGTGCTCCATCTAGATCACTGTGTTTCCTAGATCCAGTTTTTATTTTCCAGAGCTAAAGTAAAGTCAGTTCCTTCCTCAAAAAAGAGAAGATGGCTTGGCAGCTAATAAAAATCATTGCATAGCTTACTTCTTTTTAATATAATTTTAGAAGTGGTGACCAAGTTATTTCAAAGAGCTGTTACATGATAGATATATTAGGTATTATAGCTCCCTCAGAAATGTTCACCAGGAACTCAGTGGTAATTGCCTTTTATTGAGGCAAATGACCTGGGGTTTTCGACTGCCAATTGGATTTGAAGTGGCAGCTGCAAGAGAATACAAAGACACCAAATAAACACAATCATCTCTGCTTCCACCGAGTGTTGCCCAGGAAGCTTCGGTACCTACAGTTCTCATAGGGAATAGATAATGGACTGTACATCTGGAAACACATTTTTGTCTGAGATATCTGGCCTTATCAACCATGTCGTCATGGGAGTTATCAGAAGCCTGTTGAGGATTAGCCATCTTGATCTATTTAATATCCAGGGGTTGAATAGAAGTTATTGATCTTTCATCACACCTCCTGATGAAGAGAGGAAACAAAACATTCTCACAAGAGAATCTTATAGTGCTGGAGGTCCATGGGTCAATTATAATTATTATAATTAGTGTTGTTGTTGTTGTTGTTAAGTGTCGTCGAGTTGTTTCCGACTCATAGTGACCACATGCACAGTGGAACGAGACTCTGCCTGATCCCGCGCCAGCCCCACAATCCCTGCTATACTTGAGTCCATCATCGCAGCCACTGTGTCAATCAATCTCGTTGAAGGCCTCCCCTTCTTTCGTCAACCCTCCACCCTACCAAGCATGACATCCTTCTCCAGGGAATGGTCCCTTCTGACAACATGACCAGAATAGGTGAGACAAAGTCTGGCCATTCTTGCTTCCAAGGAGCATTCTAGCTGCACTTCCTCCAGGACAGATCTGTTAGTTCTTTTAGCAGTTCATGGTACTTTAAGCATTCTTCGCCAGCACCACAACTCAAAAGCATCAACTCTTCTTTGGTCTTCCTTATTCATTGTCCAGCTCTCACATGCATACGAGGCAATTGGAAACATCATGGCTTGTGTCAGGCGCACCTTAGTCCTCAAGGAGATATCCTTGCTCCTCAGCACTTGAAACAGTTCCTTTGCAGTTGACT
>NW_006921913.1:2857873-2861488 GCF_000298275.1 Orycteropus afer afer
GCTAAAAGAACTAACAGATCTGTCCTGGAGGAAGTGCAGCCAGAATGCTCCTTGGAAGCAAGAATGGCCAGACTTTGTCTCACTTATTTTGGCCATGTTGTCAGAAGGGACCATTCCCTGGAGAAGGATGTCATGCTTGGTAGGGTGGAGGGTTGACGAAAGAAGGGGAGGCCTTCAACGAGTTTGATTGACACAGTGGCTGCGATGATGGGCTCAAGTATAGCAGGGATTGTGAGGCTGGTGCGAGATCGGGCAGTGTTTCGTTCTGCTGTGCATGGGGTCGCTATGAGTCAGAAATGACTCGACGGCACTTAACAACAACAACAACATGGGTTCTCTGTTTATTCTTTTGAATTTTTTTGATGTGCATACGTGTTTAATCATTAGGAGGTCCCATTCATGTAGTTTGTCTTCTTGTGTTTGGTTGTTTTTGCTATGTTCAATAATGTTTTACACCCTGAATTAAGGCACCTAAAGTCATCCCTATTTTTTCCTTGCTTATCTTTATGGTTTTAGGTTTGACATTCAGGTCTTTGATCCAGTTTCAGTTCATTTTTGTATATGGTGAGATACATGGGTTCTGTTTCATTTTTCTGCAGATGGAAATCCAGTTTTTCTAGCACCATTTGTTGAAGAGACTCTTCATTTCCCATTTAATGAGTTTTGACCTTTATCAAAGATCAAACAAAAAAAACCAAACTCACTGCCATGAAGTTGAATCCAACTCCTAGAGACCCCTCCTTGGGTTTCCAAGGCAGTATCTCTATGGAATCAAAGATCAGCTGTTCATAAGTAGATGGATTTACTTCTGAGTTCTCAATTCTGTTCCACTGGTCTATGTGTCTATCTTTGTACCAATACCAGACCATTTTTGGCTGTGTAGTAGGGTTTGATTTTAAAGTGTGTAAAGCCTCCTACTTGTTTTCTTAATAGTGCTTTACTCATTCCTGGTCCCTTCCCTTTCCATATAAAGTTGGTGATTAGTTTTTCCATCCCTTTAAAGAAAGAGGATGGAATCTATACTGGGATTATGTTACATCTGCAGATTACCTTGGGTAGTAGTGATATTTTCATAATGTTAATTTAAGTCTTCCTATCCTTGAGCATGGTGTAATCTTCCATTTATGTAAGTCTTTTTTTGTTTGTTTGTTTTAATGGTGTTCTGTCATTTTCTTTGTCTATGCCTTTTGTGTCTCTGGTTAGATTTATTACTTAATACTTCATTGTTTAGTGTTATTAGTTCTTGGTGGTCTGTACTTTTGAATATCAGCTACCTATTGTGATTAAAATCACTTTTATCCTTGAAATCTTGTCTAGTATATACCAACCTTCCTGTAGAACTCTATGATTTTTCAGTAACTACCTGCTAGCCTGGAAGCTCTGGTGGCGTAGCACCTAAGGCATTTGACTGCTAACCAGAAGGCTGGAAGTTCAAACCCACCAACCATTCCCTGGAAGGAAGGTTGGGCAATCTACTTCTGTAGTGATACCACCTTGGGAACCTAAGGAAGGGTTGCTATGAGTCGGAACCGACTTGATGGCAGCGAATGAGTTTTTACCTCCTAGCTTGTGGGGTGCTACACATGAGAATTAACATGACTCAAACTGACCTGTTAGGTTTTCTTTTCTCCCTTTCTCCCTGAATTTTATTTATTTATTTTCTCTTTCTCTTTTTACAATAACAGTGTATATTTGTATGTTTAATTGATCAATTAATATTAATTTAAAATTTGCTTCTTTGAGGCAACATATTGGCAAAAATCCCAAGTTGGTTATTATACCCAATATCCATTCACTTACCTTGTCTATCTTCTTCCTAATAGGACCTTGATTTTGTTTATGGATTCTCTCTTCTCCACACATTCCTCAGAGAAAGAATGCTTTACCTCTCCCTCTAGAGTAGTGGGTACTTTTGGGTTCAAGCCAATCATCATTGGTCTAATTTTCTTTGCTAGCAATTATTTTAGGCATTGGCCAATGAAATAGGAGGAAAAGACTACTGGGGAGTTTCTGGGAAACATTTTCTCACTCTTAATAATAAGTTCTCTTTCTTATTTTGTGTAATATTTTGTCTCAATGTTTTGGCTGGAACCTCTGTAGATCTACGAGAGGAAACAGGGTGAATCTCAAGGTAACATTCAAAGAAAAACAAAAAAGTTACTTTCTAGTTAATTCAGACTCACAGAGACCCATGTCTCAGAGTAGAACTGTGTTCCATAGGATTTTCAATGGCTGATTTTTCAAAAGTAGATCCCTAGGGGTTTCTTCTGATGTGTCTCTGGGTGCACTTGAACTGCCAACTTTTTAGAGTGGGAAGATAATAAGAACATGAACTTTGATCATTGGGTTACTGAATTAATAGTTCTCTACCTCTATATGTTAGTTGAAGTAATAGAATTTCTTTCAGTTTAAGCCATTTTAAGTTGTGTCTGTCACTTGCTATGGAAAGCCTTCTGGTTCTTCACTATAGAGCTCCTTACTACTATGTTGTCTTGAGCAATCATATACTCAGTCAGAGTTCCATTTTCCTCATCTGTATTTTCTAATACAGGGAGGATTAACTAACATAATAATATTAATAAACATTTACTTAACCCTTATCATGTAACCCGAAGTGCTAAATGCTTTATAAGTTTTTAATGGGTCTTTAATGCTTTAATTATTTAATGGGTCTGCAAAGGCTCAAAGTAGTACTGGCATGTAGCAGATGAAGGAAAGTAGTTTTTTCCTTTTTCTTCCCATTTATCAATGTATTTGATAACCATAAAATACCAAACCAAACTCACTGCCATCGAGTCAAATCCAACTCATAATGACCCCTCCTTGGGTTTCCAAGGCTGTATCTCTACGGAAGTAGATTGCCCAACTTTCCTTCCTAGGAGGAGCTGGTGGGTTTGAACTGCCAGCCTTCTGATTAGCAGTCAAATGCCTTAGGCACTATGTTACCATAGAGAGAATAAATCTGTGATACATCCTTGTTTCTAAGAATTAAAATTATTATTGATAGAAGGAAGCTGGTTTAGAAATCTCGACTATTTAGTTCGAAAAATCTAGTGAGTATATCAGAAAACTAATGAGTAATTACAAAATTGAATGGTAATAATCTAATCTGTGACTTAAAGAGCATTGGAAAATCAAATTGGGAAATAGAAGCCTCCAAAAATTTGGAAGGTCTTGAACACTAAGCAAGGTAGATTAGACCTGATATAATATAAATTAGGGAACAACTAGAAGTTTTTGATTTAGAGAGTAATGAAATGAAAGTGGTGTTTAAACAAGAAGATACATCAGAGTGAGGAGGCAAATTGAATTTAAATAAATCAGTTAGGAAGCTTTTGCAATATAAGCTGGGTAGAATTTGTTAAGGTCTACATCAAATTCATTTCTTAAGATCTTAAAAATAAGAATAATCAAATAAAATCATATTCTATGTTTTAGTACAGGTACTACTGATCTTCACAACAATTATGCAAGAGAATTCAGGGTGTTTCTAGAATACAAGTGACTTCTAGAATACAAGGAAAAAGTTTGTTTACTTGTATTTTGAAGATATTTGTATTTTAAAAAATGTCCTATAATATGAAAAATTCCCATCATTTACTTTTTTTTTTTTTT
>NW_006921913.1:2864422-2876569 GCF_000298275.1 Orycteropus afer afer
CTTATTTCTTTTTCAGCAATCTCTTTGCTGGTGTAGAGGAATCCAACTGATTTTTGGATGTTGATCTTATATCCTGCGACGTTGCTAAATCTCTCACTTAGTTCCAGTAGTTTTTTGATTGAATCTCTTGCCATCATTTACTTTTTATAGTAATTCTTTGTTAAATATATTATCAAACCTGGGATACCCCATTCCCTTTGTATTTAAAACTCTAAGTCTCTGTATTTCCTGCTTTAGAAAACTTGTAGGAAACATACAGAACACTTTCATACTTTTATTTCTTAAATACAGATTTTTTCACCCTTTTTTTCTGAGTCTTTTTAGTTGATTTGGCTGTAAATATTCTCCTTTCTCAAGTCAGAGGAGAAAACAGGTCCATATATTTCAGGTCACATTTTCTCTGGTTAGTGGAAAGTAGACTTGTGGAAAGAAAATATGTAGAAAAAAAAGTTCTCTGTGTCGTATAACAACAAAGGTTTAAAAAGAACAAGCCCTCGCAAACCATAGACTGAAACAACAACAACAAAAAGAAACAAGAAAGAGATAATGACATGCCATAGAACAGAAGAGACAAAGACCAAGGCTGGGCAACTCATTACAAGTACAGACATAAAACCTCGAATAAATGCAAGGTCAAAAACAGAATTGTCACTTAGGACCTCAGTTTCAGGAAACAAATCATATGTGGCCTAGACATTGTCATGAAAGGTTATTTCTTGTCCTCTCATCAGATTTTCTATTGTAGTTTTTGATTGATTGTCTTGGATGTACAAAACAATAATAGGAAACCAGGCACATTACTGGCTACATATTTAAATACAAAAAGATCTGATTCCAGGATTTTGAACACTGTTAACCAGAAAGTAAAGATGTCTAATAAATCAGTTTCCACCCCCACAATGCATGCCTTTGTAATTAAAGTTTTAAGAATCATGCAGAATTAAAAATAATCACACATTAATATAAAATGGTTCACATCCTTTTCTTTCTTCTTATGTCTTTTATAAGCAATGTTAAATGAAATTTACACTTGATTACCAGATCCTTAGGGTGGACTCTTAAAATTCCTGGGAGGTTTGTTGAGGTTAGTAACCACTGACAGAAGATTTTGTTATTTTGGGACTCTCTTCTGTAATTTTTATTAACCCTAAATTTAAATGGCATCACATTCACATTAAGCATTTTTTGAAAATAATATCACATTGGCCAACTAAATTATATTTGACTTTGTAAATTTTGGTTAAGTATCCTTTGCATGTGATAAGCAAGAAAGATACTGCCCTATCTTTTAGGAATTTACAGGAGAGTTGATTGTTGACCAAGCTATAACTGCATGTGGTAAGGAAGCAGAAAGCAGCAGCAGTTGATATCAGCTGGCTGCCAATGTTAGGGATGGTGGAGGACACCATGTTGTTTAAACCAAAACCCAAAAGGTGAGTAGAAATTGTCATGTGACAGGGAAGGGAAAGTGAATATGACAGAAAGAACTGTATGTGTGTAAGCATGGTCTTTCCAAAACCTGAAAAGTTAATTTCTGAGTAAGTTTGTGCTTGAAGAGAGAAATGTACAGAGGTGAGACTGCAAAATTAAGAACTTCTCTTACCTCCTTGGTACCAACAAACCAAACACACTGCCGTCCAGCTGAACCTGACTCATAGCGACCCCTCCTTGGGTTTCTAAGGCAGGATCACTGCGGAAGTAGATTGCCCACTTTCCTTCCGAGGAGTGGCTGGTAGATTTGAACCGCCAGCCTTCTAGTTAGCAGTCAAATGCCTTAGGTACTATGCCACTTGGTAGGAAGAAGATAAACAGATTCTTCGTGAACACAAATTCTTAAGTATATTTCACATGAGAGGCTAGGAATGGAGGAGCCAGAATCAATTTCTTTTTTGTTTTTCGTTAGACTAATTACCTGATTTTCTTTAGGCAGGTCTTGGTTTCTATTAATCCCTAGGCTCAGGAGACAGAGGTTTTGTTTTGCTCTGGTACCTCCTTCCGTGGTTTATTTCCCTATGTAGCAAATTGAGAAGTCTTATGCCAAGACTCAATTTCCAATAGGAAATGTATTATTCTCTAAGGAAAACACTTGGGGAAGAGAAGCATTATATTAAAAAGAATGGATATAGTTTCTCATCTTGAAACATCGTTATAAACCTCAAGAGGCAAAATAGAAACTCCCCAGAAGAGAACTATAGAAACAAAGACGAATGCGGACTGTGCTAGTTCTCTCTGTAGGTAACTTCATTAATATGCTTTCTGTGGAATAGAGTCAAGGTTGACATTTTGTTGTAAATATTTTTCTACCGATGGGTTTCATTTCATTACATGGTTCATTTAGGGCTTCTTAGCTCCACCCAGAGAGATCCTTAAAGACACAATGCTTTTTGGAGACAAGTGAGTTAGTTGTCATCTCCATACAAACAGTAAATCTAATAGCTTCAACTGTTGACAAACTACTTAGCCACCCCTTCCCCATTCATTTTTAACACTCAGGCCTGTCAGATTCAACACTTGATTGCTAACTGAAAGATTGGCAGTTTGAACTCATCCAGAGGCACCTCAGAAGACAGGCC
The DNA here is from genome assembly GCF_000298275.1 of Orycteropus afer afer. NCBI lineage: Eukaryota > Metazoa > Chordata > Mammalia > Tubulidentata > Orycteropodidae > Orycteropus > Orycteropus afer. The sequence goes on from NW_006921913.1 coordinate 2,866,996, forward strand.
TGTGAACTGCTTCTGAGAAGTCGCACCCTGTGGAGTGAGGTTATACTCTGCATGCATGGGATCACCTTGATAAGAATCAACTCAATGGCAACTAACAACAACAATAATTGACTGTGGTTTGAATTTTGGTATACTTAATGCCAGCTAATTTTGGTAACTGTGGAGATTATCTCCACATGTGATAAGCAAGAAAGGTATCACATGTGGAGATATCTCCACAGTTACCAAAATTATCTGGCATTACCAAACCAGAAACCAAGTTCAATGCAGTGGAGTTGGATTAGCAGTCAAATGCCTTAGGCATTAAGTACATCCAAAATTCAAACCATAATCAATTATTTTTGTTAGTTGCCATCAAGTCAATTCTTCTTGTGGTGATCCCAGGGGCTCTGGTGGCGTAGTGTCCAAGGCCCTTGACTGCTAACCAGAAGGCTGGAGTTTCAAACTCACCAGCCACTCCTCAGAGGGAAGGCTGGGCAATCTACTTCTGTAGTGATACTGCCTTGGAAAACCAAGGAGTGGTCACTATGAGTCGGATCCTACTCGATGGCAATGAGTTTTTTTTTTTGGTTTTTGGTGGAGATAATAGTACTGCTCCAAAATAAAAAAAACGCTTTGGTTTGTAAGTCTAGTTTTAGGTATTTATTAGTATACTTGAATAAACAAGATATAGAATATAGAGTTTAAAGTCTTAAAATACCCCAATTTGAGTTCTAGTTGTATTAATCATTAACTGAATGACCTTGGACAAATAATTAATTCAATTTTAACAATTTAATTACTTCTTATTTTGTTTCTACATCTATTTTAAGTGCTTTACAGATACCAACTCATTTGATTCTCATAACAAAGCTGTGAGACATATATTATTATTATCTCCACTTCATAGATGCCGAAATTGAGACACGAAAAGGCTAAGTCACTTTCTCAAGATCATAGGAGGTTAAGTGGCAGAGCATATTTTCTGGCTCACATCAATACTTTTAATTGTTTTATTCGTTATCATACTACCTCAGAGTGTTTTATAACTTATGAAGTAAAAAGTAAATATTTTCACTGAGCCTTCATTTATTGCTTAACACAAACTGTGCAACTGGTTGATGTCAGGGGACTTAATGGGAGTGTGAGGCATTGTTTCCTGAGTTAGCTGAACAGTTTGCTGGTAGGTCTCCAAGCAGCTGCTTTTTCCTTATGAGTAATCAATTTCTGGAAGAGACCCTAGCCTGGGACTGTAGCTTAATTCTGTAATGGACAATATTGTAGGAATGAGTTAACTTCTAAACAGTGTCTTGGGAGAGAGATTGGTGTCATTCAGTATATCATCACAGCACATGGATATATTAGATCTTAGGAGTTGCTGATACATGTGATCAACATTTTCCACCAAACTGGCAATTCTTTCTTTGGGTGGTTTACTAAATTTATGGGAACAGATTAAGAAAAAATACACTAATGTATGTAGCTTTTAATAATTTAGATAGTAATTTAGATAGTTTCGATAGCTCATATACACACACAAAAAGTATCAGTTCCTCAAAAAGGATGTGAAAATGAATAGAAATTGAGAATTGAGGAGAAGTCTTACGAAGCCAACCCTGTGGGGCAAAAATCTCAGTGGCTTAACACAAAAAGCCTATTTCTCGCCCTCACAAGTTCTGGCACAGGCTTTTCCTGGAAGTTTTTCTCCAAGCATTGACTCAAAGACTTGGTCTCTTTCTACCCTGTGGCTCTGTACTACACCAGGTTCTTGGAGAAGAAACAGAATAGAGGGTTGTGCATGGAAGTGTTTTATGGACCAGATGTACCAGTGGCTCACACCGTTTCTACTTACAATCCATTCACCAGAATCCAGTCGCATGTCACATAAAATCCTAAAGGAAGCTGGGGAGTGTAAACAAACTATGCTAAGGAGGAAAAGAGAAATTATTTGGGGGACAATGAATCAGTCTGCCACTGGTTTTAAGCAAAATAATCAGGGAAGAAGGATTTACTTACCTTCTCTTGTAGATAATATTGTTGTCCCTGATTATTTATTCAACACTTCCCTGTAAAAGATCAGACATTCTTCCAGTGTGAAAGAAATATACTTCCTCTCTCCATTGAAACTTGGCTTGGCTCTGCTATTTGCTTTGGCCAATGAGATGCAAATTATACCACCTTCTGGCAAAAGCTTAAAGAGCCCTTGTGTGTCTGGCACTTACTTCTTGCTCTGTGCAGTAAGAACAGCATGTCCCAAATAGAGCTGGTCCTTCAACCTGTGTCCTGGAATGAGAAGAACTGTGGAGCAGGGCCAAATAGAACTGAGGAGAGTATATCAAAGCTGTAGCAGCTATAGCCAACCCACAGCCACCAATACGAAACAGGAGCAAGGAGATAACTTTTTGTTAAAGCCACTGTGATTTTGGGGTTATTTGTTGCTTTAGCAAAGTTACTAAAACAGTCTTTATTTGGCATGTATATAATTCCATTATAGGTAAGATCATCAAAAAAAGAAGGAGGGGGAGCAGAACTGACGAGTGAGTGACACAAAAATTTATTTGAGGATACTATCACAATTGACAGTAGTTTGTACTATATAATATGAGTTATACTTACGGTTTTCCATCTATTTTCCAAATATTCTATTAACTTGTCTATTGTTTTCTTCTGCTTCTTTACTTCTGTTATCAAATTTCTAGAAATGAGATCACTAAACAGAAAATAAATATGTTGCTTTTAAGTATAATAGTTACTGAATGTAAGTGTAATTAGAGGAAAGTGGGAAGGGCTGGGGAAGGAGAATGACTATAGATAACCTTCCATTACCTGAAAAACACATACTAAACTCATAGATAGGCCACATGCTAGAATATAAATTGATATTGTGCTGGCACATTAGCTCATTCAAATTAGATCAGTTACATATTTGCGTTTGGATTTAGACAAGGCATAAGTTTAGCTGAGCACTAATAAAAACTCTCACTGCTGTCAAATCGATGCCGACTCATAGTAACCCCACCTTGGGTTTCCTAGACAGCATCTCTACAGAAGTAGATTGCCCATTATTTTAAATTTAGGGTGTTTGGTTTGAATTTAATGCTATTCTGATGTTTGGTGGGCTTGAAGTCGGATTGTTGATGATGTAAGACATATGATTCCTTTAGTAGTTACCAATAACAGAAAATCAAGCTTGAAGTGGCTTAAACAAAAAGGAAAATTTTTTGGTCACATCCTTGAAAACAATAAAGCTGTCTTAAATTTAAGACATGATTTCATATAGATTTTGACTCAGTTTCTCTTTGATTGTTTCAGCTCTAAACTTTGTCATATTTCTACTTTAATTGTAGGCTGACATCCCTCATGTTTGCTGTGTCAGTCAGGATTCTCCAGAGGAGAAACAGGACTTACACACACGAACACACACACACACACGCACAGACACACACACACACACACATATATATGTAGATTTATTTTAACAAACTGCCACACAAGGCTATGGGGAATGGCAAATCTGATACCCACAGGGCAAGCCAACAGAATAGAAACTCAGGTGAGAGTTGATATTGAAGTCTTGAGTGCAAAATTTGTAGGGCAGGCCAGCAGGCTAGAAACTCAGCAAGATTTCTATGTTACAGTTTTGAAGCAGGCTCCCCTTTCCCCCCGTCTGAAATCTGTTTCTTCTTAAGATCTCTCTTGAACTGATTGAATGAAGCCTATCTACATTATCAAGGATAATATCCCTTACTTGTGGTCAACTTATCACAAATGTTAATCACATTTACAAAATACCTTCATAGCAACAAGTACACCACGGTTTTGGGTAAACAACTGGGCACAATAGCTTACTGAAAACTAGCCATCATACTTACAGTATGACTACCAGCAATAATTAAGGCTACATGCTTCTTCTTTAACATTAACGGGGAGAAAGGCTTTTGCTTTCTGCAAATATCTAACAAAACTCTTGAATTTTAGTCTATTTTTTTCAGCCTGGACCATAACTTTATCCAGGAGAGTCTCCTGTAGCAATAGGCTATTGCACATTTCTGAAGCAATCACTTTGATAAATGGATATAAATTGTATTTCTTGACTTATGTCATCTAACTTACATGACTACTTACAATGATGAAGGGAGAGTTCCACAAAGAAATATTCTTAGGTAGGGGGAAAGACGAGATGTTTCCTAGACCTGCAACCAAATGTCATGTATGGATGACCTGGTTCAGTACTGACACAAATTTCAGGCTAGTTGAGAGAAGTGGAACAAGTAGGGCTGTAGAGTTAAATGGGTCTGCTTTCTGATCTCATTTAAGTCACATACAAGTATGTAAACTTGGATAAGTTTTTTTACTCCTGTGAATCTCAGTTTTCTTACTTGTAATAAAGAAATAATATCATATTTCCTTGGTTTCCCAAATTCAATCTTTCTCAGCTACACTGTTGACTAATTGATATCTGTACTGAAAAATAGACATCATACACAACGTACAAAAAAAAAAAAAAAAAAAGAAAATTCACACAGTACATAACAATTGTAAGGTGCATCTCAATTTCAGAAAATTAAAAAAATTTCTAAGTAAGGTGAATGTCTGATTTCTTGACTGCTGCTTCCATGGATGTTGATCATGGGTCTTGGTAAAATGAAATCCTTGACAAATTCAATCTTTTCTCCATTTATTGTGATGTATATCTATGCATGTGTGTGTGAATATATATGAGACCCTGAATGCTACAAATGGTTAGTGCACTTGGCTACTAACTGAAAGGTTGGAGGTTTGAGTCCACCCAGAGGCATCTCTGAAAAAAGTCCTGGCAATCTACTTCTGAAAAATCGTCATTGAAACAGTGTTTTCACTAGGGTTGGTGTCACCCAGTGCTGGAACTCATGATGGCACTCTTCCATGGATGGGGCTAGACGATGAGCCCCTTTGTAGCTGGAGTATTTCTCCTACCCCATACCCCTGTGCAGGGCTGAGCTCTGTGCCTTGCAGCTCCTCCCTTCCCTGTTCTGCCTTCTGTGGCTCCCTGAAGCTTCTTCTCTATCCTGTTGGCCAAGTCAGAGTCTCTCCTCTCTGCCCAATGGTGAGTGCCACCACCCACTTGCTCACACCCTCACTGGGGCTGGGGAAGGGTTAGGGGTAGTGGTGACAAATGACCACACCAGGTGATGGATGACACCAACTCTAGTGACACCATTGCCTGTTGGCCCTCTCCCTGTGGTGCCAGCCTGCCCGCCACTGTGGCTACTGACCTTGGGCTTATTTTAGTGCCACTCTCTCTGACAGTGTCAGGGCAGCAGGGTCAACACTTCCCTACCCCCCCACCCTGTGCACCACCAACACCACTGCTTTGAAAAGTCTTCGGAGAACATTTCTACTCTGACACACATGAGGTCACCATGAGTCAGAGTTGACTAGATGGCAACTGTTTTTTTCATAAATATATATATGTTGTTGTTATGTGCCATCGAGTCAGCCCCAACTCATAGCGACCCCTCCTTGGGTTGCCAAGGTAGTATAACTACAGAAGTAGATTGCCCAACCTTCCTTCTGAGGAGTGTAGTTACATATATAAATATATGCACATATATTCATATATATGCACATATATCCATATATATATGTATAAACACACACATAAACATATATGTATATATCTTCAGGCATATAGTTGACAAAACATTTATTACATTATTATTATTTTTAAAATACATTTTATTGAAATATAATTTATGTATAATGAAATACACAAAACTAAAGTGACCTGGGTCAATGCAATTTTTTTTTTTTTTTTAAGTGTTCCCTCCTCTCCCCTCCAACCCCTGGTAACCAATAAAGAAAATTTCCTTCCTTATATAAACCTTTCTTTGATTTTTTTACAATAATGAATTAATACTATATTTGTCCTATGATTGACTTATTTCACTCAGCATAATGTCCTCCTAGTTAATCCATGCTATTCAGTGTTTTGCATAAAAGGAGACACACATTAAATGTGATCTGGCAGTGATCCTGACGGCACAGACAGTTTGGATATTGTCGAGTGGTGGTAGGACCTAATCAGCATTTGTTATTTTCTGTCTTGTTGAACTTTGCCATTAGTGCTGGGGCAAGATGGTATCTCATTGTTTTGATTTACATCTGTCTGATGGCTAATAATCATGAGCATTTCTTCATGTATTTGCTGGCCACCTGAGTATCCTCTTTGGTAAAGTTTCTATTCATGTTTTTTGCCCATTTTTTAATTGAATTATTAATATTTTTGTTGTTGAGGTGTTTGAATTGTCTATAAATTTTAGAGATAAGTCCCTTGTCAGATATGTCATTGCTGAATACTTTTTCCCAATCTGTAGGTTCTCTTTTGACTCTTTTGGAGAAGTCTTTGAAAGCACATAAAAACTTCAGTTTTAGAAGGTCTCATTCAGCTAGTTTATCTCCAGCTGTTTGTGCATTTTGGGTTATACTTGACAGTCTATTTATGCCATAAATGAGAGACCCTAAAGTTGCACCTATTATTTTCTTGAGGATCTTTATAGTTTTTGATTTCACATTTAAGACTTCAATCCATCTGGAGTTAGTTTTTGTGTATGCTATGAAGTACAGATCTTGTTTCATTTTTCTACAAATGGATATCAAGTTTTGCCAGCACCATTTGTTAAATAGACCACTTCTTGCCCATTTAATGGATTTCAGCCCTTTGTCAAAAATCGGCTGACCATAGATTGATGGATCTGTTTCTGGGTTTTAATTTGAGATTAAAATCACGATGATAACCTCTTCCACAACAACTAGCCAAGCTCAACTGAAATGGATAATAATGCAACAATTTTTTGATCACAAAATACTTGGGAATAAATCTCACTTGGGGAACATAAGACCTGTACGAAGAGAACTACAAATCACTATTCCAAGAAACCATAAGAGATCTACATAAATGGAGGAACATACCAGGCTCATGGATAGGAAGGTTGAATATTGTGAAAATGTCAGTTTCCACTGGTCTATATGTCTGTCATTGTACCAGTACCAGGTTATTTTGACTACTGTGGCTGTATCATAGGTTTTGAAATTGCGAGTGTGAGACCTCCTCCTTTGTTCTTCTTCAATAGTACTTTGTTTATTCGAAGTCTCTTTCCTTTCCAAATAAAACTAGTGATTATTTTTTCCATATAATTAAAGAATGATGATGGGATCTGGATTGGCATTGCTTTGAATGTATAGATTGCTTTGGGTAGAATTGACATTTTCACAATATTCAATCTTTCAATCCACAAGCATGGGATGGTTTCCCATTTATGTTGATCACTTATGGTTTCTTGGAGTAGTGATTTGTAGTTTTCTTTGTACAGGTCTTATGTTCCCCTAGTGAGATTTATTCCCAAATATTCTATGTTCAAAAAATTGTTGCATAATTATCCATTTCAGTTGAGCTTGGTTAGTTGCTGTGGAAGAAGTTATCATCATGATTTTAATCTCAAATTTTTCTCTAACTAGACACAGGTCTCTGGCAAACACTTCTGTGATAAGGTTAACTCTTTTCACTTATAAAATTCATGTTCTGGACTGGATGATCTTTGACATATTTCACCTCAATAGCTGTGAATGCTAGTACTGATCCACATTTCTAGAACTAACCTGAAATTTAAGAAGCCTCTGAGATTTAGGGGGCAAGTGGCTGAGTGATTGGGTGAATGGCCTTTACCTTCTAAATTATGCTCAGTGTTGGCCCACAGACCTGTGGAAGCCAAATCATCTCTGTCCAGTTTGCAATATTGCTGGAACCAAGTAATTCACCTTTTTACAAACCAGTGTGGAAAACTTCCAATGCATCTGCCACTCTAATTTATACCTAAGAGAATAAGGCTCACTGGAAGGACCATAGAAATGACTAAATTTATTCCCATTTGTTCAATTACTGTGTCTTTTTTAGAAAAGAACGGTTGTTGTTAAAAGATTTTGAGTGTTCCCTCTCTTTCCTGGAAAAGGCATATGTTGGTCATAAAACCAGCAACGTGAAAGCAGTTAACACCTTGAAAACAACAGTAAATTATCCCCTAACCACTTATTTTCCTACAGAAATGTGAGTCAAAAAGGTTGCATGTTAAAACCACACTGCTCTAAAGAGGTTGTCTTTTTATTTACCATCAAAAGTTAAATGGTGAAAGAGAAAATTTGTCAGCTTTTGTTCTGATACTTTTATTTATCCCAAGGAGCTCTGGTGGTGCAGTGCTAAAGTATTCATTTGCTTACCAAAAGTTCAGCGGTTCAAATCCACCAGCCACTCCATAGCAGAAAGGTGAGGCAGTCTGTTTCTGTAAAGATTTACAGGATTGGAAACCCTATGGGGCAGTTCTACTCTGTCCTACAGGATCACTATGAGTTGTAATTGACTGGATGGCTAAAGTATGGTTTTGGTTCCTCACCCCATTTTACTTAAGATAGACATCTATTTTTTTCTGCTGAAAACAATATAACTCATTTTATTTCCTTAGCTTTTTTGTTTATAATGAGCCCTATATCCCTTCCATGTAAACTTACAGTAAGTTAAGCATTTTGGGAAGTGAAATAAATATTTTAAGGTCAATAACTTCTCAATAAGTGTAATGAAACAGCAATTACACCAATGATTATTCATGACATAACTTTATCAATGTACCAAATAGTTCCTGAAATAATTAAATTTTCAGCAAAGGAAGTAGAGAAGAAAACTAATTGTTCAGAATGACTGCATAAGATACAGTGATAGGCATTTCCACATATATTAATGTATTGTTTTCACAACAATACTATTGTTGTTATGTGCCGTCGAGTCAAACCCGACTCATAGCGACCCCTCCTTGGGTTTCCGAGGCAGTATCACTACGGAAGTAGGATTGCCCAGCCTTCCTTCCGAGGAGTGGCTGGTGGGTTTGAACCGCCAGCCGTCTGGTTAACAATACTATAAGATATACAAAATTATCCCTGCTTCTGTCTGAAGAAGCACAATTTCAAATGGAGTTATGAAACTCATGACCAATAAATCAAAAGCTATGATTATAAATTAGTGTATTTGGGTACAAAAGTAATTCTCTTTCTTCTCAGTGCATTCAGATAATCCAGATTTTAACTTTATAAAGTTCTGCATTAATCATTGTAGTAACAACCACACTTACTAAGTTTTTATTCTGTGTCAGGCATTGGGCCAAGGACTTTACCTGCATTATTTCATTTGATTCTCATAACAAGTACCTCATGTTATTGTCTTCATTTTGGAGGTGAAGAAATAGAATTAGTAAGGAACACAGTGTTTATTCTCTTCTCCACACTGTCGTCAGAGATTTTTAAAAAATCACAATGAAAATAAGATCATGGCACTCTCTTGAGCAAATTCTTTCAGTGGTGCCCACTTCCTCTGAGGCATTCCTACATGGCCTTGTTGTCCCTACTGACTCTCCAATCCCATCTTATCTCTCTTCTCCACAGCTCTCTGCACTGCAGCCACCCGAAACTGGAGCTCGCTCTATCAAGAATGCCTTCCACCCCAGCACTCCCGCCCACCCTCATCAAGTTCACTTGCATTCATTTTTCAATTCTCATAACTTTTTTTTTTTTT
>NW_006921913.1:2876759-2879984 GCF_000298275.1 Orycteropus afer afer
AGCCAAAAGTACCTTAAGCACAGCTACCACCTGTCTGTGTGATTTTTTAAAATCACTGTATAATCCATGAAGACAGGTGCTGTATCTGTTTTTAATTGTTATCCCTCTTGCAGACATATTTCCTGGAACTTGTTGTTGTTAATTGTCATTTAGTTGGACCCTGACTCATGGTCCCCATGGTAATGGAATAAAATAGTGGTGGTCCATAGGGTTTTCATTGACTGATATTTTTGGAAGTAAAACATATTGTCCTAGCTGGTCTTAGCCTAAAAGCTACATTGAAACCTGTTCACCATCATAGCAACATGTAAACCTCCACTGACAGGTGGTGGCTGTGTGTAAGGTACATTTGGCTAAGAATCAGCCTTCTGAACGGAAGGTGAGAAATCTACCACTGAACCACCACTTCCCCTTTCCTGGAACATAGTGAGTATATATATATTTGTTGAATGAATGAATGACTAGGCCTGAAAATAGTTTTTGTTGGTCTCTAATGCTCTTATTGGGATCTCTGGTAGTGTAGTGCCTAAGACACTTGACTGCTACCCAGAAGGCTGGCAGTTCAAACCCACCAGCCACTCCTTGGAAGGAAGGTTGAGTAATCCACTTCCATAGTGATACCGCCTCGGGAACCCAAGGAGGGGTCACTATGACTGGATAGCAGGTAACAACAACAGCAACAAAGCTCTTATCAGGAATCTCTAGGTGAAGTAAACTGTTACCTGCTCCACTACTAGCCAAAAAGCTGGTGGTTTGAATTCACCCAGTGACATTATGGAAAAAAGTCCTAGTCATCTGTTTGATAAAAATTACAGCCAAGAAAACCCAATAGAGAAGTTCTACTCTGCACACGTGGAGTTGTCATGAGTTGGAGTCACATCGACAACAAATAACAACAACAAAACTGTTATCAGTAATATATACTGATAGGGAATATATATCTATGCAGCATTATGATATGAGAAATCTTAACTTTCTTTTCCCTGAATTAGACAGTTTTACGCCATTTAAGCAACAAAGATTAAGGCCATCTCTTTCCCAATTGAGAAGAAGGGAAGTTACCTTGAAGCAATGATAGAATTCAATGTTATAACTCTGGCCCATAGCTTTTGAAGTTTCAGATGTAAGAAAGGAAAGATATGGGGAAAATAATATATTGGTTGAGTAAGACTCATGAACATTAGAGAAAGGCTTCAAAATTGATGGTTCACTGAGAGTTGGAGACTCAATAAAGTAATTAGATGCTTACACAGGTTGCTCTCCATTTTGCTTTCAATCCCTTGGGAAAAGATGACTGACTTCCTCATTTAAGTCACGGGGATTGAGAAAAGATATAATAATTGATTTACTTTCTTTTGTGGTTGCCTAGGAAACTGTAAGTATGCTAGAAACCATCTTGTGCAACTATAGAAGAAGAAAATAGATTAAGGACGACTGCATGCGGTGACTGTGTAGATATGACTGAATAATGCCTCTGAGGGCAAGCCCTAGTGGAGGACAAAGAGTGCTCACATATCTTTCCATGTGGCCCCAAGTGCCATGGATGTGATGGTGATGCTGAGAGTTGGTGGTCTGAAGATGTCTCACAGACATAATAAACAGATGCTGGCACAGAGGAAAGTATGGTCTATGCTAGCTGAAGGACAGCTTCATAGTAGAAGCTGGTAGACATACCAGCTGATAGTAGATATAACAGTGTCCATGGCTTCCAGCATGGGAGACTGCAGACAGCTGATGGTCTTAATGGAGATGACCAAAACCATGATTGAACATTTCACAGTGGGTTGATTGTATATCCCACTGATGGCAGGCCAGATAAAAACTAAAAGTGCATGTATTCCATGGATCCCCCAACACACCAGGGAGGACAGGAACAAGAAAATCTCAAGTTTGGCTGAGTTAAAACCTCAAGTAATAAAGTGAGAACATTTATCTGCAAGTAACTAGAAAAAATTTTATTCTCACAGGGGAAATAAAGACCAAAGATAGAAATTAAGTTCAACTATAGAAATTAAAAAAAATAAATAAATAAAAACAACAAATATATATATATATATAAGCTCTGGTGGTGTAGAGCCTAAGGCATTTGACTGCTAACCAGAAGGCTGGCAGTTCAAACCCACCAGCCACTTCTCGGAAGGAAGATTGGCCAATCTACTTCCGTAGTGATACTGCCTCGGAAACCCAAGGAGCAGTCACTATGAGTTGGGTCTGACTTGATGGCACATAACAACAACAACTACACACACACACACACACACACACATATATATATATAATTTTAAATACCTGAATTTGTGGTTTATGAGAAATTATGCCTCCTGCAACTCTAGTGAGTTTTTCTCTTCCAAACATATTTTATAATAATTAAATGCTCATGCATTTTAGGTGGTGTGAAATCAACGTGGCTGAAAAATACTCTGCCCTTTTACAAATCACAAATGAAATGTATTTTACCTTTGGTTCCCAGAATCAGTAAATCCTGTGATGATGATTGCCTTCTTCCAATGTACCAATAAGATAATGTTGTTGTTGTTGTTATGTGTCGTAGGGCCTGCATAATTCATGTGAAGCAAGATATTCAGTCCCTAAAAGTAAATTGTTCACAGAAATGGAGAGATACTGCTTTTTATTATTTTTTTCTTACAACTTGGTATTATTACATTGAAGATAAACTGCCTCAAATTCCAATTTACCAAACCAGAATCCTCTAATAAAAGCAAGATCTGTCAGGTGGCCAGATTTAGCCTTTTCATTACTTTGAATCACTAGCAAATACAAAATTTTTCTAATATAGTAGTGTTTTCATTTCACATTCTGTTCCGATTTGTAACTGGGGAAATGTACAAGACCTGTAGATCCAATTTTACCATTTTTAACGTTGTCCATTTTGTTGTTTATCAGTGTTTTTTTTTTTTTCTCCCCCTAATGTTTCCTCCAAACATAAATGACCTTTTCATAGCAGTCTGGATTTCTGATATTTTGTTGAATGTTCTTTGAATGTATGACTGCTTCTTCAAGGAATAAGGTGTTTTCATAGACTGGCGTAATAGTCACAATAATTTTTTATGTCAGACAATAATTACTTGGATTTTGTTTCAGTTAATTACTTATCAACTTTATATAACTTATTTATTTCAAATAAGTAATCCTATTTTTCCTACTTCCATATAAAGAGGCAATCTCCTTTTCCAGTTGAGAGTAGAGTAGTATTTTCTCTCATTC
>NW_006921913.1:2885516-2892089 GCF_000298275.1 Orycteropus afer afer
TCCCAGTCCTATTTTGAGAGCCTTCTAACCTAACCAGACTATTCATAAAGTTGCATGGTAATGTATCAAACAGTGTTTCTTTGCTATTCATAAGGTTTTCCCTGGCCAATTCTTTGAGAAGTGGGTGGTGTCTTCCTTTTTCCTAGTTTGTCTCAGTCTGTAAGCTGGGCTAATACCTGTGTACCATGTGCATCCCATTGGGTTTGAAACACCAGAGACTCAGACTCAAAACTCACATCAACACGTCACCATGGTAAGACAAACTGACAGATAAGTTTGTCTCCCTGTTGGAAACCTCTCATACCACCCTTACCTGGGTCCCTGCAGCTGACTGCTCCTCTGTCTGGGTTCCTAGTTTTAATCCCCTTTCTCCCGCTCTCCCACTCTGCTGTTTGGGCATGCCTGAGTTCCCTCTCATCACCTGGATCCCTGTGGCTGACTGTTCCTATGTCCAGGTTCTTGGGCCTTTTAATCCCCTTTCTCCTGCTCTCCCACTCTGCTGTTTGGGCGTGCCTGGTTTCTTTCTCCTCACCTGGATCCCTGTGGCTGATATAAGAAGGGTAAGAACAAAATTCAAAATCATAAAAAGATCAGGTTTACTGGTTGGATAGAGAATGGTAGCTTCCCTAAGACTATGGGCCTTAGTCACCATTGGGACCTGGAACTAAATTAGCACTTGTGGCTCAATTGTCAAACAATAGACAGGTATACAGGTGAATAATAACAGTAAGGAAGTATATCTCCCTAAAACAATCAATCATTAGAGATCAAAAGGGCAGCATTTGCCCAAGGAACCTTCACAAGACAGGAAATTTAAGAAAGAAGGAGGAATGGAAATGAGAAACACATGGAGGAAGTGGGACAGATGATGTTACATTGAGGGTATTGCAATCAATGACATGAAAGAAAATGTATATGAATTATTGACTGGAAAGCAGATTTTCTCTGTAAACTTTCACTCTTCACAATAAAAAGTTAAAAACAATAATAATAAAAAATCAGAGGGGTAGCAATGAGGAGAAGAAAAATGAGTAGTGAATATTAAAATGAGAGAGGGAGGGAGAGAAGAAAGTAGGGAGGGAGACAGGGAGGAAGGGAAGAAGAAAGAGAATGAGAGACAGAGAGAGAGTGTTACAGAGGCAGAGACAGAGAGGAATACAAGAGAGTCAGTTATCAGAACAAGAAGTTGAATGAAATTGGATAAATGTCCTGCCATAGAATGGCAACTAATGTCAGTGTGGGAGGAGTTTGCAAAATAAATGTTACCACTCAAAGAAGTTGTTCTCTTCAAATGAAAAACTTTAATTGGGGTTGAATTTACTCAAGTAAGAGTTCACTGTTTATGCTATTATGTTGAGTGTAGGTCATTCAGTTGTTGTTGTTGTTGTTATGTGCTGTTGAGTCAGACCCAACCCATAGCAACCCCTCCTTGGGTTTCTGAGGCAGCATCACTAAGGAAGTAGATTGCCTCCTTCAGAGGAGTGGCTGGTGGATTTGAACTGCCAGGCTTCTGGTTAGCAGTTGATTGCCTTAGGCATTATCCTACCAGAGCTCCCAGGTCATTCAGTAAGAAGACTAAGTAAAAAGATTTAAATTATTAAATTTTAATATTAACAAATCTTTCCACTTGGAATCATGTCTGACCAAATATTGATCTTTTTTCAGGTTTTTTGAGTTATCTTTTGAGTTTCATGGAGCTCATTGAATTTCTGTCCCTTTCTTCATCCATATACTCAACAAGAACATCATACAGGACACACTTGCATTATATAAAATTATGCTTCAACTTTAACTCCATGGAAAATGCCACTTTATTGGTAGCTGTAATTAGGTTCATAGGGGTAATTTTGATAGGGATAAAAGTCTTGAAGGCAAAGACTTATTTAAGAGAATTTTTAAATATAAAATTATACTCTATAACAAATTATTGTTGTTGTTATGTGCTGTTGAGTTGGACCCAACTCTTAGCCACTCTCTTCCTTGGGTTTCCGAGGCAGTATCACTATGGAAGTAGATTGCCCCATCTTCCTTCCGAGGATTGGCTGCTAAACAAACTGTGTTGAACATTTACGTTAAGACTGAAGACACTTTGGAAAAATAGTCAAATAGTCTTTCTTTTTTTTGGTCCAAATTCTAGTGCTGTGCATGGAAAAAAAAATCCTTCTTTCATTTTCATTTCCTCACTAGAAAACTTGCTGGTATGGAAACTAGACAACTGATGACATTTCCATAAAGTATGGTACCATAAATGTATGGAGTCCATAATGTTCATAAGCCATAGAGAATTTTATACTAAAGTAAGTTAAATATTTACTGATATTTACTGATCTGATCTACTTTATCAATTGCACACAAGCATTTCACGTATATCAATATGTCAAAAAGTTTTGATATCTACTCTGTCAATAAACTAAAAACCAAACTCACTGCCATTGAGTCAGTCCTGAGTCATAGCAACCCCTCCTTGGGTTTCTGAGGCAGTACCTCTACAGAAGTAGATTACCCCATCTTACTTCTCAGAAGTGGCTGGTGGATTTGAACCACCAGCCTTCTGGTTAGCAGTCAAATGCCTTAGGCACTATGCCACCAGAACTCCTAGTTTAAATAACTTTACAGGAAAAGTGTAGCTATGTTGTTTTGTAGAACTGTTTAGTTCTGTTTATGATGAAGAACTGAAGTGGTTTTTAGCATACCAAAGTATATTAATCTCAAAACCTTTATTTTGAGAACATTTTCATTGCGTTAACTTTAGAACCAAATTATATACTGCAGATTGTGGGATGACATCAAGAACATCATCCATGAAGAAAGCAAGAGATCATTAAAAAGAGAAGAAAAGCAGAGAAGACCAAAATAGATGTCAGAAGAGACTCTGAACTTTCCCTTGAGAGAAGAGTAGCTAAGGCAAATGGAAGAAATGACAAGATGAAAGAGCTGAACAGAAGAATTTTAAAGAGCAGTTCGAGCAGACAAAGCCAATTGCTGTAATGAAATGTGCAAAGACCTGGAGTTAGAAACCAAAAGGGAAGAATACTCTTGGTATTTCTCAAGCTTAAAGAACAGAAAAAATTGTAAGCCTTGAGTTGCAATATTGAAAGATTCTAAGGGCAAAATATTGAATAATGCAGGAATCATCAAAAGAAGATGGAAGGAAAATACAGAGTCACTGTACCAAAAAGAACTGGTCGATCTTCATCCATTTCAGGAGGTGGCATATGGTCAAGAACCAATGGTTTTGAAGGAAGAAGTCTAAGCTGCACTGAAGGAATTGGTGAAGAACAAGGCTCTAGGAATTGATGGAATACCCATTGAGATGTTTCAACAAATGGATGCCCTACTGGAGACATTCATTTGACTTTGCCAAGAGTTTTGGAAGACAGCTACCTGGCCAACTGACTGGAAGACATCCATATTTGTACCCATTCCAAAGAAAGGTGATCTCACAATGTGGAAATTATCGAACAATATAATTAATGCAACATGCACGTAAAATCTTGCTGAAGATAATTCAAAAACAATTGCAACAGTAAATTCACAGAGAACTTCCAGAAATGCAAGCTGGATTCTGAAGAGGACATGGAATAAGGGATATCATTGCAGATGTCAGATGTATCTTGGCTGAACCAAAGAATACCAGAAAGATGCTTACTTGTGTTTTATTGACTATGCAAAGGCATTTGATTGTGTGGATAGTAACAAATTATTGGTAACATTGAGAAGAATGGGAATTCCCAAACACTTAATTGTACTCATGAGGAAAGTGTATATAGACCAGGACTCTGCCATTCAAACAGAACATAGAGACACTATATGCTTTAAAATCAAGAAGGGAATGTGTCAGGGTTGTATCCTTTCACCATACTTGCTCAATCTGTATGCTGATCAGGTAATCCGAGAAGTTGGATGACATGAAGAAGGATGTGGCATCAAGATTGGAGGAAAAATCATTAACAACCTGTGATACGCTGATGACACAACTTTCTTTGCTGAAGGTGAGGATGACTTGAGACACTTACTGATGAAGATAGACTACAGTCTGTAGTATGGATTACATCTCAATATAAAGAAAACAAAAATCCTCACAGCTGGAACTAAAAGCAGCATCACAATAAAGGGAGAAAAGATTGAAATTGTCAGAGACTTCACATTGCTTGGTTCTACAATCAATACCAATGGAAGCAGCAGTCAGGACATCAAGCAACGTATAGCACTGGGCAAGTCAGCTGCAAAAGACCTCTTTCAAGTGCTGAAGAGCAAAGATGTCTCCTTGAGGACTAAGGTGCCCCTGACCCAAGCCATGGTATTTTCAATTGCCCCATGCACATGTGAGAGGTGGGCAATGAATCAGGAAGACCAAAGAAGAATTGATGCTTTTGAGTTGTGGTGCTGGCGAAGAATGCTGAAAGTACCATGGACTGCTAAAAGATCTAACAAATCTGTCCTGGAGGAAGTGCAGCCAGAATCTTCCTTGGAAGCGAGAATGGCCAGACTTCATCTCATCTACTTTGGTCATGTTGTCAGAAGGGGCCATTCCCTGAAGAAGGATGTCATGCTTGGTAAGGTGGAAAGTTGAAAGAGAGGAAGAACCTCAATGAGATGGATTGACAGTGGCTGTGGCAATGGGCTCAGATAAAGCAAGGATAGTTAAGCTGATGCGGGATTGGGTGGTGTTTCGTTCTGCTGTGCATAAGGTCACTGTGAGTCAGGGACAACTGGACGGCATCTAACAATAACAACAACAACAACAGGCATGCATTAGATGTATGTTTCCAATTTTATGGACATACTCCAGAAAAAGAACTATTATTTTTATCTTTGGAGTACTCTTCCTGATACTAAAAGTAAACGAAACAGGTAAGCCAACGAATGAATGATGAAAGGCAATGAAATGCATTTTGGGGAGCCTTAAAACAGAGATTGACAATAAAATAATTATGACAGTAGATATGTGTGTTATGGTAAGCAGAAATCACTCACAGTAGATTGTGCACTTTAAGTTGCTGGTAATGATCTTGAGATATTTGTAATGACTTAGCTAAGCTTTGCCCCTGTTATCAGATGCTAGGTATGTGGTAGATGCATTGGGGTCAGATGTGCCATATGGGAAACTGCTTGCTTGCATGCTGACTAAATTGGGACCTTGGCCTTCTTAACATAATTTTCTAACCATAGATAATTTTGTAATCAGCCACATGTGTACCAATTTTACTAGAATATTTTCCCTCAAATAACACATTTATTTTCTTTTTGTTGTTGTTATTATGGTATGTAGTTAGAGAGTTAGAGATGAATTATAGTACTAATTAATCTAATTAAAATCAGTTCATCTCCAGCTTTCTAACTCTGGGTCATAAAACACACAAAATACCCTTTTTCTGGACTTATAAAGGCATCACTAACTAATTAATGTGGTGCTGCTTAATCATTTAAAATATTAAGTCTGCTTCTATACCTTTCCAAGCCCACTTGCTGTTAGATGGGGCTGTTTGACTCTTTTTGACCAATGGGCTGTGGATAGAAGAGATGTCTATCACTTAGGTGCCAAAGTAGAGAAGAACAGTGCCCAACCTTCCCTGTGTGTTTTGGCACAGATCAGAGGAGGATGTATGCTCCATGTGGTGCAGTGACAGTTTGTTGGAGTAGCTATAAGCCTGGATCTCACTCTCCCACCTGCACTTAGATTTTGGGATCTACCTTGGTGTTATGTGTAAATTTGTATCCTCCAAAAATATATGTTTAAGCCCTAACCCCTGATACATGTGAATGTTTCCTTATTTGGAAATAGCCTTTTTACAGATGCAATTAAATTCACATGAGGTCATTCTGGACTAGGGTAGGCCCTAATCTAATATGACTAGTATAAGGAGAGGAGAAGAAGCAGCGCAGAAATAGATACAAAGGGAAGACAGGAATATGAAGACCAAGACAGGGGCTGAAGTTATGCTGTCACAAGCCAAGGAACACCTGGGGCTACCAGCAGCTTGAAGGTATACCAGCAAAGGACCTCCCTCTAGAGCCTTCAAAGAGAGCATGGCTCTGCCAACACAGTTAATTCAGACTTACAGCCTCTAGAATTATGAATGAATAACTTTCTGTTGTTTTAAACAATCCAGTTTGTGGTACTTTGTTGTGACAGTCCTAGAAAACTGATATATTTGGTTAATACAAGTGTAGTTTAAAATAAGGACAAAAACAAATGCTGGCAAAATGTTAACTAGAAAAAACAATATACTCAGAATTTCTTTGAAAACTTAGATGACCAGTCCATCATAAATAGTTGGTGAAAAGACCTCTATTTCTGAAGTGACATGAATGCTAGGGGAACTGCCACTCTATTGAAATATCTAGAGAAGACTTTGTGAGGGAAGGTTGGGTAGCTGATGAAGCCATGGGGTGGTCACTGATCCTGCTGCATTTAGAACTTTTGATTTCAACACATAATACTTGTTGTTGTTAAGTGCCGTCGAGTCGTTTCCAACTCATAGCGACCCCATGCACAGCAGAACGAAACACTGCCTGATCCCGCGCCAGCCCCACAATCCCTGCTATACTGGATCCCATCATCGCAGCCAC
>NW_006921913.1:2892189-2897793 GCF_000298275.1 Orycteropus afer afer
AAATATGTACCTATATATAATTTTTTTTTTGGTGAAGAGAAAGAAATAAAAAGTAGTTTTAATGACCGTTAGAGTAATTGCTCTTTATTTTATTTTAGTATGTTGTTGTTGTTATGTGCCGTCAAGTCGGACCCGACTCTCATAGTGACCTCTTCTTGGGTTCCCAGGTGGTATCACTACTGAAGTATATTGCCCAAACTTCCTTCTGAAAAGTGGCTGGTGGGTTTGAACCACCAGCCTTCTGGTTAGCAGTTCAAGTGCCTTAGGCATTACATTACCCGACCTCCTATTATTTTAGTATAGATATGGTAATTTTTTTGCTTTAAACCTGCAATGAAGACAAAACATTATAATGAACCATTAATAAATAATGAAGGCAATTTAAGTTTTTTTTTTTTTTAAAAGATAGATACTCTATATAGTGCTACTTTGAAGCCTGAGTTATTTGCCTTGAGCATCTCCACTGATCATTTAACAAGAAAATTTCCAAATAGTTATTGTAAAGATGCATTGCCAGATTGGGCATATTGGCTCTTAAAGACTGGTCCAGATTTTATGTCATGTAAATGACTGAGAAGACCATGTGCAGTGAAATAAAAATTGCTTATACTATTAAAGGAGCTCTGGTGGCATAGTGCCTAAGGCTTTTGACTGCTAACCAGAAGGCTTGTGTTTCAAACCCACCAGCCACTCCTCAGAAGGAAGATTGGGCAATCTACTTTTGTAGTGATACTGCCTTGGAAACCCAAGGAGGGGTCGCTATGAGTCAGATCCAACTTGACAGCAGTGAGTTTTGGTTTAAGTTTTGCCTGGTTTTAACCCCTGAGGAAAGTGATCTATAGCCAAACTGAACTTAGATCAAGTTAGAGATTTTTCATTTTGAATTATTTTATTTTTGTTGGTAGAAAATGTGTTGATTTTCTATTTAAATCACCTTTACAAAAGCAATTAGGTAGGCTAAAAAATACTAACCCTAATATTTCTACTGTTGAATCAATAATCACTACACTGGGTAAGAAGAATTTTACAAATTATATAAAGTGTAAGATAGTAGCATTTTACATAGGTTTATATACTACATAAAAGGTGATAGTTACACTCAAAATTATCCTTGAAAATTCATTATATCTCAAAGTTATGTGAGTCCAGACATCTTTCCTATATTCCTATATTCAACTATGTGCCTAGTCACTTAAAAGTACAATAGACAACTCAAACTTAATATGTCCAAAATTAAAACTCTGATCTCCTCCTCCCAAAATAAATTCAACCTGTGCTTTCATCAACTCAGATGGCAACTCCATCCTTTTTCAGTTGCTCAGATCAAAAAGCTTGAGTCATATATGACTCTTGTCTTTCTCTTCTAAGTCACAGCCAATTAATCAAAAGGTGTTAATAGCTTGACCTTCCAAATATATCCATTATCTGACCTCTTTTCCTGACCTCCACCATTACCCACCCTGGTAACATCATCTCTTGCTGGGGTTTTTACTATAGTTTCCCCACTAGTTTTCCTGTTTCTACTCTTTCATCCCTTCAGTCTATTGACAGCATTATAGACAGAGTGATCAAATCGTGTCATTTCTCTGTCCAAAAGTTTTCAATACCTCATTAATTAACTCTGAGTAAAAACAGCTTAACAGTGACCTCTAAGACCCTACATAACTTGCCTCCTTTCGCTCTCTCATTATCTTTGTGACTTCTCACTCCCTAACTCATTTTCCTCCAGCCACATAAAGCTTCAAGATATTCCTTATATAACACAAGGATAGCTGTATCTTATAGCTTTCTTATTGACAATTCCTGATGTCTTGTGAGTTCTTCCTCTGAATAGTTGCATTTGCAAATCTTTTACCTTCTTCAAATCATCACTCAAAATCAATGAGTCTTACCTTGACTACCTACTTGATGTTGCCACCTACTTATTCACCAGGCCCTTTTTGTCTTGGTAGTTTTCACCACTCTTACTCTGCTTTACTTTGTAAAGCCTTTTAACATGCTATATAATTTACTTATTGATTTTACTTTTACTCTATGTTTACATGCTAGAAAATAAGCTCCATGAGTGCAGGATTTTTGTCATTATTATTGTCCACTTCCAGACACATACTGAGCTCTCAAAAATATATATTAAAAATTAATTAAACAATTCAACATTAATTAGATGTGAATTATTGGAGGCTCAAAAGCCAAGAATTAACTCATTTTGTCATAGTCTTATATTTAAGATTTGGCCTTGCTTTTCTTTGGATGGTGAGAAGAACAAGGTCTAGTTTATATGGTTATACTAATGCTCTTACTTTGATCTCAACCCTCTTAAGAAATGAATAAATGAAAACTTTTGTCCCCTTTTGCCCTCTTTTCAGCATAATGTATATATTTGAAATTATGCAAGTTAAATTCCTCTATGTTACAACTCCAATACATCTTTCTGTAGAATAGAAGACCTCAGGGCTAAAGAAAGTCCTATATCTTGGGCTCGAGATCTGACTTAGCTATGAGTTCTAATGTAGTATGAGCTTGGGGATTATTTATTTAATCTTTGAAGTAAGGATATTAAGCAATTTATAGGTTATTTTGTATTCTAATAGTATATGGTTTGATGATACAGCAGGTAGATATTACTCGGCTGACTGTATTAATAAAGAATACTGAGGTGTGACTGCATTAATGAACAATAGAAGCTACTTAGTTTGGGAAGGAAATAAACTCAAGAGCGCTTATAATTAAAAAAGAGGTAGACATATCAATGGATTACTTTTTCCCAATGAGAATGAAGACAGAATAAATAGAAATAGCTGAAAAATAAGCATACACATTTTTGGTCAGAGAACATGCTTGAAGTAGATTCACAGTTTAAACAGTTTTGAGTGAAGCCAAGGGGCAATTTGTGACTTTATGAGTTTGTAGCTGAAATAAAGCCAGGGTAATAGTGACTATAAGTGTTGAAGTGAAGGAACTGAGGGGCCCATTTGTTATATAGGTCCCTCGTGTATATGTTGACATCTCCAGTATGATAAAGGGACAGAAGACTGTGAATAAAGGAACATTTTTCAGAAAATAAGGTAAAATTCTTGAATGTATTAAGATCAAAGCAATGAGGAGAGGGAGATCATATTGTATGCTAGATAGACTCTAAGAGTAAAGATTTAAAATATTAGAGGTTGTTGTTGTTGTTAGGTGCCATTGAGTCGTTTCTGACTCATAGCGACCTCATGCACAGCAGAATGAAACACTGCCTGATCCTGTGCCAGCTCCATGATCCCTGCTATACTTGAGCCTGTCATAGCAGCCACCATGTCAATCCATCTCATTGAAGGCCTCTCCCTCTTTCATCAACCCTCCACCCTACCATGCATGACATCCTTTTCCAAGGACTGGTCCCTTCTGATAACATGACCAAAATAAGTGAGACTAAGTCTGGCCATTCTCGCTTCCAAGGAGCATTTCGGGTGCATCTCCTCCAGGACAGATCTGTTAGTTCTTTTAGCAGTTCATGGTACTTTCAGCATTCTTTGCCAGCACCACAACTCAAAATCATCAACTCTTCTTCGGTCTTCCTTTTTCATTGTTCAGCTCTCACATGCATATGAGGCGATTGGAAATATCATGTCTTGTGTCAGGCACACCTTAGTCCTTAAGGAGACATCCTTGCTCCTCAGCACTTGAAACAGTTCCTTGGCAGTTGACCTTCCCAAGGCTACACGTCTTCTAATGTCCTGACTGCTGCTTCCATTGGCATTGATTGTAGAACCAAGCAACGTGAAATCTTAGACAACCTCAATCTTCTCTCCATTTATTGTGATGCTGCTCATTGGTCCAGTTGTGAGGATTTTTGTTTTCTTTATATTGAGACGTAATCCATACTGCCTCCTTTATTCTTCAACCTTCATCAGTAGTGCCGTAAGTCATCCTCACTTTCAGCAAGCAAAGTTGTATCGTCTGCATATCTCAGATTGTTAATGATTCTTCCTCCAATCCTGATGCCACAGTTTTCTTCATATAGTCCAGTTTCTTGGATTATTTGCTCAGAATATCGATTGAATAAGTGGGGAAAGGATACAACCCTGACACACTCCCTTCTTGATTTTAAACCATGTAGTGTCCCCTTGTTCCGTTTGAAGGACAGCTTCCTGGTCAAGGTACAGGTTCCTCATGAATACAATCAAGTGCTCGGAACTTTCCATTCTTCTCAATGTTATCCATAATTTGTCATGATCCACACAATCAAATGCTTTTGCATAGTCAATAAAGCACAAGTAAACAACTTTCTGGTATTCGCTTTCAGCCAAGATCCATCTGACAACAGCTATGATATCCCTTGTTCCACATCCTCTTCTGAATCCAGCTTGCACCTCTGGAAGTTCTCTGTCAATATACTGCTACAGACAGTTTTGAATTATCTTCAGCAAGATCTTACTTTCATGTGATATTAATGATATTGTTCTATAGTTTCCACATTCTGTGGGATCACCTTTCTTTGGAATGGGTACAAATATGGATCTCTTTCAGTCAGTTGGCCAGGTAGCTGTCTTCCAAATCTTTTGGTATAACAGAGTGAGTGCCTCCAATGGGGCATCCGTTTGTGGAAATATCTCAATCGGTATGCCATCAATTCCCTGTGCCTTGTTCTTCACCAATTCTTCCATTACAGCTTTGACTTCCTCCTTCAGTACCATTGGTTCTAGATCATATGCCACTTCCTGAAATGGATGAAGATCGACCAGCTCTTTTTGGTAAAGTGATACTGTGTATTCCTGCCACCTTCTCTTGATGTTTCCTGCATCATTCAATATTTTGCCCATAGAATCTCTCAATATTGCCACTCAAAGCTTAAATTTTTTCTTCAATTCTTTCAGCTTGAGAAATGCTGAGAGTGTTCTTCCCTTTTGGTTTTCAAACTCTAGGTCTTTGCACATTTCATTATGGTAATTGGTTTTGTCTTCTCGAGCTGCTCTTTGAAATCTTCTGTTCAGCTCCTTTATCTTGTCATTTCTTCCATTTGCTTTAGCTACTTTCTGCTCAAGGGCAAGTTTTAGAGTCTCTTCTTTCATCCATTTTGGTCTTTTCTTCTTTTCTCATGCTTTTAGTGATCTCTTGCTTTCTTCTTTGTGGATAATGTTTTTGATATCCTCCCACAATTCTTCTGGTTTTCAGTCGTTGGTCTTCAATGCATCAAATCTATTCTTCAGATGATCTCTAAATTCAGGAGGGATATATTCATGATCATATTTTAGCTCTCTTGGACTTGTTTTAATTGTCTTTAACTTCAAGTTGAACTTGCATATAAGTAGTTGATGGTCTGTTACACAATCAGCTCCTGGCCTGGTTTTGGCTGAAGATATTGAGCTTTTCCACCGCCTCTTGCCACAGATGTAGTCAATCTGATTCCTGTGTGTTCTATCTGGTGAAGTCCACGTGGAGAGCTGCCATTTGTGTTGCTGAAAAAAGGTGTTTGCAATGAACAAGTCGTTGGTCTTGCAAAATTCTACCATCCGAGTTCCAGCATTATTTCTGTCACTAAGGCCAAATTTTCCAACTACCGGTGATTCTTTTTGTTTCCCACTTTTGCATTCCAGTCACCAGTGATAATTAACACATCCT
>NW_006921913.1:2905894-2926580 GCF_000298275.1 Orycteropus afer afer
AGATCTGTTAGTTCTTTTAGCAGTCCATGGTACTTTTAGCATTCTTCGCCAGCACCACAACTCAAAAGCATCAACTCTTCTTCGGTCTTCCTTATTCATAATGGTTGAGGAGTCACTAAAAGGCACTAGCTCATGTGGTTTATATGGCTGAAGTATATATGCCTGTAATGAAGTTAACAGAACCCTCATCAAACTCTTACTTAACGAGGATCTGAATGAATAACAACTTCAAAATATTCATCAATCATTACTCAGAATCATGGTCCATAAGTATTTTTTTCAGTCAGTCTTTTATGTTACTCCTGACTCCCAAGTACAGTAGAAAATTATCCATAGGACATAAGGTCATAATGTTTACACAACTGTTTTTTCTAAAACAATGAGTCCCAATCTTGACTTAGACATGAGAAATACTCAGAGGGCTGCTCTAAAATGTCTCCAATGCCCCAAACATATCAATGGCTAATTAAATCAGAATCTCTGGGGTAGGACCCAGGTATCTGTATTTTATAAAACTCTTTATTGTTGTTGTGTGGCTCTTGTTAACTCCAATTTACAATGACCCTGTCTGACAGAGTAGAACTGCCTCATGAGGTTTTCTAGGTTATAATTTTAATGAAAGTTGACTGCCATATCTGTTTCCCTCTATGCAGCTTGTCGGTTCCAAGCAACCTTTTGGTTAGTAACCATTGTGACATCTGGCCTTCTTGTAAAACTCCTTAAGTGATTAAAAGATGCAGCCAAGTTGAGAACCACTCTTCTAGTGAGGAGAAACATTTATTACATAATTTTATGCATCTTAAGCTTTGGTCCAAGGAACCCTAGTGGTGCACTGATTAACTGCTGGCTGCAAATCAAAAAGGTCAATGGTTTGAACCCACCTTCCATTTTGTGGGAGAAAGATGTGACAGTCAACTTCTGTAAAGATTTACTGCCTCAGAAACTATGGGGGCAGTTCTACTTTGTCCTATAGGGTCACTATGAGTCCGAATCAACCTGACATCAAGAAGATTGGTTGGGATTTTGGCCTTGGTCTTCAAAAAATTTATAAAAGTCAAATATTTTTCCACCCTAATAATAACTTCAAACTGGTTAATGTGATGTGCAACACGTTGCTATTTCTAATGATCAGGTTTCCTCCTATGACTGAACTTTTTATTATGAGTGTTATTTGAAAAGAACAATAGCAATATCTCCGGGGAAATCTTAGAAATTCCAGGACTTCTTATTGTTTCAAGGGCTGGATTAGAGTTTTGATCCATTAACTTATTTCCTCGGGGTCTTAATGAGACAAGAAAGTGTCATGTGGGAGCTGACATTCAGACAAAATCACTACATGTGTTTGTTTGAAGGTAATTATTGAAGTAAACACAGTTGACATTATTCCAGTGTGCCAGGTGCAGGATATATGTGTGCACAAATGTGTGTGTCTTGGGAACAGCAACACATCCTTGGTGTATTAAAAAGTTTGTAAAGAAAAATACTTGATATTTACATACTGTAAGAAGAATTTTGGAGCTATTGCATCTTTATGAAGTCCTTACAAAGCTTGAATTTGTAGGCACAAGTAAATTCCATCTGTTGCTCTGAAAGAAATCTTAATTCCTCTTTGTATTTGGAAAATTATGGATGAAATAAATACACATACAAGAGTATGTAATCATATAAATATGTATTTATACTGATATAAATAGTATGTCAGCCTGTGCTAATGTTAAGAAATATTCTTATGGAATCAGCTTCCTGAACAACCGATGTGTGATATGTTCTTATTTCTAAACATCCCTGAATAGGGATTATGCCCAGTGATTAAACCATGGATTTTTTTTTTTTTTAAATTTTTTATTGTGATTTGGGTGAAAGTTTACAGAGCAAATTCACTTTCCATACAGAAGTTCATACACATTTTGTCTCATGACATTGACTGCAATTTCCCACAGTGTAACAGCTCTCTTCCCATTTCTCCCCATTGTTACCTCTTCCCTATGTTCTTCCCTCCCATGCACTCTTGCCCCCTGAGCTGTCTCCCTGTGCATACACAGCCCTTCTATTCTCCCATGATTGATCTCTCCAAGGAGTGTATCTACCTAATTTAAATATTCAGATCATGTCTTTTATTTGGCTGGAAGCCATGGGAGTGGGTTCAATTCCAGACCTGGAGGGCAGTTAGGGGCCCTAGTCTCTGGGGTTCTACAAGGCTCTATCAGACCAGCAAACCTGGTTCTTTATTTTTATTTTTTTTAATGATTTTGAGTTTTGTTCCACACTGTTCTCCCACTCTATCCAGCATCTCCTACATAGATCCTCCTCTGAGTTAAATCATGGACTTGGAAGCCAGACTGCTTGGGGTTGAAACCCAGTCATTTACTAGTTATATTACTTTGGGAAATTTACTAAATATCCCTGTGTCTCAGTTCCTTCATCCTAAAAGGGGGGGATGTTAGTAATGTTGTTGTTGTTAGGTGCCGTCAAGTTATCTCTGACTCATAGTGACCCTATGCACAGCAGAACGAAATACCACCCAGTCCTGCCCCAGCTCCACAATCCTTGCTATATTTGAGCCCATTGCCACAGCCACTGTGTCAATCCATCTCATTGAGATCTTTCTCCTCTTTCGTTGACACTCCACCTTACCAAACACGACATCCTTCTCCAGGGAATGGTGCCTTCTGATAGTAATAGTATTTGCTTTTATAGTGTTGTAATACATGAACAGGATAATATATCTAAAGCGATTTAAACAAGACCTGGCATATAGACAATTCTAAAACATATTTACTATTACCTGGGAAAATCTAAAATACAGGATAAGATATCAACTATTTAATGTACGTAAAGAACTTTCAGTTAAAAGCCATTAAAGAACACATGGAAAAATCAATTGCTGTTGCGGTGATTTCTGACAACATTGTATGTTGCAGAGTGGAACTGTGCTACATAAGGTTTTCAATGACTGTGACTTTTTGGACGTAGATGATGAAGCCTTTCTTTTGAGGCACTTCTTCATTCAAACTGCCAGCCTTTCAGTTAGTACTAAGTGCTTAATCATATGCAACACCCAGAGACTCCTAAGTAACACATACACAAAACTCAAAAATATAGCTTACATGAAATTCATGTTGTTGTTGTTGCATGGTGTTGAGTCAATTCTGACTCATACCAATCCTATATGATAGAGCAGAACTGCCCCATAGCTTTCCTGGGCTGTAATCTTTGTGGGAACATATCATTGGTTCTTTTCTTCCACGGAGTGGCTCGTGGGTTCAAACCAATAACCTTTCAGTTAGCAGCCAAGCGCTTAACTATTGCATGACCAGTACCAGTATCACTTGCCATCAAGCTGACTCTGACTCATGGTGAGTCCATATGTGTCAGAGTAGAACTATGCTCTATAGGGTTTTCAGTGGCTGATGTTTTGAAAGTAGATTGCCAGACCCTTCTCCCAAGCCTCCTCTGGGTGGATTTAAACCAATAACTTTTCAGAGATTTGTTTTTCAGTAAGCCAAGTACTTTAACTATCTGCACCACCTGGGGCCACATACAGACAAGGAGAATTCCTAGGTTATTTATCTTAAAACCTGTTTGCTTTGCTCATGGCCATCAAGTTGGATCCGACTCATAGTGACTGCTCCTTGGGTTTCTGAGATGGTATCATTACAGAAGCAGATTGCCCAATCTTCCTTCTGAGGAATGGCTGGTGGGTTTGAACCACCAGCCTTCTGGTTAGCAGCCAAGTGCCTTAGGCACTATGCCACCTATTTGCTTTATTCACACATTAATCCTAAAACTCCATACAATTTTATGATTCTTGCCTCATAGTTTTCACATTGTTGGAAATCCCACTGAATATTCTTCTCTGTGTGCTTCATGAAAACTGCTGTCTCTACCTGCTCAATCTGTTCCCTGGTTATTTTGGTTGTAAATTGTTATGGTTGTTTCCAGCTGAGAATTAATGTCATAATCTGTTGGCTCTTGGTTTGTTTTCTGGTTTTCCTTTTCTGTGATTTATGTCTATTCACCTATACTAATTCTGTGGGGACAGTAGAAGAGAAGTTTATCCATTCCACTAGTGCTTACCTGTGCAATACATTCTTCACGTTCTCCAAGTACTGAGGTCTCTACTGCATACTCCTACTTACTAACTACTTACATTGTTTCTTGCTGGGGGGGGGGAAAAGACATCTGCCAGATATTTTCTTTCTCCTGCCTCACTCAAAATTTACCACTTTTATGTTTCATTTTTTTAGGGATCATTTGGTGACTAACTATCCAGAGAGAAGGTGACTTTAAATGAGACCCTTAGACACCAAATATCATCATTCAGTGAAATAAACCTCTAATGAAACTTTGGGCACTATGGCTGATTGATGAAAAAATCTGAGGCTGAGAAGTTTAAGACACCATTGTCAAGTTACCCTTGGTCACCTCTATTGAAACTGTCAATTTAGATAAGAAGACTATTTTGCTCTAAGATTTTGTTCATATTTTAGAACATAAAAGTTAACAGACACAACTTTAAAATGATGGGTTTTTTATAAATATTCAAAAATATATTTATAAGGATTTAAACTAGCAATGAAAGAAACTTTTTAGCATTGCCACAATATGTCAGTGGGAAAATTTCTATAAAAAATTCCAGCTAGGTGTTTTTTCTTTACTCATAGTCATTTAAGTGCCGTCAGCTGCAAGGAGTCATCCACTAATCTTGTCATTTGACACTAAGAATTAGGGTAATGCTGGCTGTATTAACGGAATTATAAATAGGCCACCTGTCTGCTAATGGATATTTTGTATCAGCATTGCATTTAGAATTTTAGTCAATCAGAGGTCTTTTTGTTACTTGCTCATCTAAAGAAAAAGGAACATGTCAAACATGGATATTAATTATGACTAACCCAAGGTTGTCTCATATAAACCCAGTGAGAACTTACTCTGCAATTGAAGTCACACAACAAGTTAAGGCAGTGTCTCTAAATGCTTTAGAAACAGCCAACCCAGAAGAAAATCACAGCACGTTTTGCAGCTGGAAAATTTTGTCTTAAAAACTTTTTTTCAGATATCAGTATTTAATAAAAATCATGAAAGAGGGGGCATGAATGAAATGCTACTGTCATGGCATCTAAAAGCTGATATTTTAATTTAGCTTGTATCAGCCATATCTTCCAATTAATTTCCATGAAAATTCTCATGCGACTACAGTCCTTGGATTATACCCCAGCTTATTAGAAAATTGTTAATTACATTTTAAACATCCTATAAATCATAAATCCCTATGTAGAAAAGGTTTGCTTGCTCATTAGGTGCATATGTAGGACCGAAGGACTGCAGAGTGGCTCAGGATTCATACTGTGTTTTGCTGCTACTTTTGTTTGCTTGGAGTCCTTGGGTGGTGTAAACTTAGCTGCCAACCCAAAGGTGGAGGTTCAAGTCTACCTCAAGGCACCTCAGTAGAAAGACCTGGTGACCTACTTCCAAACAATCAGTGACTGAAAACCTCATGGAGCATAGTTCTACTCTGACACACATGCAGTTGCCATGAACTGGAATTGACTTGACATCAACTAGCTTTGTTTGCTTTCCACTAAATAATTACTGTCAACACAGAAGAGGGTACTATGCAACACCTAATATAGTGGTGGGAGACAATTCTTCATGGGTGTCTTACATTTCTATAGGTCTTGAGAGTGAGGCAGTTATTGCCTCTTTTCTGGGCTATCTTTTTGAGGACTTTTGTAGAGTAAAAGCTTTGAAAGATAGAGATAGTATCTCCCTCTGAAGCAAAACATAGGCCTTTTATTGTTCATCATAAAATATTTGGTTTCATTAAGCTCAGTGTTCCTCTCCTGTAACACAACCTACTATGTATGTAGGTACCAATGACCTTCTTTGTGTAGTTCTGTGAAAACTGGAACTTGGGGAACGTGTGCAAATGCTCAAATTCTGGCAACAGCTACTGCTACTACTGTAATAAACTACCCTTTTTTTCTGACCTGGGAGCCTCATGTGTTCTACCAGCATTCATGTCTGCCTAACTTGTTAGCTTACAAAATTTCAGCCCCACACAGTTCTTTACAATTCAAAACATTCTGCTTGGCTCTCCTAATATTATTACTTTAGGTTTCTCTGCCTAGAATTCCTAGTTTGGAATCTGGGATTAGTCCATTTTCTCTACTGAGCCTCAGTTTACTAAGTTTATGGCCTATCTGGAGAATTAAATGAAGAAATTAAAATGTAAATTAAATGTAAGAAAACTTTGTACTCTTCAAAGTACTATACTGCTTTTAGTAATTTCAATGACACATTTTTTAGTTATACATTAAGTTTTCTGTTGTAATGTGCTAGTGCTCATTGGCATGTTAAAAATAATAATTATAATTATAATAATCTGTCATCAGGAGACTCCAAGGCTTCCTTGTGAAGTTAGCAAATAGGGGTAGACTTTTTTTTATTCTCTTCTTTTGGTTATAAAGTGAAATATTGAAATAAATTTTCCATAATGGCACAGGTTTTAGAGCTAAGTCAGGTATCTTAGGAAGCAGTCACATTTTATGTGTGGAAATCCATGGCTGTTTCTATTTATGAAACATTATTTCTAAGATCTCATTTTCATAAATGAGATCTTTGTGCTATAACTATTTTAAACATCTCTAAAAAATGAAAAACTCATATTACTGTATACTTTTATAAAAACCAAACTCACTGCTGTCAAGTCAGATCTGACTCATAGCAACCCCTCCTTGGGTTTCTGAGGCTGGTGTCACTACAGAAGTAGATTGACCAATCTTCCTTCCCAGGAGTGGCTGAGGGGTTTGAACCACCAGCCTTCTGGTTACTAGTCAAATGCCTTAGGCATTACACCACCAGAGCTCCTGAATACTTTTATATAGGGATATTTTTTGACATCTTCACAGAACACTAAGTTGAGAAATTATATATATTATTACTAATTATCCAGCTTCAAAATTAGACCAGTTAACCAACATCCTTTATTAAGGTCTATGTCATCTAACCTTAACTCTTCTGTTGCAGTGTGTATGCTACAAGCTTCCAAAGGTTTAGAGAGGAATAATAGAAGTTAGGACAATGGATCCTAAGAAGGAGAGAGAGAGAGAGAGAGAGAGAGAGAGAGAGACAGAGAGAGAGAGAGAGAGAGAGAGAGATCTAGATTCTTAGTTTATGTAACTTGTTCCAGGGGCTCATTTATCATACATTCATAATTGCTGTGTTGGCTTTCTATCAGCAACTCCTAACTGAAGACATCTTGTTAAGAATATAGGATAGATAAGATCCCTCTGCATTTGCTCCAAAGTCTAGTTTGCTTCTTGACAAAGAGATTAGATCAGTTCATCTGCTTTCTTTTCTTTCTGTAAACAGAGTGAACTGATCCCAAACCAGCAGTTTTAATGGTCTCCTCTCCAGTTAGGAAAGAGAAAAATGAGAAAGTTGTTATTATTATTTATTTATTTTTAATTTGGTTTGGGTGAAAGTTTACAGAGAAATTAGTTTTCCATTCAACAATCCAGATGTAATTCTATTTTGTGACATTCCCTGCAATCCCCACAGTGCATCAACCTTCTTCCCATTTCCTCCCCATGCCCACTCCGCTTTGTCCTTCCTCCTCATTTCCTTTTAGCCTCTCCAGCTTTATCCCTGGGCAAATGCCACCCTCTTGATCTCATATGTTCTAATGAGTGCATTGTTGTTGTTATTGTTGTGTTTGCTGTCGAGTTGAATCTGACTCACAGTAACCCCTCCTTGGGTTTCCGAGGTGGCATCACTACAGAGGTAGATTGCCCAACATTCCTTCCTAGGAGTAGCTGGTGGTTACCCTCTAGGTATTACTGTTCACCTTATAGGCCTTCCCATCAATTAGCTGAAAGTTGAGATGTGGTTACTTTTTGACATTTTAAACAGTATGTTTAGAACTATTCCTAATGTCTTTGTTAAAATTTGGTTAAATTTATATATGTATTACTTACACATATTTCATCATAAAAATAACCCAGCAAGATGAGAGTACTATTTAACATTCAAAAATGAGGAAATTGTACTTCAAAGGAAATAAATATTCTTCCAAGGTTTACGTAGGTAATAACTGTTGATGTCAAGATTTGAATTCTGCTTTCTCTAATCACAAACTTCATGCAGTTTTCATGTATGACATAAAATCACTGATTTCCTTTAACCTCAAATACTTTGACCCAACCATATATTATTCATGTATTTCAAAGTTGTTTTTCATGTATTTTCAAAGCTTATGTCTGCAATAGTTTGATTTTCCCCAAAGCAGTGACTATCTTGAAAAAAACCAACAACTAGTTTCAGGGAGCTGTTGCTGAGCCTCTAAAATCCAATACAGAGACTTTTCTTAGGAATGCAATGAAAGTGAGTCTGCAGTAGGGGAAAAAAAGGTTTAAATTCTGTCCACATACCTTATTTCACTTACCCTTCTATTCACATGAAATAATCAAAATGACAGTTATCAGCGTAAGAAACTTTAAAATTCTTATGATCAAAAGCATGGAAGAGATGACTTGTGAATACTTAGAAAATAGTAGAACTCCACTAGTGTGTTCTAACCAAATTGTAAATTCAGATAGCAGATGAAGGTTGAATGAGATGCTGTCAGGGCCCAAGCACCTTCCTGGGTGAACTTTAAGGGCCAGTTCCTCAAAAATGCCTCTGTGCTTCTTTCCTCCTTTCTCCCAAAGACAGACACACAACTATTACTGATTAAGCATTGTGTGTTGAACACTTTAGCTATTATATTTTCTATAGCCCTCCCCTTCCAACAACACAAGTTTTAGGCCATGCTATCCTCCCTTTTCTCTACCTTTTCTTGGGGACAGAAAAGTAGTTTAGACTGGTAGTAGGAGAGTGTGTGTCTTTGTGTATGTGTGTAGGGGAGTGGTGGGCAGAGGAGAAATAGCAGTTTACAAATTTTGAAAAATATGTGTTCTGGAAAGTTGTTGAAGTACTTGACAATATAATTTGAAGGTTCTTAAAAACAAGCAGTTCTTTTTCAGTGGTCTGGAAGTTGTCCTACTTAGTATACTGAAAACCACTACCATTGAGTTGATTGAAACTCATAGTGGCCTATAGGGTTTCCAAGGCTGTAAATCTTTACAGAGGTGCAGAGCAGGGGTGATTTAAACTTCAGACCTTCTGGTTATTATCTTGGCTTTCTTTTTGTAAATCATATACATTGAACCATTTATGAAAGATGAATAATACATTTATCAACATTGCTTATAGATAGGTATATTATGGTGTATTTCCTACACAATTTTATATAATTAATGACAAATGCCTTTATTATTTAAAATATGTTTTTCTTGTTATACCATAGCCTGTTTAAACAGTGATTAATAAAAAGTAAACTAATGAGATTACAGAATATGACATCCAAAGAGAAGAATCATAGGTTTTGATTCTTCTCCATACATGGAGTCCCTGGGTGGTATAGTTAACCTGCTTAGCTGCTGAAGGGTTATGAGTTTGAGTCTACCTAGAGGCTCCTCAGAAAAAAAAAACAACCTGGTGATCTACTTCTGAAAAATCAGCCATTGAAAATCCTTTGGAGCACAGTTCTACTCTGACACACATGTGGCTGCCACGAATTGGAGTTAACTAGACAGCAACTGGTTATCACACTACTTGTTTATACATGCTATTATCAGATGCCATTGAGTCTGCTTCAACTCATAGCTGAATGTACATGTACAATGAAATATTGTCTGGTCCTATGCCACCCTCACAAGCCTTGCTCTGCTTGAGCTCATTGTCATAGCTGCTGCATCAATTCATCTCATTGAGGGTATTCACCTTTTGCAGTGACCCTCTACTTTACCAAGCATGAGATCCTTCTCCATGGACTGGTCCCTTCTGAAAACATGACCAAAGTACGTGCAATAAAATCTGGCCATCCTCACTTCTAAGAAGAATTCTGGTTACATGTATTCCACAACAGATTTGTTCATTCTTCTGGAAGTCCATGATATTATATCTTGGCTTTTATCATGTACATGTGGTGTATGTATTTTTGTTGTTGCTATGTGCCATCGAGTTGGCCTTGACGCATAGCGACCCTTCCTTGGTTTTCCAAGGTGGTATCACCACGGAAGTAGATTGCCCAACCTTCCTTCCAAGGAGGGGCTGGTGGGTTTGAACCGCCAGCCTTCTGGTTAGCAGTTAAATGCCTTAGGCACTGTGCTAAACATATACATATATATGTATATATATGTATATATATACACACACACACAACAGAAACAATTACCATTTTCATATTTTTTATATGTACAATTCAGTGATAATAATTATGTTTATCATGCTGCACAATCACCACTACTGTTTTCAAATTTTCCCATTACCCATAACAGAAATTCAGTGCCTCCTGAGCAATGATTCCCTTTTCTCTTTTCTTTCCACCCCTGCAAATCATAGAGACCCCTCCTTGGGTTTCCTAGACAGTATCTCTATGGAAGTAGATTGCTCAGTCTTCCTTCTGAGGAGTGGCTGGTGGGTTTGAACCTCAAGCCTTCTGGTTAGCAGTCAAATGCCATAGGCACTATGCCATCAGAGCTCCTCTAATAAACATTAGTTTCCATATATTTGCCTATACCAGAAATTTCATGTAAGTTGAGTCATGTAATATTTCTTTTTGTGATGAACTTTTTTCACTCAGCAAGGAAGGTTGGGCAATCTACTTCCGTAGTGATACCACTTTGAAAACTCAAGGAGGGGTCACTATGAGTCAGGTCCAACTCGAGGGCAATGTGTTTGTTTTTTGTTTTGTTTAATATTTTTTAGGTTCACCATGTTATAAAATGCATCAGGACTTCAGTTCTCTCACACATTTTAAAAATTATTATTGTGATTTGAGTGAAAGTTTACAGAGGAAATTAGTTTTTCATCCACATATTCCATAATAATCCATACCCATTCTGTTTTGTGAAATTCACAGCAATCCCCACAGTCCAAGAGCATTCTTCTCTTTATCTTCCTATTGTTGATTTCTAATTTTCTAGCGTTGTGATCTGACAAGATGCTTTGCATTACTTCAATGTTTTTAAATTTATTGAGGCTTGGTTTGTGGCCTAATACTTGGCACATTTTGGAGAAATTCCTTGTGGGAGGAGTGTTCTGTATACATCTATGAGGTCCAGTTGGTTGATTGTGTTGTTTAGATCTTCTGTATCTTTGTTTTTTTTTCTTGTTGTTCCATCTTTCATTGGAAATGATATATTAAGGTCTGCTTTCATAATTGTGGAATTGTCAATTTCTCTTTTCAATTCTGTTAAAGTTTGATTTATGTATTGTGGGACTATTTTACTGGGTGTGTTAATATTTATTTGATTATGTCTTCTTATATTAATGACACTCTAATTATTATATAATATCTTTCCTTGTCTCTTTTTTATTGAAAAAGTTAGCATCTAATTGTACAATAATTTAAACAATTCTCAAATTTGTCTTGATGACTAGTAATATACCTGTATATACATGTACCACAATTTGTTTATCCATTCATCTGTTGATGAGGTTTTTCCAACTTTTGGTTATTTTGAATGGTGCTGCAATGAACATTGGTGTACACCAATACAACATTGATGTATATTCCTGGGTATATATCTAGCAGTGGGATTGCTGGGTTGTGTGGTAATCCTATGTCTAACTTTCTGTGGAACTGCCAAACTATTTTCCACAGTAACTATATCAGTTTAAAATTCCACCAGAATGGATGAGTGTGTCAGTGTTACCACACATCCCCTCTAATACTTGTTTTCTATTTGTTCTCATAGGCATCTTAAACCCAATTGCCATAGAGTTGATTCTGACTCATAGCGACCCTTTAGTGGGGAGTAAAATAATATCTCATTGTGGTTCTGATTTGCATTTCTTAGTTACTAATGATGTTGAACTTGTTGTACTTGTATTTCTTCTTTAGATAAATGTCCATTCAGGTTCTTTGCCCATTTTTCAGTTGGGTTGTTTGACTTTCTGTGCTCAAGTTGTAGGAGCTTTTAGTATATTTAGATATTAAACCCACATAAGATATATAGTTCGAAATTCTTTCTCACTCTTTAGTTTGTTTCTTCACTTTCTTGATAAAGTTCTTTAATGACCATTTTTTTTATAATTTTGATGAATCCTTTTTATCCATTTTGTCTTTAAACTCACTGTTTGTGACTAGATTCTGACTCATAGTAATCCTCACTGGGTTTTCAAGGAGGTAAATCTTTACGGAAGTAGATTGTCTCATCTTCCTTGTGTGAAGCAACTGGTGCTTTAAACTGCCAGCCTTCTGGTTAGCAGTGAAATGCCTTAGGCAGATCTTCCTTGAGTTGTCGTTTTATATTTTTGTGTCATTTCCAAGAATTTATGCTAAAAACTATGTCCTGAAGCATTGACTCTATATTTTCCTCTAAATATTTTGTTTTAAGTTGTTACATTTAAATTCTTGATCCATTTTGAATTAATTTCAAAAAATGTGAGGTATAAACCTAGCTTCTTTCTTCTGGATGTGGAAATTCAATTGTGCCAGCATCATTTATTAAAGACATTATTGTTTACAAATTGAATAAATTTAACTCCTAATGTGCCTAATCTTCTAGTTTTATATTTCAAAGATGATTGTCTTAAGATACATTCTACCCTGATATGACATCATTAACATAACAGGAAAAAACCTATTGCCAAATGGGATGATATTCACTAGTATAGGTGTTAGGATATGTAAACCATATTGTTTGGGGACACAATTAAATCCATACCAAGTTCTTTGCTACAGTCCTTTGCCTACCATTTCATGGTTCTCACAGGGTTGAATACAGACTTCTGGTTGCTTTTGTTGGTATTTATGTGCATGGGTTTGGAACCTAACACCTTCTTATACCACCATCTTACTGAATCTATTTGTATATATATATATATTATTGATTATGAAAAGTTAAGTGACCACAACTCATTTAGAGTATGATTCAGCCTTTGGTAATAGTTACCAAGTGGTAAGATAAACAACTTTTGAGAAATTAAGATTCTTAATCTTCTAAAAAACTATACATGCTGTGGAAAAGAAACATTGATTTTAGTTAGATATGTATACTTATGA
Organism: Orycteropus afer afer; assembly: GCF_000298275.1. NCBI lineage: Eukaryota > Metazoa > Chordata > Mammalia > Tubulidentata > Orycteropodidae > Orycteropus > Orycteropus afer. Next base: position 2,919,009 of record NW_006921913.1, read on the forward strand.
TTGAGAACTGATTTGTGACTCATGCTGCCATGAGTAATGGTTCCTGTCTCATATTTGATAGGTACATTGTTGAATGCCTTTAGATAAATCATTTAACTCTGTGGCGATTTAGTGCTCCTAACTTGATATGCATCCCATTCTCTAAAGTGACTGTTCCTTGTGTAACAAGAAAGAATAAAAGAGATAATGCTTGGACTACACTTCCCTACCCTTCCAAAGGTTGGATATTTGTTAACCTTCAGGTCTCAACTCAAAGGAAACTTCCCAGTGAGCAGACACATACCACCTTTTCTGTTCTTCACCACCCTGTGTCTTGCTCTACTCTCAGTTGTTGGCTGTCATTTTATATCATATCATATTATGTTATTTATCACTTTTTGAAATTATCATTCTTATATATTTGTTCACTTGTTTATTTTTTGCCTGCTCCCATAGAATATACATTTCTTTAAGTTAAGGAGTTTTTGTTCCCTACAGTATTCTCCAGAGCAGCCCTGATGGTATAGTAGTTAAGCAATCAATTGTTAACTGAAAGGTTGGCAGTTTGAACCCACCTAGCAGCTCCATAAATGGATGCAGTGATGGAGACAGTTACTCATCTATTCCAAGTACTTTGGAAAATGACTACCTGGCCAACTGACTGGAAGAAATTAATACTTGTGCCTATTCCAATGAAAGAATGATCCAACAAAATATGGAAATTATCAAACAAATACATTAGTGTCACATGCAAGTTAAATTTTACTGAAGATAATTCAAAAACAGTTCTAGCAGCATATTGACAGGGAACTTCCAGAAATGCAAGATGGATTCAGAAGAAGCTGTGGAATGAGGAACATCATTGCTGATGTTTAGTGGATCTTGTTTGAAAGCAAAGAATACCAGAAACATGTTTACTTGTGTTTTATTGACTATGCAAAAGCACTCAACTATGTAGATCATAACAAATAATGGATAACATTAGGAAGAATGGGAATCCCAGAACATTTCATTATATGCATGAGGAGGCTGTGCATAGGCCAAGAAGCTGTTGTTCAAACAGATCAAGGTGGTACTGAATGGTTTAAAATTGAGAAGTGTATGAGTCAAGGATGTATTCTTTCACCATACTTATTCAGGGTGTATGCTGAGCAAATAATTCAAAAAGCTGGAGTATATGAAAAAGAATATATCATCAGGACTGGAGGCAGACTCATCAACAACCTGAGATATACAGATGACACAACCTTGATTATTGAAAGTGAAGATGACTTGAAACACCGATTGATGAAGATTGAAGACTGCAGTCTGCAGTACATATTACACCTCAACATAAAGAAAACAATCCTCACAACTAGACCAATAAGTCGTATCACAATGAATGGAGAAGAAATTGAAGTTGTCAAAGATTTCATTTTACTTGGATTCATAATCAACACTCATGGAAATAGTAATCAAGAAATCAGATGTTATATTGCACTGGAAAAATGCAGCAAAAGACCTCTTTAAAGTATTGAAGAGCAAAGATGTCAGTTTGAGGACTAAGGTGTGCCTAACTGAAGCCATGGTATTTTCAATTGCCTCATATGCATGAGAAAGCTGGTAAATGACTAAGGAAGACTGAAGAAGAGTTGATGCCTTTGAATTATGGTGTTGGTGAAGAATACTAAAAATATGATGAATGACTGTGATAGTTGGAGCTGTGTGTCAACTTGGCTGGACCATAATTCTGTGTGGTTTGAGCAGTTGTGATGTGGTTATTCCCATTATGGGATCAGATGTATATGTTTTTAGCAGCCAATCCATTGAAAGGGAGTTTCCCTAGGGGTGTGACCTGCTTCCAGTATATTTATGGACATCCTGGGAAAAGAGACATTCTTCTGTGGATCGGGATTCTGTTGTGCTGCCTATAACCGTCCATGAGTGAACAATCCACCACTCGGCCTGGAGATCTTGGATTCGTCATTCGTTGGAATCAACAGCCAGTATACTGCCTGCCAACCTTGAGATCCTCAGCCCCTGCAGCTGTGTGAGTCAGAAAAAGCTCCAACTTGACATTTGATCCAAGAACTTGGGACTTGCCAGTTTCTATCAGTGTGTGAGCCATTTTCCTAAGATAAATTTCTCTTTCTCTCTATATATAAGCTTTACTGGTTTTGTTTCTCTAGAAACCCAGTCTAACACAATGACCAAATCTGCCTGGAAGAAATGCAGCCAGGATGCTCCTTGGAAATGAGAATGGCCAGACTTCATCTCACCTACTTTGGTCATGTTGTCAGAGGGACCATTCCCTGGAGAAGGATATCATGATTGGCAAAGTGGAAGGTCAGAGAAAAAGGGGAACACCCTCAACCAGATGGATTGACACAGTGGCTACAACAATGGGCTCAAGTATAGCTCAAGTATAGCTGGGCAGTGTTTCATTCTATTGTACACAGGGTTACTGAGTCAGAGCTAACTCATTGGCACCTAACAACAACACAAACAGCAGCTCTATGGGAAAAATACCTGGTAATAAGCTTCTGTAATGCTTACTGCCTAGGATACCCTATGAAACAGTTCTTCTCTGTCACATAGGGTCATTATGAGCAGAAATCAACTTAATAGCACACAGGAACAGCATATCCCCTGGAACAACCTCTCAAACCATATTGATAGGCATAAAGTAGGTATTCAATACTTATACAGAAGTGAAAATGGGCATGAAAAAGATGTAAGATGTAAGGAAATCAAAGCCAAACCTATTAGTAGTCCAGAGCAAATGAGTAGATTTCACTCCTGGCAATTTCACATGTTATAGAGTAATATTTCTGCAAAGAGTTTTCTTGGCTATAATTATTAGAAATACAAAATGCCAGGTCTTTCTTCTTCAGTGATGCAGGGTAGGTTCAAACCAACAATGTTTAGGGTAGCAGTCGAGCATAAACCACTTGTGTCTTGTAGGGCACAAATGTGGGCATGAAAAAGGTGTAAAGTGTAAAACAGAGTAAATTGTATATTTTGATTTCATATTACAAAGCACCTCTTCCTTTTTATCTAGGTGCATGCTTTGTTTTATTCCCCCTAGTAAGAAAACTTTTTCTTCTGTAAGCTTTGTGAGTGTCAGATGGGTTTCTTTCTTTTTTTTTTTTCCTCTTGTTTTTCTAAAGTTCTATGGCAAGTATTGTCTGTGTGAGGAATGGTGAAGACACAATATGCTCAGCAAAACAGGAGCCAAGTTTTCAATTTGTGAAAGAAAATCACATAGGAATGACCTGTTCTGACCTGGCCTTGGGCTTGATGTGGAAATCTTCTAATTACTAATGGGAATGAACAAAGCAGATGAAGAGATACAGCTCTACTCAAAGAAAGGACTTCATCTCCTGGGTTGTAATGAGATACCTTGATATCCAGTGGTAGCTGCTGTGATTTAAGCCAATTATAGGTATTCTTTCATGGATACCTGCTATTTTTGTGAAAGCCCAGGTTAACTTGAGCAAACCTTATTGTTGCAAGTTTATTCAATATAAGTCACATGGAAAATATCATTTTTACAGGAGAGATGTTCCTCATCCACAATACCTGGATCAAAAATATATTTACATTTAAAGAAGGACAAAGGAAAATAATCTTTTTGCTTTATGTTCAAAAGCAGATTGGGGGGATTTTTGGAAAGATGGTGCACTGGGCAAACAAGCTACCCAGACTTTCTACAGCAAAGACATGAGAAACCATACGAAACAGATTTGAATGCCTGTGGTCAGAGATGTGCCCTTGTGGAATGGGCACTATGTGCACATCACCCGCATGTGTGGAGGTGAGCACTCTGTCTCCTCCGGTAGGCAAATGCACCATCCTAAACCAGGTGCACCACCCACAGCCACCTCCTAGGCTGGCAGAAGTGTTGTCCTGGTTTGGGTGCCCCATCCATAGCTGCCTCTTAGGCCAACAGAAACACAGTCCCAAACCAGGCATTATACCCCCAGCAAAACACCATTCCAGAGCAGGTACCCTGACCCCTGCAGTCTCCTTGGCTGGCAGGAACACTGACTGGCTATTCTTCCCCCTCTCCAATTTATTTCTTCCTTCCTTTTATCTTCTTTTTAATTTTCTTTTCATTCCATTCCATTGTTTTTATTTTTCCATTCTGTTCTTTCTTCTTTTTTCCTTCTCTTGTCTTGCTTTTATTTTTCTACCCTTTCTCTCACCCTAGTCTTTTTTTTCCTTTTTCAACTTTTTTTACTTCCCTGTTTTTTCACATCCAGCAGGAGACTGCACCCATTCTCGCACTACCCAACCACGACTGTATCTCCTGCAGTTCACCCATTGGGTGAGTGCCACCACCCCACTTACATGCCACTTGAGCAACAACAGACAGTAGTCAACACCAGTCCAACCAAACAGAATAGAAGTCAAAAGAAAATCAATGTTCTTGTTATCTAGTACCACTCTAGGAGCTCTGCTGGTGTAGTACCTAAGGCATGTGATGGCTAACCAGAGGCTGGCGGTTCAAACCTACCAGCTGCTCCTCAAAAGGAAGGTTGGGCATTCACTTCTGTAGTGATACTGCCTCGGAAACCCAAGGAGCTGTCGCTATGAGTTGGTTCTGACTCAATGGCAGTGAATAGTGCTACTCTAACAAGAATATACAACAAATGGGATGGCTTGAACAAACAGGCATTTATTCTCTTACAGATTAGCTCTAGGCACCTTCAACCTTGGGCTTAAGCTCTGCCTCCTGCTTCTGACCCACTGAACTTGGAGGCTTTTCTTCACTCAGCTGCTAGATGCTGAGGCTGACAAGCCCAAGATTGACAAGTAAAAAGGCACAGTCATGTGCCAGACCACATGGCAAGCCATTAATTCAAGTCCATTGAAAATTCCAAGCTTGGCTGAGCATGGCAGGCTGCTGAACAATAACACAGCTACATGCAAGGTTCAAGCATGCCATAAGCTAGAGACTGTTCCCCAAGGCTTCTCTTTATTTACAGGAAGTGGACCACATCCCTAAAGCAGCTCTTTAGCTGCTTACAGTAGATTCCACCATGGAGTTGATTACTGGCCTCATCATGGGGACTACTACATCCAACTGCCCAGCCACTCAAGCAGGCCCAGCCAAGTTGACTCACAGACTTAACTACCACAATCACCATGACATATCATAATCAAACTTTCCAAAACTTAAAACAAAGAAACAATCTTTCTTTTTTAAAAAAATGAAAAGTTACCTACAAAGTAGAATCAATAAGACTAAGCTCTGCTTTTCCAGCAAAATCCATGTAGGTAAGAAGTAATGAGATGATATATATAAAGCTCCAAAAGGAAAAAAAAAAAAAATGCCAACCAAGAATTTATATATTCAGCAAAATTATCTCCCAAATATGACAGCAGAAACAAGACATTTCCAGATAAACAGAAATTAGGGAATTTGTAGGACCAGACCAATCTTATAAGAAATACTAAAGTTCTATCCACAGAGAATCAACAAAGCAGACAACAACCTGAAATTAATACACATGACAACATCATTCAGAAAGCAACCCAGATATAGAAGTGTCAAAGTAAAATAAACCTATAAGACTGAAAGTAGAGAAGTGGAGATGTCAATTTATAAATGAAGACAAGTACAAAGCAAAAAGAGGAGTAAATGGTGTAGTGACAGAACTTCCAAATAGAGATAAGGTCAAGATTATTCCAAGATAGAATGGATTATTGTAAACTTGGGAAGAAAATAATAAATTTGGGCATTACCTTAAAAAATAATAATAAACCTTCTTATTAAGATAATATTAGAGGAAAATAATAAAGATCTAGTAAATATTAAAACAGCAACAAAGGAAATGATAATAAAATCCATAAAAAAAAAAAGATTCAGCACGGAAAATATATATAGAACAAAGAAGTCAGTAGTACCACCAAAAAGACCACCCATCAAAAGAACAGTAGAATGACAGAAATAAATTCATGCCTATGAATATGTGGTTTTATCAATATTTACAGTGAATATAATCGATTAAATGCACTGGTCAAGAGAAAGAGCATAGAAGAATGGATAAGAAAACATGACTGAGATCCTTGGAGTTCCGGTAAGATGGCATAATAGGCAGACAGACTGCACAGATCCTCTTCAACAAAGAAAAAGGGAACCAATTAACACAGACACAGAATATAATCCCAGAGCCCTGAGCTTGGATGGGAAGTATATAGAAGTGGACTAAACTCCAACTAGTAGAAGAACCTGCATGAAATCACTGAAAAAGGAGATGTATGGAGCCGTGGTCTGTCAGTGATCCTGATGGCACAGACAGCTTGGATATTGCGGAGTGGTGTTAGGACCTAAGAATTAACCTAAAAATCAGCTATGCTAGCCAGGAACTGCATGGAGGACTTCACTGGTGGCTGGTGAATAAAACAGGAAGCAGCAAAGAGGAAAGTGGTCTGAGCTGTGGATTTTGCCTCTCTGGAGGTCACAGCCATTTTGACCATTTTGTATATTTAAAGTGACAGTGTTCTCCCAGATTCGAGGGACTTAAGAATAGGCTCTACTTGCTGGAAAGCAAAAAGACATTCAGAACATGAATGACTGGAAAGGTTCTTGTTTTCAGCTTTTTCTCTCTTCCCTGTTCCTGGTTCCCATTTTTTTTTTTTCTTTCTTTCTTTCTTATGGTTAACCCATTCCTTGTTTTTCTTTTTGTATTTTTCCCATTTTTTTTTCTTCATTATTCTCCTACTCTTTTTTTTTTCTCTGATTGCCCTATCCCCAGATATTGCAGGTTGGTTTTTTTTCCTTTTTTTTGATGATTATTCCTGTGTGCTTACTTGGTGTGTTTTTCGTCTACTTGCTTTTACCTCCAGCAGCTTCATTTACTAAGTGAGAGGCATTGCTTCCTTCTCTACTAATTGGCCAAAAATAAAGGACTGCCAAGAAGAGCATGACTCACCCTCAGCTGTTCTTCACAAACAGTTAACAGAGATCTAAATACAACAATGTCACAATGTCTTGGAGAAAATAGACCATTACAGTCCACACAAAGAAGTAAGATAAAGTAGTCGAAACAGGGGAGCAGGATAAAGACCCAGAATACATCCCTGAAGAAGAAGCAGCATTCTAACTGTTTGATGAGGAGTTCAAAAGACTTATATTTAGGTATCTTAAAAGGATTGGGAGACAGATCAAGGAAAACACAGACAAAACCCTAGAACAATTTCAGAAGACAATACAAGAACAAAATGACAAAATAAATGAAAAATTACAAATGATATAAAATCTACAGATAGACATCAGTAAGATTAATACTAAATTTTCAGAAATAGATAACACATGCAAGGACAAAGGAGTAGAAATGAATCAATAAAAGACAGAATTAAAGAGATTAAAGACAAATACCTGAATACATCTTTCGAAAGGGATCAATCAGAAAAAAAGATAAAAATAAAATGAAGAAAGCCTAAGGTTCATGTGGGATATCATCAGAAGGTGATGACCTATGTGTCATCGAAATTCCAGAACAGGAAGAGAAAAATAATACCACTGAGAAAATTGTCCAAAATTTGTTGGAAGAGAACTTCCCTGATAATATGAAAGATGAGATTATATCCATTCATGAAGTCCAA
>NW_006921913.1:2926869-2929625 GCF_000298275.1 Orycteropus afer afer
AAAATTGTACCTCAAATATGATGGTGAAATGAGGAGATTTCCAGTTAAGCAGAATTTAAAGGAATTTGTTAAAACCAGACCAGCCTTACAAGAGATATTAAAGGGAGTCCTTTGAACAGAGAACCAATAATAGCAAACAACAACCAACCATTAATACACAAGATGATATAACCCAGAAACAGACACATCATCTATGGAAGTATTCAAAGTAAAATAAGCTTACAGGATTGTGAACATGGAACCAGAGACATCAATTGGCAAATGTGGACATCTACAAACCAAAAAGAGGGAAAAAAATAGTGCAGTTACAGAACTAAATGGTGAAGTCAAGAGAGTTGCAAGATAGAATGAACTGTTCTAAATTCAGGGAGAAAATGATAAATCTTTGAGGGTAACCTCAAAGAAAAATGATAAACTTTCATGTCACAATAAAAAAGAGGGCAAGCACAAACATTTAGCAAATAAAACAATAGCAACAAAGAAAATGATAACATTATTCATAAGCATAATGAGCTCAGCACAGAAAATTATATGGAACAAAGAAACCAGGAATACCATGAAAAATACATAACAAAATGACAGCAACCAATACATAGTTGTTGGCAATTACCCTGAATGTTAATGGATTAAATGCACAACTCAAGAGACAGAAAGTTGCAAATTGGATAAGAAAATGTAACCCATCAATATGCTGTCTACAAGAGACACACATTAGAGACAAAGACAAAAATGGACTGAAAATTGAAGGTTAAAAAAAGATGTATCAAGCAAATGACAACCAAAAAAAGATCAGGAGTGGCAATATTAATTTCTGATCAAATTGACTTTAAGACAAAAACTGCCATATGAGACAAGGAAGCACATAATATAATGATTAAAGGATCAATCAAACAAGACGATATAAGTGTAATATATATCTATAGACCCAATGAAAGAGCCCCAAAATACATAAATCAGACTTTAACTCTTAAAAGAGTTGAAAAGGCAAATAGATAACTCCACAGTCATAATATGAGTCCTTGATACACTACTTTCAATGAAAGCTAGAACAACTGGAAAGAAACTCAACAAAGACACAGAAGAGTTAAACAATACAATCCACCAACTTATCCTTATAGACATCTACAGAGAACTTCACCCAACAACAACACAATATACATTCTTTTCCAGTGCACATGGAACATTGTCCATGATGACCATATGTTAGGTCAGAAAGCAAGCCTTAATAAATTTAAAAATATTGAAATACTACAAAGCAAGTTTTCAGAACAAAATACTATCAAATTAGAAATCAACAATAAGAAGATCAATGGAAAAAAAAAGCAAACACATGTAAACTGAACAAAACCCTCCTCAAAAATGACTAGATAATAGAGGAAATAAAAAATGAACTAAAAAGAAAAATCTTTGAATTAAATGAGAATGAAAACACGCATACCAAAATCTTTGGGACACAGATAAAGCAGTGATCAGAGGCCAATTGATAATAATAAATGAACACATCAAAAAAGAAGAAAGAGTCAAAACCAACACCTTAACCCAACATCTCCAACAACTAAAAAAAGAGCAACAAACAAAGCCTACAGTCACCAGAAGAAAGGAAATAATAAAAATTCAAGCAGAAATCAATGAAACAGAAAATAGAAAGACAATAGAGAAAATCAACAGACAAGAAGTTGTTTTTTTGAAAAGATAAATGAAATTGACAAACCAATGGCAAATTTAACAAAGGAAAAGAGGGAGAGAATACAATAACACAAACAAGAAACGAAATGGGCAACATCACAACAGAACCAACTGAAATAAAAAGGTAGTATCAGGATACTATGAAGAACTATACTTCAACAAATTTGAAAATCTGGAAGAAATGGACAGATTTCAAGAAACATACTACTTATCTAAACTAACACAGACTGAGGTGGAAAACTTGAACAGATCCATAACAAAAGAAGAAGTTGAACAGGTCATAAAAAATTTACCAACATAAAAAAGTCCTGACCCAGACAGTTTCACCGGATAATTCTACCAAACATTCAGAGAAGAACTGACACCAGTCCTACTCAAACTATACCAAAAGATAGAAATGGATGGAATCCTCCCAAATTTGTTTTTGAGGCAAAACTTTGGTACCAAAACCAGGCAAAGACATCACTCAAAAGGAAAACTACACAACAATATCCCTCATGAATATAGATGTGAAGGTATTCAACAAAATCCTAGCCAATAGACACAAACAACATATCCAAAAGATAATTCATTATGACCAAGTAGGATTCATATCTGATATGCAAGGATGGTTCAACATTACAAAAATAATCAATGTCATTCACCACATAAACAAAACAAAGGAAAAGAACCACATGATTATATCAATTGCTGCAGAAAAGGCATTTGATAAAGTTCAATAGCCATTCCTGATCAAAACTCTCAGCAAAATAGGAATAGAAGGGACGTTCCTCAACATGATAAAGAACATCTATGGAAAACCAACAGCTAACATTATTCTCAAAGAGAGAGAGTGAAACCATTCCCCTTGTGAACAGGAATGAGACATGGATACCCTCTATCACCACTTCTATGGAAAATTGTATTGGAAATCCTAGCCAGGGCAATAAGACAAGAAAGGAAATCAAACACATCCAAATTAGTAAGGAAGAAGTCAAACTATCCCAATTTGGTGATGATAAGATCTTATACCTAGAAAACATAAGACACTCAGTCAAAAATCTACTGGAACTAATTGAGAGATTTAGCAT
>NW_006921913.1:2930552-2943473 GCF_000298275.1 Orycteropus afer afer
TGGGACCTTCTAAAAATTAAATTTTTATGTGCTTCCAAAGACTTCTCCAAAAGAGTCAAAAGAGAACCTACATATTGGGATAAAATATTTGTTAATGACATATTGGACAAGGGACTTATCTCTAGAATAACACCTCAACAACACAAAAACAAATAATCCAATTAGAAAATGGGCAGAAGACATGAATAGACACTTCACCCTGGAGGATATTTAGGCAGCCAACAAACACATGAAGAAATGCTCACAATCATTAGCCATCAGAGAGATGCAAACAAAACAACGAGATGCCATCTTGCCCCAGCACTAATAGGAAAGTTCAACCAGACAGAAAATAACAAATGCTGGTGAGGATGTGGAGAGATTGGGACTCTCATACACTGCTGATGGGACTGACAAATGATACAACCACTGTGGAAAGCAGTATGGAAATTCCTTAAATAGTTGGAATTAGAAATACCATTTGACCCAACGATTCCATTACTAAGTATAGATCCTAAAGAAGTGAGAGCCAGGAGAAGAACAGATATATGCACACCCATGTTCATCACAGCACTATTTACTTTAGCCAAAAGATGGAAACAGCCTAGGTGTCCATCAACAGAAGAATGGATAACTAAACTATGGTACACACACACAATGGAATGCAATACAACCCTAAGGAATAACATAGAATCTGCAAAACAGATGTGGATGAACTTGGAAGACATTATGCTGAGTGAAATAAGTCAGTCACAAAAGGACAAATATTGTATTAGTCTGTTATTGTAAAAGTCAAGCAAAAGTTCATATATGGAATGAAATTTTCTTTGTTGGTTACCAGGTGTGGGAGGGAAGGGGAAGGAATACTGTTAGATAGGTAGAGACAAATATTGTTTTGGGTGAAGAGAAGGGCAATGTATCAAATGTGAGTGTTTAACACAATGGCATTGAGGAAGAGGAAAACATACAGAGGGGCATGGGAGGTACAGGCAACAAAGATGAACCCTTTTGCACATACAGTATTGTGTTGCCAGTGAAGGCAAACCTGGATATATGGATGGACAGGCTGAACTATAGGTATGTCTATGGAGGGTGGAGTATGTCTATGCAGGGTGGAGTGTGTCCAAGACCATGTATAGGGGTGGCAGATAATATTTCTACAAGTGTATTAGTATGTTCTGTAAGTATTCCCATGTATATAGTAGCCCTGACAAGGGACAAGGTTGTAGTCACTTCTTGGCCACAGCCAGTTACCCAGAGGGAGTGAATAGTTGAACCTGTGGCTTGGGACCATAGTCAAAGGGGACATCAAGCTCAATTGGCGTAACATACTACACAAAACATTGTTCCACATCTTACTTTGATGAGTAGTGACTGGGTTCTTAAAAGATTGCAAGTGGCCATCTAGATGCATTGATTGGTCTCTCCTCGACCAGAGCAAAGAAGAATGAAGAACACCAAAGATGCATGGAAACAATTAGTCCAATCGAGTGGTTCACCATGTGATCCTCAGCCTATACAACTATGAGACCAGAAGAACTAGATGGTGCCCAGCTACCACTGTCAAGCACTCAGACAGGGATCTCTGTAGGAGATCCTGGATAGAGTGGGAGAACAATGTGGAATAAAACTCAAAATCATACTAAAAAAAAAAAAAAAAAAAAGGACCAGTTTTGCTGGTCTGATAGAGTCTGATGGAACCACTGAGACTATGGTGCCTAGCTGCCCTTCCAGTCTGGAATTGAACCCATTCCTGTGGCTTCCAGTGAAACAAAAAACAGGCATATTAGCTGAACATTTATATTAGGTAGATATGGTCCTTAGATAGAACAATCATGGAAGAATAGAAGGGCTGTGTATGCACAGGGAGACAGCTCAAGGGGCAGGAGTTCATGGAGGGAAGGACACAGGGAAGAGTTAACTATGGGCAGGAAGTGGGAGAGGAGCTGTTGCATTGTTGGTAATTGTAGTCAGTGTTATGAGACAGTGTATGTGAGCTGCTCTATGGAAAGTGAATTTGCTCTGTAAACTTTCACCCAAATGACAATTAAAAAAAGAAAAAGAAAAGAAAAATGACTCATCAATATGATGTTTACAAGAGATACACATTAGAAAAAAGGGAAAAAAAAAGGTAAAACTTGAAGGACGGAAAAACATATATCAAGCAAATTGCAACCCACAAAGAGCATGAGTACTAACATTAATTTCTGATAAAATAGACTTCAAGGAAAAACCAGGATAAGAGACTAGGAAGATATTATATAAAGGGTCAATAAGACAAAAGAATATACTGTAATAAATATTAATGCACCAAATAAAATAGCCCCAAAATACATATATCAAATGTTAACAGAACTGAAAAAAGAAGTAGAAAACTCCACAATATAGTAGGAAACTTTAATGCAGTACTCTTGATGGAGAAAATAACTAGAAGGAAATCAACAAAATCTCAGAAAAGCTATACAATACAATCAATCACCTTGGCCACATACTCATGTACAGAAGACTCAACTCAATGGCAATATAATATACATTATTTTCTTGAATGCACAGAATGTTCTCCAGAGATCATATGCTAGACCAGAAATGTAAATACAATGGAATGTACTGCTATTGAGTCATATCCGTCTCATAGAGACCTGTCCTTGGGTTTCCGAGGTGGTATCAGTACAGAAGTAGATTACCCAACCTTTCTTCCAGGGAGTGGCTGGTGGGTTTGAACCATCAGCCTTCTGCTTAGCAGTCAAATGTCTTAGGCACTACATCACCAGAGCTCCTAGACCAGAAAACAATCCTCAATAAATTAAAAAACGTATTATAAAGCATCATCCCAGATTACAATCCTATAAAATTAGAACTCAAGGAATGGAAGAGCAAGACATAAAAATCCAACATATGTAAAATGAATAACACCCTCCTTAAAGCTTAAAACCAAGTGTGTAAAATAAGAAATAAAAAAATCCTTTGAATCAAACAAGAATGAAAACACAACATACATTTGGGATATTGCAAAAGCAGTGCACAGAGGACAGTTTATAGCAATAAACACATACATCAAAAAACAAGAAAGAATGAAAATTAAAACTTTAATCCAACAATTCCAATAATAAGAAAAAGAGGAAAATAAAAGAAAAAAAATAGTCAGCAGTCACCAGAACAAAGAAAATAATTAAGATTTGAGCAGAAATAAGTGAAACAGAACACAGAAAAACAATACAAAGAATCAAGAAGGCTAGAAGTTGCATCCTTGAAAAGATTAACGATACTGATAAACTACTGGCACATCTAGCAAAGGAAAAGAAGAAGATATAAATAACATGAATAAGAAATGAAATGGACAATATCATAATAGCACACAATGAAAAACAAAGGATAGTAACAGAATTATTATGAAGAACTGTACTCCAACAAGTTTGAAACCCACATGAAATGGGCAGATTTCGAGAACACTCTATGTACCTAAACTAATGCAGACTCTGGTAGAAAATTTGAAAAGACCCATTACAAAGGAAGATAGTGAACAGGTCATAAAAAAATTCCCAGGAATAAAAAGTCATACATAGCTCAGACAGCTTCACTGGTGAATTTTACCAAACATTCAGAGAAGAGCTGACAATATTTCTACTCAAATTATTCCAAAATATAGAAAAGAAGAAATACTCCCAAATCCATTCTTTGTTGCAAGTATAACCCTGATAGCAATACCAAGCAAGACACAAAAAAGATAATTATAGACCAACATCACTCTTGAACATAGATGCAAAATTTTCCAATAAAATTCTAGCCTGTAGAATCCAACAACATGTCAAAAAAATAATATATAACGACTAATTGGGATTCTTTCTTAGGCACTGGTAACACAGTGCCTAAGGCATCTGACTGCTAACCAGAAAGTTGGTGGCTCAAACCCATCAGCCATCCCACGGAAGTAAGACTGGGCAATCTAGTCTTCTGTAAAGATTTACACCCTCAGAAACCCAATGGGGATCATTATGAATAGGAATTGACTCGGCAGCAGTGGGTTTGGTTTTTGGTTTAATTGGAATTCGTACCAGATATACACTCGGAAGGAAGGTTGGGCAATCCTACTTCCGTAGTGATACTGCCTCGGAAACCCAAGGAGGGGTCGCTATGAGTCGGGGCCGACTCGAAGGCACATAACAACAACAACAACAACCAGATATACAAGGATGGCTCCACCTTAGAAAAACAATCAATGCAGTCTACCACATAAATAAAATAAAGAAAAAGACCACATGATCATATCAATTGATGCAGAAATGGCATTTGACAAAGTCCAAACTCATTCTTGATAAAACACTCAACAAAATAGAAATAGAAGGGAAACTCCTTAATATAAATAAGGGCATATACACAAAACCAACAACTAACATTATTCTCAGTGCAGACACTGAAACATTCCACTTGCAAATGAGAACCAGACAAGCATACTCTTTATCACCATTCCTATTCAATATTGTATTGGAAGTCCTAGATAGAGCAATAAGGCAAGAAAGAGAAATAAAAGGCATGCAAATTGGTAAAGAAGTAAAAGTATTTCTATTGGTAGATGATATAATCTTATACATAGAAAATCCCATAATCACGAAGAAAATTACCAGAATTTATAGAAGGTTTCTGTTGTACATAAAGTCATGATGAGTCAGAAACAATTCAATGGCACCTACCAAAAACATAGAAGGATTCAGCAAAGTGACAGGGTAGAAGATCAACATACAAAATTCAGTTGGATTCCTTTACAGTAACAAAGAGAACTCTGAAAAGTAAATCAGGAAAAAAATACCATTTACAATAACCACACAAGTTGAAACACTTAGGAATATAATTAGATACAAAACACTAATATAAAGAAAATGACTCAACAAAGGAACCAAAAGAGACCTACATAATGGAAGAATATACTATACTCACAAATAAGAAGATTTAGCATTGTGAAAATGTCAAGACTATCCAAAACAATCTACATATATATTGCGATCCTGATTCAGAATTTATCATCATTCTTTAAAGAGGTGGAAAAACTAATTGCCAACTTCATATGGAAAGGAAAGAGACTATGGATAAGCAAGGCATTGCAAAAGAAGAAGAACAAAGTAGGAGACTCCAAACATCCCAATCTCAAAACCCATTATACAGCCACAGTAGTCAAAACAGACTGTCATTGTACCAGCACAATAACAAATACATAGATCAATGGAATATAATTGAGAACCCAGAAGTAAATCAATCCTTTCTGGAGAGATCTTCGATAAAGGGCTGAAACTCATTAAATGGGGAAGAGATAGTTTCTTTAACAAATGGTGCTGGTAAAACCATATATAGATTTACAGAACTATGAAACAGGTTCTATACCTCACACCATATAAAAAAGAACACAAGATGGCCCAAAGACCTAAATGTAAAATATAAAACTATAAAGGTCATAAAAAAATGGGAAGAAAATTAGAGGCCCAAATATATGGCATAAAAAAAATGCTTAAACATAACTAAAGATGGACTAACAGCAGAAGACAAACTAGGTGACTTAAATCCCCTAAAGATTAAACACTTATACACATCAAAAGATTTCACCAAAAAGTAAAAAGAGAATCCACAGAGTAGGAAAAAATGTGTGGAAACAATATATGGGGCAATGGATTAATCTCTAAAATTTATAGAAAATTTCACCCCCTGAAGAACAGAAAGACAGACAATTTAAAAATGAACAAGAAGACATGAACAGATACTTCTCCAAAGAAGACATGCAGGCAGCCAACAAACACATGAAAATAATGCCTGCAATCATTAATCATTAGAGAAATATAAATGAAAACAAAAATGAGATCTCATTTCACCCCAGCATTAATAGCAAAGTTCAAAAAAGCAGAAAACAACAAATGTTGGTGAGGTTGTAGAGAGATTGGAACCCTCATGCCTTACTGGTAGGGCTGTAAAATGATACAACCATTGTGGAAAACAGTATGGAACTTCCTTACGAATATATAAAAGGAAATACCATGTGATCCAGCAATCCCACTACTAGGTTTATAACCTTCAGAAAAAAGAGATGTGACACAATATGTATATGTACACTTATGTTCATCACAGAACTATTCACAATAGCAAAAAGATGGAAACAAATGCCCAACAACAGAGGAGTGAATGTACAAACTCTGGTAGATACACACAGTGGAATACTATACTACTTTAAAGAAAAATGATGAATATAAGAAGCACCTCATAACATAGATAAAACTGTAGAAAATTATGCTTAATTAAATTAGTCTAACACAAATTAGTGTAACACAAAAGGACAAATATTGTATGACACCACTACTGTAAAAAGTCAAGAAAATGTTTCAAAACTAAAGAAATATTCTTTAATGGTTACCAGAATTGGGAGGACTGAAGAAGAGTTGATGCTCTTGAGCTGTGATGTTGGTAAAGAATGCTGAAAGTACCGTGGACTGCTAAAAGAACTAACAGGTATGTCCTGGAGGAAGTGCAGCCAGAATGCTCCTTAGAGGCGAGAATGGCCAGACTTCATCTCACATACTTTGGTCATGTTGTCGGAAAGGACCATTCCCTGGAGAAGGATGTCATGCTTGGTAAGGCAGAGGGTCGAGGAAAGAGGGGAAGGCCCTCAACAAGGTGAATTGACACGATGGCAGTGGCGATGGGCTGAAGTGTAGCAAGAATTGTGGAGCTGGCTCAGGACTGGGCGGTGTTTCGTTCTGCTGTGCATAGGGTCACTATGAGTCAGAGACGACTTGATGGCACTTAACAACAACAACAACAACAACAGAATTGGGAGGGAAAGAGAGGCTAAATCACTAACTAGAGGGTAGACACGTATTAACTGGTTGAACGGAAAGGCAATATACAATAAGAGTGAGGTCAGCACCAAACTATCAAGGAAAACAAGACACTGGGAGGAGCACAAGAATTAAAGACAACAGAGTTAAATACTATTACATATATAATCCTGCAATAATAGTAATAACAGTAATAATCCTGCAATAATAGTAATAACAATAATCTACAAATGGATAGATAGATAGACATGCCGATTAACCCATGAATATAAATAGGTTTGACAGAGAATATTTTTACATATGCATTTACATATGTTACAAATATATCCATGAATATAGTAGAGCACAGTATAGCAAAGTTCTTAGCCACAACCAAACACTGTAGGGAATAAGTGGCTGGGCCTAAGGGCTCAGGACTATAGTCTTAGGGTACATGAATGTCAATTGGCATGACACAGCCCACAAAGACAATGTTCTACATCCTATTTTCATTAATAGCAATTGGGGTCTTGAAAGTTTATCAGAGACCATCTAAGGTGCAACTATTTGTCTCTCCTAGTCCAGACTAAAGAACCAAACCAAAAAACAAACTCACTGCTGTCAATTTGGATCTAACTCATAGCGATCCCTCCTTGGGTTTCTGAAGCAGTATCACTACAGAAGTAAATTGCCCAATCATACTTCCGAGGAGTGGCTGGTAGGTTTGAACCACCAGCCTTCTGGTTGACAGTCAAATGCCTTAGGCACTATGCCACCAGAGCTCGTATAGCATGAGGAAAATGTGCAACAAAGCTCAAAATCATTATAAAGATCAGGTTCATGGTAAGATAGAAACTGGTAGAACCCTTCAAAGCTAGAATTGAAGTTACCCCCTGTGACTCAACTGTTAACCAAACAATATACAAGTCTAGAAGGTTGTGGGATGATATCAGGAACATCATACATGAAGAAAGCAAACAGTCATTAAAAACACACAAAAGGAAGAAAAGACCAAAAAGGATGTCAGAAGAGACTCTGATACTTGCTCTTGAATGGAGAATAGTTAAAGTGAATGGAAGAAATGACAAGATGGAAAAGCTGAACAGAAGATTTCAAAGGGTAGCTTTAGAAGACAAAGTACAGTATTGTTATGAAATATGCAAAGAACTAGCATTAGAAAATCAAAAGGAAAGAACATGCTCAGCATTTCTCAAACTAAAAGGACTGAAGAAAATCAAGTCTTGAGTTGCAATATTGAAGGATAACATGGGCAAAATACTGTATTTTGATGCAAGAAGCATCAAAAGAAAATGGAAAGAAGACACAATCACTGTACCAAAAAGAATTGGTCGACTGTTCTGGTTACTTCATGCTGCTGTAACAGAAAATATCAGAAACGGGTAGCTTTAACAAACGTGAATTTATTCTTTTATAGTTTTGGAGGCTAGAAGTCTGAGTTCAAAGTGCCGGGCTCTAGGGGCTGGGTGAAAGCCCCTTGACCTTGGGCTTCAGCACTGCCTCTTACTCCCCTGAAGCTGTAGGCTTTCTGCACTCAGGCATCTGCTGGCTGCTGAGGATGACAAACCCAAGATCGACAAGTGAAAAGTCACAGTCCCGATATACCAAATTACATGACAGGTCATTGATTCACATCCCAAGATCAGCAGATAACATGGCAGGCTTCTGAACAATCACTCAGCTACATGCAGAGTCCAAGTATGCCACAAAGCTGGAGACCTTTCTCAGAGTTGCTTATTATATACTGGAAGCAGTCCACATCCCTAAGACACTACACAGCTGCTTAGGTAAATTCCACCATGGAATTGATTACCAGTCTCACCATGGGGAATAATTACAACCAGCTGCCAGCCACTCAAGCTTCACTGAAAGAATTGACAAAAAACAAGGCTCCAGGAATTGATGGAATACTCATTGAAATGTTTCAACAAATGGATGCAGTGCTGGAAGTGCTTATTCATTTATGGTAAGAAATTTGGAAAAACACTACTTGACCAACTGACTAGAAGAGATTAATATTTGTGCCCATTCCAAAGAAAAGTGATTCAATCAAATGTGGAAATTATTGAACAATATAATTGATATCACATGTGAGTAAAATTTTGTTGAAGATAATTCAAAAATGGTTGCAGCAGGGCATTGACAGGAAACATCCAACAATTCAAACTGTATTCAGAAGAGGATGTGGAAAGAGGGATATTATCACTAATATAAGATGAATTTTGGCTAAAAGAAAAGAATACCAGAAAGATGTTTACTTGTGTTTTATTGACTACACAAAGGCATTTGGCTGTATGAATAATAACAAATTATGGATAACACTCCAAAGAATGGGAATTCCAGGACATTTAATTGTGCGTATGAGGAACCTATACATAGATCATAATTTGTTGTTCAAACAGAGCAAGAGGATACAGCATAGTTTAAAATAAGGACGGGTGTGTGCCAGGGTTTATCCTTTCACCATTCTTATTCAATCTGTATGCTGAGCAAACAATCCAAGAAGCTGAAGAATGTAGCATTAAGATTGGAGGAAGACTCATTAACAGCCTGCAATATGCAAGAAGCATAACATTTCTTGGAAAGTGAAGATGACTTAAAGCACTTACTGATGAAGATCATGGACTACAGCCTTCAGTATGGATTGTAACTCAACTTAATGCAAACATAAATCCTCACACAACCAGGCTAATAAGTGACATCATGATAAATGGAGAAAAGATAGAATTTGTCAGGATTTCATTTTACTTGAATCTACAATCAACACTCATGGAAGCAGCAGCCAAGAAAATAGATGTCATATTGCATTGGGCAAATCTGTTGTAAAAGGTCTTTTTAAAGTGTTAAAAACAAAGATATTACTTTGAACACTAAGGTGCACCTAACGCAAGCTACGGTATTTTCGGTCACTTCATAGACATGAGGTTAGGATTTACAACACAAATCATAAAATCTCATCAGATTACAAAATGGAGAACAATTACATAATACTGAGAATCATGGCTTAGACAAATTGACCCATATTTTTTGGGGACACAAACTCAATCCAGAATAGCTATCCAAAGAGGGAAATAAAGAAAGATCTGACTATTTGCTTCTCTAGTGGCCTTACAAGTTCTGCTATGGTGCCTCTTTGAAGTAAAATCTTTCTACTCTTCTTCCAGGGCTTTGGAGGAATAAGAATTATCTAGGCCTTTGATATAGTGGTGAATAAATCAAGTTAAAGAAGACACAGCTCTGTAATCACAGTGACAGGGAGCAGGGGCTGCTGAAGTTGCCCTGTTAGGCCATAGCTTTCTATGGCAATTATTAAATATTACTGGCTTTCTGTGCTTTTTCTTCAGAGGAAAACTAGTGTCTTTGAAATGTATTCTCTTCACTAACATCCCACATTTAAAAAATCTTATCTTCAGGGTACATTAATGTGAACGGAATATGAGAAAATTAATTTATGCCTCTTGGTTCATAAAGACTTCTGTTTTTATTGAAGATAGAGTTTATTTCCTTCAAAATATTATATTAATAGTTTCATTTTTGTATAATAATTTGAAATGGCTCAGGTTTTTTAACTACTGCAAAACTCAGAGGAGGGAAAAGAAAAAGCAATATGTTACTGCCACTGAAAGGCACACCATCTTCTATTTAGATAGTTGCTGAAATAAGAAAGAAAAAACATAATTTGATTTTAATATTTGTCTTAATTGATAATTATATCTGAAATTGGGCTTCAAGTCCTATAACATTTCATATGGCATGAAGATCTAGGCCTTGTTAATGGTTTTGCTTATTTATTATTTCAATCACAAAACATGGTGGTTCCCCTGCATCAGTCAATTCTATAAGCAATATCACTGCAGTTCCTTAGAAATATGGAGCCATAATTTTTTAATGCATTTTATTGAAATATTGAAATATAATTTATGTACAGTGAAATACACAAAACTAAAGTGACATGGGATAATGCATTTTTTTTTTTTTTTTTGCAATGTTCCCTCCCCTCCCTTTCCACCCCTGGCAACCAACAGAGTTTCCTCCATATATAAACCTTTCCTTGACCCTCCACAATGAACTAATACTATATTTGTCCTTCTGTGATTGACCTATTTCACTCAGCATAATGTCTTCCAAGTTCATCCATATTACATGGTGTTTTGCAGACTCTACCTTATTCTTTAGTGCTGCATAACATTCCAGGATGTGTATGTACCATCGTTTGGTCATTCACTCCTCTGCTGATGGGCATGTAGGTTGTTTCCATCTTTTTGCGATTTTAAATAGTGCTGTGATGAACATGAATGTGCATGTATCTGTTCCTATCCTGGCTCTCACCTCTCTAGCATATATACCTAGTAATAGGATTGCTGGGTCACATGGTATCTCCAATTCCAACTTTCTAAGGAATCACCATATTGCTTTCCCCAGTGGTTGAGTCACTTCACAGTCATACAGCAGTGTATGAGAGTCCCAATCTCTCCACATCCCCACCAGCATTTGTTATTTTCTGTTTCATTGAACCTTGCCATCAGTGCTGGGGTGAGATGGTCTATCTCATTGTTATTTTGATTTACATCTCTCTGATGGCCAGTGATTGTGAGCATCTTTTCCTGTATTAGCTAACCATCTGAATATCTCCTTGGTGAAGTGTCTATTTGCATCTTCTGCCCATTTTTCAATTGGATTGTTAATTGCTTTGGTGTTGAGGCATTGGAATTTTCCATCAATCTTAGAGATAAGTCCCTTGCCAGATATGTAATTATCAACAAATATGAATTTGTTGCTATCATTTTGTCATGTGCTTTTTCATAATGTCAATTTCTTTGTTCCATATAATTTTCTATGCTGAGCTCATTTTGTTTATGAATCATGTTATCACTTCCTTCATTGCTATTGTTTTAGTATTTGCTGAATATTTATGCTGGTCCTCTTTTTTATTTTGATGTGAAAGTTTATCATTTTTCTTTGAGGTTACTCTGTGACTTAATAGTTTTCTTCCCAAGTTTAGAACAGTCCATTCTATCTTGTAGTTGTCTAGACTTCCCTACCATCTAGAAGTTCTGTAAAAACACAGATTTTTGTCCCTCTTTTTGGTTCGTAGTTGTTCTCATTTGTCGGTTGGTGTCTCTGCTTCCCTGTTTACAATCTTGTAGGCTTATTTACTTTGGATACTTCCATAGCTGGGTTGGTTTCTGGCCTATGTCATCATGTGTGTTAATGGTCAGTTGTTGTTGGCTGTTGTTTCTTTGTCCAAAGGGCTCCCTTTAGCATTTCTTTTAAGGTTGGGCTAGTTTTAAAAAATTCCCTTAATTTCTGCTTATCTGGAAATGTCCTAATTTCACCATCGTATTTGAGGCACAATTTTTCTGGGTACATAATTCTTGGTTGGAAATTTTTCTCTTTCAGTGTTTTATAAATACCATCCCACTGTCTTCTCGCCTGCATGGTTTCTGCCAAGAAATCCGAGTTTAATTTTATTGATTGCCCCTTTTAGGTAACTTTTCATTTTTCCCATGCTGAGCTAATGATTCTTTCTTTGTTTTTAGTTTTGGTGAGTTTGATGATGATATGTCTTGGTGTTTTTTTTTTGGGGTCTATTCTGTTTGAGGTTCATTGGACTTCCTGAATGGATATATTCTCATCTTTCACCATATCAGGGAAGTTCTCCTCCAGCAAATCTTGGACAATTTTCTCAGTGGTTTCATTTTTCTCTTCCTGTTCTGAAATTCCGATGACATGTAGGTTATTCCTTTTGATGATATCCCACATGAACCTTAGGCATTCTTCATTTTGTTTTGATCTTTTTCCTGATTGATCCCTTTCCACAGAAGTATTCAGGTATTTGTCTTCAGTCTCATTAATTCTGTCTTCCATTGGATCATTTCTACTCCTTTGCCCTTTCAATGTGTCATCTATTTCTGAAAATTTAGTATTAATCTTCTAGATTTCTATCTGAAGATTTAGAATCATTTCTAACTTTTCATTTATTTTGTCATTTTGTTCTTGTATTTTCTTCCACAATTCTTCTAGGGTTTTATCTGTGTTTTCCTTGGTCTGTCTCTCAATCCTTTGAAGATACCTAAATATAATTCTTTTAAATTCCTTATCAGGGAGTTCCAATGCTGCATCTTCCTCA
>NW_006921913.1:2944343-2947652 GCF_000298275.1 Orycteropus afer afer
GGAAAATATAGAAAACTATATTATATACAGCGGTCTTATAAAGTTTCAAGTTTAATCCAAACATTCATTAAATAAAATATTAATGTTCAGCCGTGCATCAAGTTCTCTCCTAGAAAGTGGAGATCCAGAGTAAATAAAGCAAGGCTTCTTCTCCTAAGGGAATACAGAGTTTGGGAATGAAAGGGGAGAGAGGAATACTGGGAAACATAAAAGCACAATAAAATATTCTTGAATATTTTCTATCATCATAGTTCTTGTGAATAAGGAGGTTTATGTAAAGGCTGGCCATATAATCCCTATATAAATACAGCTGACATCTTATCTGCTATAGCTTTATTTTTATTTTTTTAATTTCTCCAGCAATATTTATAGCTCTGAATTTTGCTTTTACATATATACGTTTCCCCACTATCTGAAAGTAGAGCATTCATATGAAATATTCAGAAAGCAGAACTGGCATAAAAAGAAAAAGCAATTGCATTAATTTATATGGGGACAATTTTGAGCTTTCCCAGACCCAAAAAATAACCAACCAAATCATACCAAATAATACATAAAAGAGAAAATAACCCTAATACACAGTGTTCACAAAGTTCAAAGCTATGGTGGCTTGATGCTGAGATGCTGGGTGTAGTTCCTACGGATGGAGCTTGGTGATACCACTCTCAGTGTTCCAGAAGCATGCTGACTCTTTAAAGGCTTGCTGCAGAACAAATGCTAAACCCTAGTTTCACTTTTTGCTTTTCTTGTAAAAGCAAAAAAAGTCTTTGAATTTCTTTCAGAAAACAGGTACTAATGTAGGTTTTTCAAGCAAAGTGGCATAAAGTGAAATTTCAAAAAGCTAGGTGTACCTGTATATCTTTCTATCTGTCTGTCTGTCTACCTAGCTATCTACATATATAAAATAGGAAACATTGAGTCAAATCAATTCTGACTCATAGTGAACCTACAGGACACAGAACTGCCCCATAGGAATTCCAAGGAAAACTACAACATCTTTCTCCTGTGATCAGCTGCTTCAAACTGCCCATCTTTTTGGCTAGCAGCTGAATGCTTTAACCATTGCACTACCGGGGCTTCTCATATATACTCAGACATATGTGTGTGTGTGTGTGTGTGTGTATTTGTGTATTTATATTTCTATTTGTATATGCATTTATGTATATACAGTTGATCCTCAAACAACGTGGGTTTGAATTGCTCAGGTCCACTTTTACGTGGATTTTTTTCAAGATAAGGATTTTGGAGAAATTCAAGAGCTAATAGATACCACAATAGAGAAATTACAGAAGACAACTGGATGGAGATGAGTGCTTTTGAAATAATGCCAGATGCTGAGGAATAAAGACATAGAAGAAGCAGTGCCAGAAAACAAACTGACAGACAATCTTGCAGAGGGGTTTTAATTATCCAAGACTACTTCTGACTTATTTTGTAACATGGACCCTTCTATGAAATGGGGACTGAAACTAAAGCAAATGGAAGGATTGGTACCAGATAGAAATATTTTTAGAGAAATAAAAATGTCAGACAAAAATTACGATGTATTTTGTAAAGTTATACCAAATGTGCCTTCCTATCCTGCCTCCTCTTCCACCTTCTCTACTTCTTCTGCCTCTACCACCTTTGAGACAGCATGACCAACCTCCTTCTTCTTTTTTAGCCAACTCATCATGACGGCAATAAGGAAGACCTTTACAATGATCCACTTCCACTTAATGAATAGTAAATAATCATCATGCTGTATAATTAATAAACATATCTGCTGTGTACATATGTGAGTCTTCATGTGAAAATCTAATCACTGTATGACAAGAACTCTGCTAATTGACTATGTCATCTGTAAGGCTTCCAGTTAACATCAAGCTTTTAGTAGTTAAGTTTTAGGGGAACCAAAAATTATACGTGGATTTTTGACTAAGCTGTGTTGTTCAAGGGTCAACTGTGTGTGTGTGTGTGTGTGTGTGTGTATACATACATACATATACATATACATATATATTTATATATTTTATGTGTATATATATATATATATATATTTATATATTTTATGTGTGTGTATATATATATATATTTTTGTTGTTGTTGTTGTTGTTGTTGTTTGGTGCTTTGTCCATTTGATTCTTGAGTTAATATTGGGTTTGTGTTTGTAGTGTGCATGCCCATATTCTGGTACAGGATGCTCCAAGCTTTCAGGTGGTGACCTGTGATCAAAAAGTCAGATAAGCCTTTAATTTATTTTGTTGTAGATCATCTGCAAACCACGGATATAGTTTGTTCTAAAGTTGGTGCATCTGGTGGGAAGTCAGTTACTGTTACAAAATTTATTGGTAAATCTATCTTCTTCCCCAAATTACTTGAATTGTTACATCTACCAAAAAAAAGATTACCTAGTTCTCATTTTGTCTTTTTGTTTTTTCTATTCTTTTCGGTGTAAATGCCTTTTTATTCTTGATCCAGCCCCAGAAGTTTAGCTGTTATGGGTTTATAACGTGTGCTAATATCTAAGGTAGTGCTCCCTTCTTAATCCTCATTTTCCAGAACTTTTTAGTAATCCTTGCCCATTTATTTTTTCAGATTAATTTTAGACTATTTGTTTTTCCCAAGGGTTGGGCAATCTACTTCCATAGTGATACTGCCTCAGAAACCCAAGGAGGGGTCTCTATGAGTTGGGTCCAGCTCAACAGCACATAACAACAACAACAACAATTACTTATAATAGCTATTTGGAATTTTGTTAATTTAAAGATCATTTCATGCTAATTTTTTTTTGTTTGTTTGTTTGAGTTCTTGGAAGTCATTTTTAGTTTTCTTCAACTAGTTCTTGAACCTGAGCAGGGTTTTGAAGTATACATTTCCCCATTAGGTACTGGGAACAAACTGACAAGTTACTGGAATCATTAAGTTTGTAAACTCGGAGGGTGCACCTAAACATTTCAGCTGAATACTATAATAATAAAATCAGATTTTAGAAAGTAGTTTCACGTAAAGCAACTTATTTTATCCTCTCAATTATTGCAAAGTAAATGCTCTCATAATCCCCATTTATAGATTCCCACTGCCCAGGGTTCTTTTTTATTCCTACTGATGCATCTTGAAATCCTGTATATCTTTCAAACTCAGTTAAAATGTTACCTCCTCCCTGTAGTGTTTCATGATCTCCTCATCTTATTCAAAGAAATAATCTTTCCTTAATGCTTTTATCTACATCTCTCAAAGGGAATTTATGATTTGCATTTTAGTAGTTCAAACCCGGGAGCTCTGGTAGCATAGTGGCTAAGACACTTGCCTGCTAACCAGACGGCTGGC
>NW_006921913.1:2948185-2951335 GCF_000298275.1 Orycteropus afer afer
TTAATAATCTTGTTGTTGTTGTTGTTATGTGCCGTCAAGTCATACCCGACTCATAGTGACCCCTCCTTGGGTTTCCGAGGCAGTATCACTACGGAGGTAGATTGCCCCATCTTCCTTCCAAATAATCTTAGGGCTGTGCAATTTTATTTCTTGACCTTGTGTTTGTCAGCCTCAGCAGCCAGCAGCTGTCTGAATTAAGAGAAGCCCCAGTTTCAGTGGGCTGGGAGAGGTAGAGCTGAAGCCCAAGGTTGAGGCATTTGAACTTGGACCTCTAGCCTCCTAAACTGTAAGAGAATAAATCTCTGTGTGTTGGAGCCACCCATTTGTGGTATTTTCTATTAGAGCAGCTCTAGAGCACCAAAACACTTCTGAAACCTCTAGGCCACTGTTGCACCAAGCACAGTGCCTATTACACTGAGGACATTCACATGGCCATCTCATTAATTTCTGCCTGCCTGCCTTTGAGGCTGAATAGCAGGATTTTAGTAGTAGAGGTGGACCTTCACATGACTAACATCACAGGCCACCTAGCAGCAACATTCACTTAGTAAATGAAACCTACAATCTAGGTTTAGGAACTTCTGGTTAGCAGTCAAATGCCTTAAGCACTAGGCTACCAGAGC
This sequence comes from Orycteropus afer afer, assembly GCF_000298275.1. NCBI lineage: Eukaryota > Metazoa > Chordata > Mammalia > Tubulidentata > Orycteropodidae > Orycteropus > Orycteropus afer. Next base: position 2,948,809 of record NW_006921913.1, read on the forward strand.
TCTCTTTCTGCTACTGTATTTATTTCACATTTGTGTTACAACCTTGCCATTTTTTTTTAAAGTGGCAGTAGCAAGTCCTTCTCTAAGAGAGTATTGTGAAATGCCATTTATATACAATAACCCTCATTCATATCAGTTCCCTTTCCCTCTTGTTTCTCTGTTTTCCTTTTCTTCCACAAACTTGCATATTGTGTTCATACCACTGTGGTTGTTGCTAGCTGTTAAGTTGATTCTCACTCATGGTGACCCCATGTGTGCAGAATAGAGCTACTCTACAGCATTTTCAAGAATGACCTTTCAGAAGTAGATCACAGGCCTGTCTTCCAAGGTGCCTCTGGGAGTGTTTGAACTGCCAACTATTGGGCCAGTAGTCAAGCACTTACCTTTAGTGTCACCCAGTGACTCCTGCTACTTTGCTAGATACATTAATATTTTTCAAAGGGGTGCTTTGTTAAATTCAGTTCTGTTTTTATATAGTATTATTTTTTAAAAAATAATCTTCAAAAAACTCACTGCCATTGAGTCAGATCTGACTCATAGTGACCCCTCCTTGGGTTTTCAATTTTAGAAAGTAGTTTAATGTAAAGCAACTTATTTTATCCTCTCAATTGCTGCAAAGTAGATACTCTCATAATCCCCATTTATAGAGTCCCTCTTCCCAGGGTTCTATGGAAGTAGATTGCCCAATCTTCCTTCCGAGGAGTGGCTGGTGAGTTTGAACCACTAGCCTTCTGGTTTTCAGTCAAATGCCTTAGGCACTGTTCTGGTTACCTTGTGCCACTCTGGCAATAATATACCACAAATGGGATGGCCTTAACAAACAGGAGTTTATTCTTACAATTTGGAGGCTTTAGGTCCAAGTTCAAAGTGCCAGACTCTAGGGGCTGGGTGAAAGCACCTCAACCTTGGGGTCCAGCTCTGCCTCCTGCACCCAGCCCACTGGAGCTAGAGGTATTTCTTCACTCAGACAGCTGCTGGATGCTGAGGCTGAGAAGCCCCAAGTTTGACAAATAAAAAGGCACAGTCCTTATGTTACTAAACCACACAGCAGGCCATTAACTTAAGTCCATTGTAAGTCCCAAGGTTGGCAGAGCATAGCAGGCTGCTGAGCAACAAGATGGCTACATGCAGGGTCCAAGTGAGCCATAGGCTAGAGACCATTCCCAAGGCTTCTCCTTATATACAGGAAGCAGACCACATCCCAAAGGTAGCTCTACTCAGCTGCTTGTGGTGGATCCTACCATGGAGCTGATTGCCAGTCTCATCATGGGGAATAACTACCACCAGGTGCCCAGCCACTCAACCAGGCCCAGCCAAGTTGACACACAAACATAACTACCACAGACACTGTGCCACCAGAGCTCCCAAAATAACTTTAGGAAATTTAAAAGAAATATGAGACTGAATTGATTTTGATAAAGAAGCTGTAATCATGTTGTTAAGTCCATGTAACACCTTAAACACAAAACAGTATGATTATACATATGTCAGTAGGCATGCAATGCAAATGTATATGTTGAGTCAGAGACTATAGTTTATCAAATGAACCCTTGTAGTATGGGAAAAGAGATTCCAGATTCAAACAGGTTCAATAGAGACACTTTTGTTAAACCTTGGACAGGACAAAGACAAAATAAAGACATTCATCCAGGATAAAGGAAACTATCAGCATGCACACAGTACAGAAAGCTGAATGGAGTCTGCTGAGTCAAGGCCATGAGGCTAATTATATATGGTTGAAAAAAGAAGAGAATCATCACAAAATCATGATTGGTGGCAGATCAATTCATCACTGTTGCAGGTGGGTCTACAAAAGGGTGGAAAAATTCATGATTGATCAAAGAAAGGAAAGGGCTACAGGATTGGTTCTGGGCCTTGACTACTTGTCTAGGTGGTGGTCCAAATAGGCTGTGACTCATTACCATGCAGCCTGAGTTTTAGCGGCAAAGTGGCTACCAAATAACACCAAGACACCAAACTTAATTTAAATTAGAAAAGGACACACTCAGACAAGTTCCCTAGTTCTTTGTGTGAGTGTTCTGGTTACCTAGTGCCGCTCTGACAGGAATATACCACAAATGGGATGGCCTTAACAAACAGGAATTTATTCTCTTAGTTTGGAGGCTTTACGTCCAAGTTCAAAGTGCGAGGCTCTAGGGGCTGGGTAAAAGCCAGCTCTGTCTCCAGCTCCCGGCCCACTGAAGCTAGAGGTTTTTCTTCACTCAGACAGCTGCTGGTGGCTGAGGCTGCCAAGCCCAAGGTTGACAAGTAAAAAGACACAGTCCCAATATTACTAAATCACATGGCAGGCCATTAATTCAAGTCCATTGTAAGTCCCAAGGTCGGTAGATCATGGCAGGCTACTGAACAACGACATGACTACATGCAGGGTTCAAGGTGCCATAAACTATAGACCATTTCCAAAGCTGCTACTTCTATACAGGAAGCAGACCACATACTCAAAGGCAGCTACTCAGCTGCTCCCGGTAGTTTCCACCATGGAGTTGATTACCAGTCTTATAATGAG
>NW_006921913.1:2951855-2957997 GCF_000298275.1 Orycteropus afer afer
TTGAACTGCCAGCTTTCTGGTTAGCAGACAAATGCCTTAGGCACTATGCCACCAGAGCTCACAATGCTGGTTTAATGGTCAGAAAAAACCCAAAAGACATCTGGGACTTATGTCAAATCTCAAAATGGATTTAGCCCTCCCACTGCAGACCACAGCATTACACAAACCCAAGTGCTTTACAATTTAAACTCTAATACCTTCAAAAAACTTGATAGAATGAACAGACAGGTGTGCTATAAATCTACTGGTATGTTCCAATAAACAAATGACACACCATATTTTAGGGTTTTCATTGGTGAAGATAAACCATTTGCATATGAAAGACAGAGTTAGAATCAAGCATTGAAAATAATACTGTTCCCAGGTTCCATGACACTTGTAAAGAAAAGAACATTTCTTCTTTTCATTCTTTAGAAAGTATAAAGGTAAATTCACTGGAGTTTGCTTTTGTAAGCATAATGAAACAAAATAATAAACATAGAGTTCTGACTGGTGGAAGAAATTCATGTCACCATTTTGTGTCCCAATTTATTTTTTATTTTGCAATATCCTTCAATCAACACCAGTTTCTTTTCTCACTCTCCAAGCTGAAAGAGGTCAATATAAACATGCCTGTCAAGGATCTGACAGTACAGATTTATGATGCATGTTAGATTTTGTTGGAGTGTTCTTCCCTTACATTCTGCCTCAGGTGCAGGATTGCTTTTTCCCCTTTCCTGAAACATATTTATCTATTTCTCTACTGCAACAATGCAAATTTGCATAGGTTTTTCCAAAAACTCTGGGTTATAGGATGCTAGATAAAAAATCTGTTAGAATATTTTTCACCATTAGGAGATCTACAGTGATGATGAAAGAAATAATATGTAAAAAGTAAGACATCTGAGTGCTTAGTGGATATATGCAAACAAAAAACAGACTTTTGCAAAATGCATATTCCTTACATGAACTCTTTTATTTTTATTTAAATGGAGCTGATTTAAGAATCAAAAGTCACATGGAAATTAAGGAATTTCTATATACAGTTCAGGAGAAAATATTACTATAAATATTACTATATCTCCCCCTACCCCTTTTTTTTTTGTCATCTAAATAATTCAGATTAATTATTTTTCTGACCTACATCTTCCAGAAATGACTTTAATTATCCAGTTAACCTTGCATGTGTAGCAAAGTTTAAGTAAGGCATAAGACCAAAGGATTCTTTTTTGGAAGTGTAAATTCAGTTAACCTGTTTGTTGACATCACGTGATTAAAAATAAAAGAAAAATTATTTATCAATTTAACTTGAATTAACTGGGGCTCTCTGCTAAAATCATATCTTAGGTCTGATCACACAATGGGCAGGATCTTTGGATTTAGAACTGCTCCTTTTCCCTAGGGCCTGAGCTTTGCACCCAGTTGAATGTCCATCTGTATTATCAGAATGTTAATCTGGCCCATTGATTTGCCCACTGAAAAGTAAGCAGAGATGAACTGGTACTAACTCACTGCCATTGAGTTGGATCCAATTCATAGTGACTTCTCCTTGGGTTTCAGAGGCAGTATCACTACGGAAGTATATTGCCCAACCTTCCTTCGAAGGAGTGGCTGGTGGGTTTGAACCGCAAGCCTTCTAGTTAGCAGTCAAATGCCTTAGGTACTATGCCATCAGAGTTCCCGAACTGGTACTGGTCATTTTGAATAGGACAGTCAAATGATCTACTCTACTGAGAATGACAAACTAAAGAGGAATGGCATTGCATTCATTATCAAAAAAGAAAATTTCATGTTCTATTCTGAAGCCCAATGCTGTAAGTGATAGGATAATATCCATAAGCCTATAAGGAACATCAGCTAATACAACTATTATTCAAATTTACACACCAACAACTAAAGCCAATGTTAAAGAAATTTTTACCAAGTTGTGCAGTCTGAAATTGACCAAAGATGCAATCAAGATGCATTGATTATCACTGCTGAGTGAAATGCAAAAGTAGGAAATGAAGAGGTATCTGCAGTTGGAAACTATGGCCTTGGTGACAGAAATGTCACCAGAGATAGCATGAAAAAATTTTGCATGACCAGCGACTTATCCATTGCAAATACCTATTTCCAACAGCATACACAGTGTCTATATACATGGGCCTTGTCAGAGGTAATACACAGGAATCAAATTGACTACATCTTTGGAAATAGATGATGGAAAAGCTCAGTTTCATCAGTTAGAATAAGGCCAGGGGCAACTGTGGAACAGACAGTCAATTGTCCCTATGACAATTTAAGTGTAAGCTGAAGAAAATTAAAGCAAGTCCATAGAGCCAAAATATGACCTTAAGTATATCCCATCTGAATTTAGAGACTACCTGAATACAAGATGTTTTGCATTAAGCATCAATGTTCAAAGACACGGCCTTGGTGATAGAAATGATGCTGGAGATCACATGATAGAATTTTGCAAGACCAATGATTTATTCATTGCAAATATCTTTTTTAAATATTAATGGTGGCTACACACATGGACTTTGTCAGATGGAGTACACAGGAATCACATTGACTACATGTGTGGCAACATGATGAAGAAACTCAATAACTTCAGCCATAAAAGACTAGAAGCTGACTGTGGAACATATGCAACTGCTCATATGCAAGTTGGTGTTGAAGTTGAAGACAATTAGAACAAGTCCACAAGAACCAAAATATGACCTTGAATATATCCTTCCTGAATTTAGAGACCATCTAAATAATAGATTTGATGCATTGAACACCAATGATTGAAACCAGAAGAATTGTAGGATGACATCAAGAACATCATGCATGAAGAAAGCAAAAGGTCATTAAACAGACAGGAAAGGAAGAGAAGACCAAAATGGTTGTCAGAAGAGACTCTGAAACTTGCGCCCTTGAACAGAGAGTAGGTAAAGCAAATGGAGAAATGACAAGATAAAAGAATTGAACAGAATATGTCAAAGAGCAGCTCAAGAAGACAAAGTCAATTATTATAATGAAATGTACAAAGACCTGGAGTTAGAAAACCAAAAAGGAAGAACAAACACAGCATTTCTCAAGCTGAAAGAACTGAAGAAAAGATTCAACCCTTGAGTTGCAATATTGAAAAGTTCTATGGGCAAAATATTGAAAGATGCAGGAAACATCAAAAAAAGATGGAACAAATACACAGAGTCACTATATCAAAAATAATTGGTCAAAGTTCATCCATTTAAGGAGGTGGCATATGATCAAGAACTAATGGTACTGAAGAAATAAGTTGAAGCTGCACTGAACGAATTGGTAAAAAATGAGATTCCAGGAATTGGACAGAATACTCATTGAGATGTTTCAACAAACAGATGCCATACTGGAAGCACTCATCTATGCCAAGAAATTTGGAAGACTGCTACCTGGCCAACTGACTGGAAGAGATCCATATTTGTGCCTGTTCCAAAGAAAAGTGATTCCCACAGAATGTGGAAATTATTGAACAATATCATTAATATCACACACAAGTAAAATCTTGCTGAAGATAATTAAAAAATGGTTGCAGCAGTATATTGACAGAGAACTTCCAGAAATGCAAGCTGGATTCAGAAGAAGACGTGGAATGAAGGATATCATTGCTGATGTCAGATGGATCTTGGCTGAAAGCAAAGAATACCAGAAAGATGTTTACTTGTGTTTTATTGTCTGTGCAAAACATGCTACTGTGTTGATCATAACAGATTATGGATAACACTGAGAAGAATGGGAATTCCAGAACACTTTATTGTGTTTATGAGGAATCTGTACATAGATCAGGAGGATGTTCTAACAGAACAAGGGAATACTCCATGGTTTGAAATCAGGAAGGGAGTGTGTCAAGGTTTTATCTTTTCACCATACTTAATTCAATCTGTATGCAGAGGTAATAATCTGAGAAGCTGGACTACATGAGGAAGAATGTGGCATCAGGATTGGAGGAAGACTCATTAACAACCTGCAATATGCATATGACAGAACTTTGCTTTCTGAAAATGAAGATGACTTGAACCACTTACTGATGAAGATTAAAGACTATAGTCTGTAGTATGGATTACACCTCAACATAAAAAAAGAAAAAAAAAGAAAGTCCTCATGACTGGGCCAATAAACAGCATCGTGATAAATGGAGAAAAGATTGAAGTTGTCAAAGATTTCATATTACTTGGTTCCACAATCAACACCCATTGCAGCAGCAGTCAAGACATCAGATGACATATTGCACTGGGCAAATCTGCTTCAAAAGACCTCTTTCAAGTGCTGAAGAGCAAAGATATCTCTTTGAAGACTAAGGTACAGCTACCCAACCCTTGGTGCTTTCAATCATCTCCTATGAAAGCTGGATAATGAATAAAGAAGCCTGAAGAAGAATTGATGCTTTTGAGTTGTGGTGTTGTGAGAGAATACTGAAAGTACCAGGGACTGCCAGAAGAACTAACAAATCTATCCTGGACGAATTTCAGCCAGAATGGTCCTTGGAAGTGAGAACAACCAGACGTTGTCTCATCTACTTTGACTATGTTGTCAGGAGGATATCATGCTTGGTAAAGTGGAGGGTCAAGGAAAAAGGAGAAGGCTCTTTGATGGATTGACACAGTGGCTGCAGTGATGGGCTCAGGTACAGCAAGGATTATGAGATGGGCACAGGACTGGGCAGTTGTTTGTTCTGTTGTACATAGGGTTGCTATGAGTCAGAGCTGACTGGACAGCACCTAACAACATTTACAACAGTTTAAGAGGCTAGAAGCCCGAATTCAGAGTGTCAGCTCAGGCTCCTCGACCGTGGGCTTCAGCTCTGCCTCTTGTTCCAGGCCCACTAATGCTAGAGGCTTTCTTATCTCATGTAGCTGCTGGCTTCTGAGGCTGGCCAACCCACGATCAGCAGGTAAAATGGGACAAGCCCAAGACCAGCAGATAACACAGTAGGCCACTGTTTCCAGTCTAGGAATTGAAGATGAAGCCTCAGCCAGATGCAGGATCCAAAATGTGCTAAAGCTAGAGACCTTCCTCAAATCTCCCTATACATACTGGAAGCAGGCCACACCCCAAGGGTAACTTATTACCTACTCACAGAAGATTCTACCATCAAATTGATTACACCATGTCCAATCTCATCACACCATGTTCAATCTCATCATAGAGAATAGCTCATACTTTAGAACAGAATGAAACACTGCCAACTCCTGTGCCAGTAGCTGACAAACTACTCAAAATCACAGCTCAGCCAAGTTGATACACAGCCTTAACTGCCACAGTAGCTGAAAAAGACCAATGAAATGCTTTTTGAAATTCTGGATTATTTGAATTCATTTTAATCATGATTTCTTTCCATCAATATAAAATTTAGAATCCCCTCAGTGACCATAGCACAATCAGAAAAATTAGTCACTTTACTATAGTTATTCTGTTTTGTGATTATTACTAAGTTATTATGAAAACATTTCATAAATACTGAAGAATTAAAGCAGTTTTAGGATATTCCTGTTCAGTAGCTATTAAAGTTATGTGGTCTCAAAACGTATTACTTGCTCTGAGACAGTTTCATTTCAGATGGAAAAGTAATGTCCTGAATGGTAAAAAAAAAAAAAAAAATGGAGTTGATGGAGGTTGTCTCAGAATTGAACTGAAAATCACCTAATCAATCACAAATTTCTGAATTTCTGGCTGTCATAATGACTGAATTACCTGAGTGAACTATAGTGTGTTGAAAAAGGACCTAGTTATATGGACTGTCTGACCTCTGTGTCATCAATTGTACAACAATCTGATTGATTACTCTGTGACTGGCCTAAACTATCCAAAATGATCAATTTTCTGTCATGTCTAATCCTGTCCACATTATAATGTAGGCTATTGCTAAGACTGCATTATATTCAATTCTCCATCACTGGTGAGCAAGGTCACTGTAATTGGTAATGCATGAAGCCTTTCTCATCATCTGGATAGGAGTATTCAGATTTAAACAGTGTCTTAAAAATGAATTGTTTAATTTAATCAGAGTATCTGAAGTTGAGTGGTAGTACTTCTCTCAAGTGCTACTTGAAAAGCCTGGTCTTATCATTTCAGCATCTCTATGGCTGATTTTTTTAATAACGAATTTGGAAATTTCACATGTTTTGCCACCTGCATAAATTTGAGTTTATCTTCT
>NW_006921913.1:2958866-2976719 GCF_000298275.1 Orycteropus afer afer
GGACCAGCAAACCTAGTCACCCCACTCTTTTTTTTCCCCTCCAAATGATTTTGAGTTTTGTTCCACATTGTTCTCCCTCTCTATCAAGGATCTCCTACATAGATCCTCTTCCAAGTGCTCTGGACAAGGAGAGAGCCATTGTTGCCTCTAGATGGCAGCTTGCTAGCTTTTAAGATCCCAGTCGCTACTCACCGAAGTAGGAGGTGGAACAATGTTTTGTATTATGACACATAATTATTTTTTCTGCTATAATCAGCTAATCAAATCATTAATTGTACTATCAATATACTTTAAAAGAGATCTTATACATGTTGATTTAAAAACATCTGATTCATCTAGAGTCATCTAGAATAAGAATAGAGAGAAAAGTCCAATTTTTCTTTAGTATTTAGTATATGTAGAAACCAAAATTTCAAGAAATTTGTAAGAAGTGATGGATATGGCCTACAGAAAGTTCAGTTGATGTATAAGATTTAAAGAGACAGTTTTGAGATATTGTGAAACAATATGAAATCATTCTTTAAGGATTTAAGAATGTCATAGATTCATTTTGGGTTTTTGACCCTTAATGACTATGCTTTCCACCACTAGTCTGTCAATTTGTCATACTGTTGTGGCTTGCATGTTTCTGTAATGCTGTAAGCTATGCTATTAGTAATTTAAATACCAGCGGGGTAACCCATGTTGACAGGCTTTAGTGGAGCTTCCAGACTATGACAGACTAGGAAGAAGGATATGGCCAGGTTCACATCTGGGGAAAAAAAATGGCTACTGAAAACTTTATAAATAGCAGTGAAACACTGTTTGATATTGTGCTGGAAGATGAGCCCCTCAGGTTGGAAGGCACTCAAAATACAATTGGGCAAAAGCTGCCTCCTCAAAGTAAAGGTGACTTTAATGATGTGGATGGAATAAAGCTTTCAGAATCCTCATTTGTTGATGTGGCATGATTCAAAATGAGAAGAAACAACTACAAACATCCATTTATAATAGGAATGTGGAATGTGAGAAGTATAAATCTAGGAAAATTGGATGTTGTCAAAAATGAAATGGAATACATGAAGACTGATATCTTGGCATTAGTGAGCTGAAATGGATTGGTACTGGCCACTTTGAATCAGACAATCATATAGTTGGCAATGACAGAAATAGCAAATTAAAAAGGAATAAGAGCACATTAATCATTAGAAAGAACATGTCATGATCTATCCTGAAGTACAATGCTGTCAGTGATAGAATAATACAAGGAAGACCTACAAGGAAGACAAGTTAATACAACTGTTATTCAAATTTATACAGCAAGAACTAAAGCCAAAGATGAAGAAACTGAAGATTTTTTTTACCAACTATTACAGTCTGATATTGACCAAACATGCAATCAAGGTGTATTGATAATTACTGGTGATTGGAATGAAAAAGTTGGAAACAAAGAAGAAGCATCAATAGTTGGAAAATATGGCCTTGGTGACAGAAATGATGTTGAAGATTGTATGACAGAATTTTGCAAGATCATCAAGTTATTCATTGCAAGTACCTATGTTAAACAACATAAATGATGAATATACACAAGGACATCACCAGATGGAATACACAGGTATCAAATAAACTACATCCATGGAAAGAGACACAGGAAAAGCTCAATATCATCATTCAGAACAAAGCCAAGGATGACTATGGATCAGTCAATCAATTGCTCATGTTCAAGTTTAAGTTGAAGCTGGAGAAAATTAAAACAAGTCCATAAGAGCCAAAATACAACCTTGATTAAATCCAACCTGAATTTAGAAACCATCTCAAGATTAAATGCATTGAACACAAATGACAGAAGATTAGAAGACGTGTAGAATGACATGAAGGATATCATACACAAAGAAAGCACATGGTCATTAAAAAAACAAGAAAGGAAGAAAAGACAAAGATGAATGTCAGAAGAGACTCTGAAACTTACCCTTGAACAGACAGTAGCTAAAGCAAATGGAAGAAATAATGGAGTTAAAGATTTGAACAGAAAATTTCAAAAGACAGCTCAAGAAGACAAACTAAATTATTATAATGAAATGTGCAAATTCCTGGAATTGGAAAATCAAAGGGGAAGAACATGCTCAGTTTCTCAACTGAAAGAACTGAAGAAAAAATTCAAGCTTTCAGTTGTAATACTGAAGGATTCTGTGGGCAAAATATTGAATGTTGAGGAAGCATCAAAAGAAGATGGAAAGAATGCACAGAATCACTGTACCAAAAAGAACTGGTCAATGTTCAACCATCTCAGTAGATAGCATTTTCACCATTTCACTTGTTTATGCCAAGGAATTTGGAAGATAGCTACTTGGCTAACTAACTGGAAGAGACACATCTTTGGAATGTGTCCATTCTAAAGATAGATAATCCAACAGAATGTGCAAATTTTCAAAAATATCATTGATATCATATGTGTTTTGGTTACCTAGTGCTGCTTTAACAGAAATAACCCAAATGGAATGGCTTGAACAAACAGGAATTTATTCTCTTATAAGTTTGGAGGCTGTAAATCCAAGTTCAAAGTGACAGGCCTAGAGGCTAGGTGAAAACCCCTCGAGTTTGGGCTTCAGCTCTGCCTCCTGCTCCTGGCCCACTGAAGCTGGAGGCTTATCTTCACTCAGGCAGCTGCTGGCTGCTGAGTCAGACAACCCAAGGTTGACAAGTAAAAATTCATAGTCTTGATATTACCAAACCATGTGGCAGGCCACTAATTTAAGTCCATTAACAATCTCAAGATCAGCACAGCATGGCAGGGCTTGGCATGGCAGGACATGGCATGGCAGGGTGAATAATGACTCAGCTACATGCAGTATTCAAGTGTGCCAAAAGCTGGTGACCTTCCTCAAAATTGCTTCTTATATACTGGAAGCAAACCATATCCCTAACACAGCTACTCAGCTGCTCCAGTAGACTCCACCATGGAGTTGATTACCAATCTCACCATGGGGAATAAATACATCCAGCTGCCCAGCCATTCAACCAGGCCCAGCCAAGATGACACATAACCTTAACTACCACAATATACAAGTAAAATTTTGCTGAAGATAATTCAAAAATGGTTGCAGCAGTATGTTGACAGGGAATTGCCAAAAATTCATGCTGGATTCAGAAGAAGGGATGGAATGAAGAATATTATTTCTGCTGTCAGATGGATCTTGGCTGAAAGCAAAGAATACCAGAAAGATGTTTACCTGTGTTTTATTGACTATGCAAAGGCATTTGACTGTGTGGATCAAAATAAATTATGGAAACCATTGAGAAGAATGAGAATTCCGGAACACTTAATTGTGTTCATGAGGAAAATATTTTTAGACCATGAGGCAGTCATTTGAAAAGAACAGTTACTATATAGTTTTAAATCAGAATAGGTAAGTGTGTGTCAGGGTTGCATCCTATCACCATACTTCCTCAATCTCTGTGCTGAGCAAATAATATGCAAAACTGGACTATATAAAAATGAACATGGCAGCAGGACTGGAAGAAGACTCATTAATAACCTGTGATATGCGGATGACACAGCTTTGCTTACTGAGAGTGAAGAAGACCTGCTGCACTTACTGATGAAGATCAAAGCCTTCAGTACGAATTACACCTCAACAAACAGAAAACAAAAAACTCACAACTTGGCCAACAATAAACATCATGATAAATGGAGAAAAGATTGAAATTGTCATGGGTTTCATTTTTACTTGGATCCACAGTAGTCAAAAAATGAAACTTGTATTGCATTGGGTAAATCAGCTGCCAAAGACCTCTTTAAGGTGTAAAGAGCAAAGATCTCACTTTGAAAACTAAAGTGTGCCTGATCTAAGACATGGTATTTCCAATAGTCTCATATGCATTTGAGAGCTGGACAATGAATAAAGATCACAGATGAATTGATGAATCAAATTGAGATGTTGGCCAAAAATATTGACTGTACCATGGACTGCTAAAAGGATAAACAAATATGTCTTGAAAGAAGTACAATCAAACTTCTTCTTAGAAGCAAGAATGGTAGACTTGTCTCTCTCTCATACTTTGGTTTTATTGTCAGAGGGGACGAATCACTGGAGATGGATATCATGCTTGGTAAAGTGGAGAGTCAGTGAAAAATGGGAAGACACTCAATGCCATGGATTGACACAGTGGCTCCAATGGGCCCGAACATGGCAGTGATTTTAAGGATGGTGGAAGACCTGGTAGTGTTTCCTTCTCTTGTACATAGGGTTGCTATGAGTCAGAACTGACTAGAGGGCACAAACCAGTAATGATTACATTTTAAGGTAATATCATTAACACCTTTAAGACCAGCTTCATATTTAAGTGTGTTTATGTTTTTCATTTAAGCATCATTTACTGATTAAGGACTCTGGTTGCTTGCAATTTCTTAACATTATTATAATTTGAATGTTACTTTAGTTCTTCTACTCAAACCAAAAAACACTGAACTCACTGCCATCAAGTAAACTCTTGACTCATAGACTCTGACTCATAGCGACCCCCTTTGGGTTTCTGAGGTGGTGAATCTTTACAGAAGTAGATTGCTCAGTCTTCCTTCCAAGGAGTGGCTGGTGGGTTTGAACCACCATCCTTCTGGTTAGCAGTCAAATGCCTTAGGCACTGCATCACCAGAGCTCCTTAGTACTACTTAACCAAAAAACAAACCAAATTCAATACCTTCGAGTTGTTTCCTACTCATAGTGACCCCCATTGGGTTTCTGAGGCTGTAAATCTTTACAGAAGAAATTAGCACCATTTTCTTTCCATGGAGTGGCTGGTGGGTTTGAACCACTGACCTTCGGTTAGCAGTCAAATGCCTATCCACTACACCACCTACTAGGAGCATGCAAATTCAGGAATATACTAAGATGTAAACTAATAAAGAAACAAAAACCTTACATATATAAACTTTGTTACTTACAATTAAATTATTTTAATGATCAAGCAATTTTACCTGTAGCTATATGTGCAAGAAAAATGCCTGCACATGTGCATGAAAGTATTTGTGGAAGAATTCACATAGTTTCATTACTCACGTGAACTTTAATCTGAAAACAATCCATATGTCTATCAATACTAAAATGAGTGAGTAAAATGTGGTATGTCCATACAATGAAATACTCTAAATAATAAAAATGAACATACTGGAGCTATCAGCAACAACTTGGATGGATCTCACACTCACACCTTTGAGTAAAAGATACCTGACATAATAATATATGCTGCGAACCTCCATTTATATAAATTTTCAATTACATGGAGTGTTAGAAGTCACCATAGATCCTTTCAGGGAGAAGTGAAGGGATGATGATCTGGAGATGACATAAAGGGGGCTCCAAACCAAAAACCACATCCACTGCTATTGAGTCAGTTCTAATTCATAGTGACCCCCATTGGGTCTGAATGGCCAGGCTTCTGGTTAGCAGTCAAATGTCTTAGGCACTGCACCCCCAGAGATCCTTTAAAGGGGGTTCCAGGGGGACTCTATTTCTTTATCTGGGTGGTTGTTACACAGATTTATTAATTTTGTGATATTTTCTTGAGCTATACACTTATGATTTGTATACTTTTATGTATGTACATTATAATTGAATAAAACAGTTTTGCAAATCAGAATTTTTAAAAAGACCATTGAAAATCATTACCCTAGTCTGAGGGAAAAAAAAAAAGAAAAACAAGTTTTTAACAAACCAGGCCATAGTTTCTTGCTATTTGTATAATAAAGATGGTTGAAGGAAGAATCATAAAGGACAATGAAGTGCATAATGCAGAATCACGTGGTTGGAAACAATTAGTAATTTTTATTCAAACAATTTGAATACTACCACTTGCTTGCCATTACTAAAAACTAATTCAATTTTTTAAGCCTGTAAATTTGTATATAACTAATAACAAAAAAGGAAATTTCTGTCAAGTCAATATCAATACTGTCAATAAAAAGCTCTTTGAAATTCTAAGTAAACGTCACTTTTTATTGACATTATTGATATTGACTTGACAGAAGTTTCCTTTTTTGTCTCTATAAAGACAATTGATTACAAATAATAATTCAGCCAAACTTCTAGGTTAAATTATATAAATTGAATTCTATCCATTTTGAAGTTCTATGATTTTTTTAAATTAAGAAACAAACTTTAATAATATTAAGGTCTTTTATTTTTATTTATTTATTTTAAATTTTTATTGTGATTTGGATGAAAGCTTACAGAGAAAATTCATTTTCCATATAGCAGGTCATACATATTTTGTTTCATGACATTGACTGTAATTCCCCACAATGTAATAGCTCTCTTTCCACTTCTTCCCTGTAGTTCCCTCTTCCCGGTATCCTTCCCTCCCACTCACCTCCACCCCTTGAGCTGTCTCCTGGTGCAAACACTACCCTTCTGTTCTCCCATAATTCGATGATCTCTCCAAGGAGTGTATCTACCTGATGTAAATGTTTACACCATATGTCTGTCTATTTTTTGGCTGATAGCCACCAAACTTTCTAAATATATAAGATAAAATTAACTTGTGTTTAGTATATGGGGATAGATCCTTTTAATTACAGGATATAATTCTTCAATCACTTGTTTCAAAGTATTATGGAGTTATAAAATAAAAATAATGAATGTCACTTTTCTTTATTTCAAATATTAAAGCACTTATATATTGGCCTTTTCTTTCTTTCTTTCTTTTTTTTTTTTTTTGTAACCAGAATAAGGAAATCTTAATTTTCCAATAGACTTTCTAATTAATGAACTCTAATTTCCCAACCAATATGATTTCTATCCTGAAAGATGCTGTGTGAAATGAATTATTGAAGTCCAGATAATCACTGTTGTTATAATGTTTGCAATGTGCTAGTCAAGTGTTTTTTAAAAAAGGAATGAGTTCATCTGATATCATTTGTTTTTAGTTTATAAATAGTATTTTGGAAAAGGATACAATCTTAGATATTACATCACAAGTTCTTCATTTTGTACATGCAGAAACTGAAGGTCAAAGTGATCATAGTAATAGAGTGTGATTTATGAAAAGAATTGTCCCAGCCTTGGTCACTGTTATAACTATGGTACTTAGCATGGTGTCTGCCACAAAATTGAAAAAAAGGAAAAAAACAAACTCACTGTGGTCGAGTTGGTTCTGCCTCATAGTGACCCCTCCAAGATATTGCCTTCCTTCTAAGGAAGTAGATAGCTCAGTCTTCCTTCTGAGGAGTGGCTGGTGGGTTTGATCCACTAGTCTTCTGGCTACCAGTCAAATGTCTTAGGCATTATGCCGCAAAATTAGTGCTCAATTAATATTTATTGAATGAATTACTGTAAGTAAATATTTTAGAGACAACACTAATGAAAGCAGTTCTCAAGAAATCAGACATTGTATTGCACTGGGCAAAACTGCTGCAAAAGAACTCTTTCAAGTGCTGAAGAGCAAAGGTATCTCTTTGAAGACTAAGGTGCCTAACCCAACTCAATGCATTTTCAATCGCCTCATATGCATGTGAAAGCTGGCAACGAATAAAGAAGACCAAAGAAGAGTTGATGTTTTTGAGTTGTGGTGTTGACGAAGAATACTAAAAGTACCATGGACTGCCAGAAGAACTATACAGCCTGCATGCCCTTTGGAGGCTAGAATGGCCACTTTGTCTCACGTACTTTGATCATGTTGTCAGAAGGAATCATTCCCTAGAGAAGTATATCATGCTTGGTAAAGTGGAGGGTCAATGAAAAAGGGGAAGACCCTCAGCAAGATGGGTTGACATGGTCTCTGCAACAATGGGCTCAGGTACAGCAAAGATTGTGAGACTGGCACAGGACCGGGCAGTGTTTCATTCTGTTGTACACGAGATCGCTATGAGTTAGAGCCGAGTTGACGGCACCTAACAACAACAACAACAACACAGTAGTGAGAGATGATGTTACTTCTTATCAAATCCAGTCAGTTTTTCACCTTCCTTGATTATAAATGTCAGGTTCTTGTTAACAGATTTGTCAGTAAGTGAATAAAATATTAGATTTTGTCTTAGGAAGGCATACAAATTATAGTAAAAAAGCTTCTTAAAAAATGTACCTAAATATTATTGTTTAATAGATTCCACATTTATGGAATCATATTTTTTATTTTAAAATCTTCTAAATATAGTAAGTTTTACGTATAGGAAATCTTAATGGAAAACGATAATGAAATGCTTTCAATAGGCTTAGAAGTTGATTGTAAAAAACTTCCTTTATTTCAGTCTGAATCCAGATGGTCCTTCTCTTTGAATGTTGAAATGCTTTCCCATTCTACCAATTCAATTAATTTTAATGGTATCTGTAAGGGCTTATGGTCCTGTACAGTGCTAAGGTACCGTAGAATTGCAAATAATGCAGAGGCTCTTCCCTTAAACATTCACAGCTTTATGTAGTTAATCAAACTTTTGAGAACCCATTTAGGAATCTGGTTTGGAGGTTGGCAGGTCAGAGACAGAGGTAGAAGCTGGTAAGGAAAACAATTATTAAGGGCTAATATTGTGGCTCTTCAGTATGGATTACACCTTGATGTAAAGAAAACAAAATCCTTGCAACTGGACCAGTAAGCAACATCATGATAAAAGCAAAAAAGACTTAAGTTGTCAGGGATTTCATTTTACTTAGATCCACAGTCAATACCCATGGAAGCAGCAGTCAAGTAATCAGATGTATTGCACTGGGCAGATCTGCTGTAAAAGACCTCTTTAAAGTGTTAAGAAGCTAAGATAACACTTTGAAAACTAAAGTGTGCTTAACCCAAACCGTAGTAATTTCTGTTGCCTCATATGCTTGTGAAAGCTGGACAATGAAAAAGGAAGACTGAAGAATTGTTGCCCTTGAATTGTGGCACTGGCGAAGAAAATTGACCATACCAGGGACTGCAACAATAACAAACAAATCTATCCTGGAAAAAATGCAGCCAGAATGCTCCTTAGAAGTGAGAATGGCTAGACTTCATCTCACTTACTTTGGTCATTTTGTCAGTAAGGGCCATTCCCTGGAGATGGATATCATGTTTGGTAAGGTAGAGGGTGAGCCACAAATGTGAAGGCCCTTAACAAGATGGATTGACACAGTGGCTGCAATGATGGGCTCAACCATACCCAGGATTATGAGGTGGGTGCAGGACCAGCCAGTACTTCCTTCTGTTGTACATAATGTCACTATGAGTGGGAGGTGACTCGGCGACACCTAACAACAACAACATAGCATTGTGGGTAGATGAAATCACAGGCAAAGCTTAAGGCAGGCAGAGAGACAAAAGTCAGAGAAGAGAACATCTGTGCTTCTGAATGGTTTACTGGGACAGGGAAATGTGGATATCAAGCACCCAATCCCCCAACCCTCTCCAAAAAAACCCACCATACAAAACATCATTGTGATATTTTGAGGGCCTCAGAGCCCAAGGCTCTATTCTGGAATTATAACAGAGTGAATATCTTCAATAAGTCCCTTTGACTAGTTTAGAAAGACCAATGACACCATTCTTTATTTTCCTTTGATGAATCTATCCCTAGGTGATAGGACCTCATGTTCATATCACTGAATAAGAAAAATATGGTTCTCCTGACTCTCAACTCCTGCCCTGTACCCAGGGACCAATTTATGTTTCATAAAAATTCCAAAACAGTTTGAAAGCCATTCTGCACCAAAAAAAAAAAAAAAACAACAACAAGTTTTGAGATTTTTAAATTTTAAATTATAATATGGTCAGATTTATTGAGTATTAATTTTAGACAAAGTAAAAGAATTTGGTCAGGTTGTATCTTTATTTTTCTCTCCTCTGACGAATGTTTTAAAACCCTAGAGCTCTTATTTAGTAATGTGATGACAGATAATCAAGATTTGTCAAACAAATTAAAGATTTCCTTTTAAATAACAGCTTATTGAAGGTACTATATGCTAGGCACTTTCTAGGTTCTATATAAAGATGTGAAGTCTTCAG
This sequence comes from Orycteropus afer afer, assembly GCF_000298275.1. Lineage (NCBI taxonomy): Eukaryota > Metazoa > Chordata > Mammalia > Tubulidentata > Orycteropodidae > Orycteropus > Orycteropus afer. The sequence goes on from NW_006921913.1 coordinate 2,968,809, forward strand.
TTTTGGGCAATGCCAGGTTTTGTTGATTAGTCTAGGAAAGGCAAATTTCAAATTGAACATTTGAAGTATATAGAATAATCCATAAAAATTCATTTGCACCTGAAGTGGTTTGATTCTATACCAGCACAGGACAAAATATTTCCATTGGCTGCAATGATGGGCTCAACCATACCCAGGATTATGAGGTGGGTGCAGGACCAGCCAGTACTTCCTTCTGTTGTACATAATGTCACTGTTAGTGAATATTTTGTTTGTGAAAATTTGAATAGGAATAATATGTGGACTTTTATTTCAGAGGAATATCCATTCATTTGTTCAGTCTTTTGTTTATCAAATACTCATTCAGTGCTTGTGATGTCTGGTACATTATGTTATGCACGGAGTATACAGAGATTATTAAGACATTCTTACTTTGGTTCACAAGAAGTTTACATGCTGATATGCAGTTTGATGTACAAACTCCTCATCCAAATTTAGAAAGTAATGCTGTCTCGTGTTAACCATACAAAAACATCGAACAATTGTCAATAGATTGTCACCTATTTGTACAAGTTTAGGGGTCATAGTCATTGTCTCAGAGATGTTAAATTTGCTATAACTGTGTGTCTATATTTGTGACATGAAATAATTGAGATGCCAGAGAATAGTTTGAAACTTTGTGAATAATGAAAAAATCTTCTTCTTCTTTTTTTTTTTTAATAAAAGCAAAACAGTTATATTTTATACAAAGTATATACTCACAGCAGTGGAGCGCTGGCTTGCTCATGAAAGTAGGTTTGTAAAGGCTGATGAGAGGTGCCTATAAAATGTTCAGGAATTTTGTGAAGCTGATTGTTAAGCATGTTGTTGTTGTTGTTACGTACCATCAAGTCGGACCCGATTCATAGTGACCCCTCCTTGGGTTTCCGAGGCAGTATCACTACGGAAGTAGATTGCCCAACCTTCCTTCTGAGGAGTGGCTGGTGGGTTTGAACCGCCAGCCTTCTGGTTAGCAGTCAAGTGCCTTAGGCACTAGGCTACCAGAGCATAGTCATGATTAAAAATTAAATTATAAACTTATAATTAATATATTAAAAAAAAAAGCAATTGATACTCAAAATCCAACATCTTCTAATTGTTTTGCTACACTTGACTATTCTTTATGCTGTTAGAGTTTATTTACATGGATTGTATCCCTATGGTGGAGATCACAATATAATAGTGTTTTGCCGCCCATCTCTTCCCAACTCTCCATTCAATGACGTCAGACTGGTACCTTGAAATCAGTTTTAGGTGTATTTATACATCAAAAACAGGCAAACACTGCACATTGGGTCCACTCACTCACTCAGCAAACTTCAAAAGGCGATTGTTACGAATTTGCCAGCACACCACTGACTCACATATAAGGCACACCTCTCTCTTCTTTCTGATTCAAAGGGTAAAGTCACAACCTCATTAACATTAATTTTCTTTTAGACCAAATTTGCCATTTCTCACCTTGTAAGACTTGAATGAAGCAGATGGTAAGTCCGTGAACTCATTAATCACTGTTCTTGGAGTCGTATTTTGTATTTAAGAGAGCTAACATAGGACAAGGATTAAACTAAAGCTTCCCAAATCAAGCCACAAACATACAGAATTTAGTTTGTCTAGAGGTATGGCAGTGAAGACAGCACGTGAACCCAGAATTAAAATGGGCATGAAAATAAATATTTATTTACTGTTTTGTCAATTGTGAAGCTCCTTGTAAAGACATGCATTAAATGAATATTCATCACAGATAAATATTCATTCAGTGATTATCCCTGGTGCTTTGTCACTATGAGAGCAAGTTAGGAGTAATCCATCAGTAAGTAAGTTTTTAGGGAGAAATATATTTCTCTAAGAATTCATTAAATGTACAATATAATGAGGTCTAAAGTGTAGTATACAAATGCAAAACATATATAACTCACTGCCAATGAGTCAGATCCAACTGATAGCAACCCTTCCTTGGGTTTCTGAGGCAGTTCCACTACGGAAGTAGATTGCCCAACCTTCCTTCCAAGGAGTGGCTCGTGGGTTGGAACCAGCAGTCTTCTTGTTAGCAGTCAAGTGCCTTAGGCACTATGCCACCAGAGCTCCCTGCAAAATATATATTGTAAGAAATTTTAGGTATTTTAAAGCCAAGTGTATATATTGTTCTTTATTTTACATATCACTAAACTCTTAGCAATTAAAAGGAACTCTAGTGGCACAATGCCTAAGGTGATTGCCTGCTAACCAAAAGTTGGCGGTTCAAACCCACTAGCCACTCTGTGGAAGGAAGACTGGGCAACTTACTTATGTAAAGATTTACTGTCTTGGAAATCCAGTGGGGATTGCTATGAAACTCTTAGTAATTGTTATTTCATTTTTCTAGGGTTGTGATTGTTTTCTCCTTAAGAAAACCAAGAAGAGAAGGCTAAGTATGCTAAGAATTTTTAAATGGCAAATCACATATAAAATAAATATGAAAAAGGAAAATGATACTTCAGAAGAAAAAAAAAAACACTTTGTGACATTATAATTAGCTGAGGAAATCTTTTACAACATTAATATTTAGCTTTGTTATGCATAAAACAGCCCACTACAATCAAGTAGATTCTGACTTACAGCAACTCTATAGCATAGAATAGAACTGCCTCATATGGTTTCCAATACTGTAAATCTTTATAGAACGAGACTACCTCATCTTTCCCCTGTGGAGTGGCTTGTGGGTTCGGACCACCGACCTTTTCGTTAGCAGCCAAATGTTTTAACCACTGCTCCTCCAGAATTCCTTTTGTTCTACATAGAAAGATGATTTATAAAACTTCTGTAAACAGAAGTATACATATCTGTCTGGAACAAAAATTGGCAAACTTTTTGACAAAGGTTGAGATAGCAGGTGTTTTAGGCTTTGTGGAACATAGCGTCTGTGTCCCAACTATTCAACTCTGCCCTTACAGTGCTAAAGCAGCCAGAGGCAATATGTAAACAAATAAAAGTGACTGTGTTCCCATAAACTATTGTAGGTGCAGATTTTGGCTATCAGGCCATAGTTTGCCAAACCTTCATCTATTGCAATTGAGATTTGGTAATCATCCCAGTTATTTGTTCCAAACAATAATTACTTTTGGAGACTGAAATTATTTGATTAGAAACAATTTTGATCACATTTACTGAGGAATTCCCAAATTTTATTTGCAATATAAAGACTGGCAGGGAAATAGGGGTGTACCTTCACTGGTAGGTGTGAGATGGAACAGTTATCTAATGTTTTTAAGTTCAAATTTTTTCCTTAGATATGCATGTGCTATGTGAAAAAAAAAAATGTGTGTAATATCCAGCTAACCCCAATCTTTCATTGTAGTTTTAACATTTAGAGGCACAATGTCAAATTTGCTAGCCATAGGATAATCATTGTATATCGTGGACAGGGAATATGACTGCATTGGTTGGAATTTTTCTTTTAAACATGGGATTTTAACAATAAGCAAGACAAAGTTTTGAGAACTGAAATAGATACAGTCAAATAACATTGGGGGCAGGAAATACTTTCCGGTCCCTATGTGAAACTATTGAGAACAAGCTCATATATTTTAGCTACTAGATCATGGAAGATTAGTAGGAACTAACTAAAGGAGTTTACTTATCAAGATTAACAGCTTGCTCGTCAAGATTTGTTTCAAGACTCTTGCCTCACTGCACTGACTAATCCAAAGTTATTATGTCATAAACTCTGCCTATATTCTAGACTGTTCTCAGATTTGTTAGACTCAACTTCAAATCACCAGCCCAGGGCATGCATAACGCCATATAAATATGGTCCTCTGACTTTCTCCTTCTGGGCATTACTAAAAATCTATCACAGGGTGCTCTCCCTTATTGCAATAGGTCTGATAGTGATGGCTATATTTGAAAATGGTATTTCTGATGTTCTTTTGAAGAGTTGATCATCGACAATTTAATGGACATTCATTTGTCAAAATTGGTCATACACTCATTATTCAACAAATATATACCTTGTGCATCATGTTCAGTGCTGGGGTACATTGGTAAACAAGACAGACACAGACCCCACAGCCAGGTACTGACAGAACTTAGATCCTATGATTTCTTCTGTTATAGAGACTTCAGTTGCATAAAACCATATTTATTTTTCACATAGCCCTGACTTTCCACAGCCAGCTGACAGTTTCTCTTGAAACTTCCTCTATAGAAACTTGTAAATAAATAGTGATGTGCTCACACATAATAGCACCTGCTTGTCATATGTCAAGAATGTACTAAAACCATTCTAAGTTCAATTCTGCTAGGATGGTTTTTATTAATCCATTCCTGAGCTTTCTGTCCCTCACCTTTTACCATGCACTTATGAAAGGGCAACTGAGATTTTGCTGCACTCATACAGAGCTGTATTGATTTGTGATTCTCAAGAGAGTCACTGGCTTTTACTTGGGCCACCAGCAAGATCTAAACTACAACCCTTAGGTTTAGCCAGGTGCTCAAATGAACATCTCTTTGACTCAAATACATCATGATTCATGGGTTCTTAATTTCTGTGAATGTAATCAGATAAATACAAATATCACATTCCATCAATGTTGCATTTATTGCTGTTAAAGTAAAAAAGAAAAAAGAAAAGAAAAGAATGAATCCTTCAGTTAAAAATAAGAATCTAATTTTGTAGAGTTACAGATTATTGAATTGGGTCACTATGAGTTGGCATGACTCAATGGAAACTGAGGAAAAAACTTACTTTATTGAAAAAAAAGCTGATGTTTATAATAATCAGAGGAACTGTTTCTATGCAAACGTTTTTCCCATATTTATCTACAAAGAGATCCTTAGCAAGCAGAGGAGATCTCATCACTCATTCATAGAGAATAGTGAAGATTATGGAAAGTAGCAGGTGTTGGGGAGGAGTAAGCAACTCACTGACATACCCACTGCGTTTGTTAAAACAAGGTAAGTTTTAAAAATAATACATGTAGCTGTGTCTGTGAGATGTAAATTGCTGAGAGCTAATTTTTCAGAGCATCTACTGTTTTTACACATGTGAATCTAAATCTACAGGTACCTAACTGCTCAAGTGCAGCTAATTGTGCCTATATTTGGTCCTACAGGAGGGCAAATGGCCAACTACATACCTAATTAATTATGCATAGGGGTAATTAGTTCAATATATAATCTTTTTTTGGAGGCTATTTTTTTTTTTTTTCCTTTTTTTGGCACATAGTTGTTGGGAGACCTCTTGAGATGTGACCAGATTTTTAGGCTAATGTTTAGCCTTATTCTTGGAATAGGCTGGCATACAAGCTTAGTACACCTGTGATAAAAATCAGTGGAAGACTTGAACATAAGCAAACATAGCTGGCTCTGCTCTTTCATAAAATGAGTGTAACTAATTAAAATAACAAAAATGTTACTTTTTATTACAAGTCTGTGTTAATGCAGTTGCTTTAGTTTGCCATTATTCCTTAATAAGATACAATAAAATCACCATAATGCATGTAAACACCTATCCTCTCTGGGATAAAACTAGATTAATGACATATTTTGTGTTTAAAGAAACAAACACCATTTAGCAGCCATTCCTCTCAAGAGATTTTTCTTAACCAGCAACCAGGTACTTATTTTAGACCTAAAAGGAAAACATAGTTAATAATATTGAAAGGTTATTAGTGCAGTAGGAGACTTATCATCGTTGTACAATGGAGAAACAGGTCCATTTAAAAGCATCATAAAGAAAATTTGCATATTTATATGAAACATGGGATTGTTGGCTTTCTGTCTCTTAAGGTTTAGAGTTACTTTTAATTATGAATTCCCTTGATTATGATCTGACAAAGAAGAAGAAAAGAAGTAGTCATTTTTAAATTGAAAATCTGATATATTCTTTGTTAATAACTATATTTTTGAACTGCAATATAGAGAGCTTTTAGATGGAGAAATACCATTTCCAGCTTTATTAATTTTGGCTTGAAAGTCTTAGAAGAATACATTCTTCTCTTAACACAAGGCGTGCCTTCCACATGCATAGTTAATCTGCATGATATACCTGGTTGGATTTAACAATGCCTTTGGTATGGACACGGAGAAATATTCACATATTTCTTTGTGTTCTATTGTTCACACTCCTTATTTTTAAATGGAAATGATTCATTTTTATAGAATGTAGGTTTAGAAATTAAAACATAATCATCAGCCCAGTGTATTTAATTTCTACTACAACAATTTACCACAACTTTGGTGACTTATAATAACAGGAATTTATTATGTTACAGTTCCAGAGATCAGAAGTCTGAAATGAATTTCATTGGACTAGAATCAGGATGTTTACAGGATTGTTTCTTCATAATCCTTCTGTTCTAAGGGAGAGTATATTCTGTTGTCTATTCCATCTTCTGACCTTCTTCCTCCATATTCAAAGCCAGTAAATGTATTACTCTGACATCTATTTTCATTGTCATATCTTCTCTCATTCTGACACTCCTACCTCCCTCTTATAAGGAGTCTACTGATTACATTTGGCCCAACTAGATAACCCAAGATAAACTTCCTATTTAAATATCCTGAATTATATCATCAAAGTCCTTTTTGCCATGCATGGTAGCTTATTCACAGGTTTGAAGATTATCATGTGGGTGTCTTTGGGAAGTTTTTATTCCAACTGCAATATGCAGTTATTGCTTTAATCATTCAGTTTATAGTTGCTTAATTTTTTAACTTATTCTTTATTTTTTCCTCTATTTATTTATTTATTTATTTTGGGTGCTTTTGTCTGATTAAGAGCTCTGGTGGTACAGTGGTTAGAGCATTGGGCTGCTAACCTAAAGGTCAGTGGTTCAAATCTGCCAGTCATTCTATGGGAGAAGGATGAGGCAGTCTGCTTCTGTAAAGATTTTACAGCCTTGAAGGTAGTATGGGACAGTTCTACTCTGTCCTATAGGGTCACTCTGAATTGCAATAAACTCAATAGCAGCATTTTATCTTTTTTTTTTTTTTTTTTAGGTCCGATTGTGATTTTTATCTTATGTTGGTTCTTGATGGGTTTCTGGTGAATGTCTCAGTTTCAATGGTGAATAGTATTTTGCTTCTGTCAGGTATCTACATCTTCACTGTTAGGAGTCATTCATGAAACTCATATTTGTTTACCATTTATTTGACCCAAGAAGCTGAGGAGAAAGAAAGAAATCATTAATGACTCACATCAGATTCTTTGAGGTACACTAGTCCTGTTCCTTCCTTTTAAATGCTTGAAAATGAGTTCTAAAGTGTAGAATATAAGTTGACTAACATCACTACCCCCAGTTACTTTGATTTGTGAAGTTCAACCACCAGCACCAGTTGCTGCCTCAGACTCATGAGGAGCCCATTGCAGAGTATAGCTATGTTCCATAGGGATTTCAATGGCTGGTTGTTTTGAAATGGATCATCAGCCCTTTCTTCCAAGATGCTTCTGAGCAGAGTTGAACCTCCAGACCTCCACTTAGCAGCTGAACTCATCATTAGTGCCAACTATGGAGTCCTTGGTTAAAAGCATAAAGGCAGGCAATCTAAATAGATGTTAAAATTTCATTTTAAAGAAAAGAAAGTTTACTTTGCCACAAACCTAAAATAAAATCTCATTTAACATCAACAATATGTTACCATTTCAGTATTAGTATTGATTTAAAACTAATATTTATAAACTAGGGCTTTCATAAATCAAATAAGATAATCCAGTGGGAGGTTGTTGTTGCTGTTATGTACCGTCAAGTCAGACCCAACTCATACCGACCCCTCCTTGGGTTTCCGAGGCAGTATCACTATGGAGTAGATTGCCCAACCTTCCTTCCAAGGAGTGGCTGATGGGTTTGAACCGCCAGCCTTCTGGTTAGCAGTCAAGTGCCTTAGGCACTGTGCTACCAGAGCTCCAGTGGG
>NW_006921913.1:2976979-2979273 GCF_000298275.1 Orycteropus afer afer
TGGTTCTGTAGGAATTCTTTGAGTTTCAATCAAATGTAAAATGATTGAAGCACCATCTCTGATGAAACTGTGAAGCTCTGCACTTTCTGTTCTTTCAAGCATGTAGCTTTGTCTTCCAGGAACTTCACTAAAAGCTTCCAGTTCAATGGACGGACTTCTTTTGCTCCACTAAGAAAAGGTCAAATTCTATTTCCCCCCTCCAATCACCTCTCACCACTTACAAGCTCTGTGATGCAGGGTGAGTTATTGAAATCCTTTTTTACCTTGAGATGCTACAGTCAGTGCTTTCAAGGCTTCTAATCAGAGTTGGCACTTTCCTGTCCCTGCTGATTCTTTTGCTGCTGAAATCATTTCCCCTTTATGCCAAGTGTTTAAAGCGGCCTCAGAAAGACCTTTGCTCTGAATCTTCATGTATATACATTATTTACATGTTAACTTTCTGAGCATATCTTACAATGGACTGATTTCAAGATGCCTGTTATTTGGTGAAATGATGAAAATGCGAAATACCTAATGTAAAACAGCATAAGAGAATGGAGTTAAAGATATATTTAGCACCTGGTTGACATAGATAACAAAAGTAACTTTGATAATGGTGTCCAAATGAAAGGCAAGGAGATAGTGAGTGTGAAGAAATTGTACCAAATGCATAAAGTGAACTGCTAGAATACAAATTGTTGTCTTATAATAGGATACATTTACAACACATATGCATACACGTGCACATATATATACATATGCATGTGTATATGTATGTGCCTCAGAAACCTCACTGAGTTGGGTCCGACTCAACAGTGCAAAACAACAACAACATGTATGTGCCTGAGTATCCATGTGTATGTGTGTGTGTGTGTGTGTGTATGACCAAATAAAATGGTGGCAAATTATGTTCTATTTTAAAATATCTTCATTTGAGGAATAGACCAGGAAGAATGTGAAATGTTGAATGAAATGGTGTTTAATTTCTTGAGCACATTATTTACATATTTTGATGAAATAATATTTTGAATACATTTTATTGCAATATGATTTATGTACAGTGAAATACATAAAATTAAAATGTCATGGGTCAATGCATTTTTTTCAGTATTCCCTCTCCTCCACTCCTCTCTCACACCTGGAAACCAACAAAGGAAACTTTCCTTCCATATATAAACCTTTCCTTGACTTTTTACAACAATGAACTAATACTATGCTGGTCCTTTTGTGATTGACTTATTTCACTCAGCATGATGTCCTCCAAGTTCATCCATGTTATGTACTGTTTTGCAGATTCTACATTATTCCTTAGTGTTGCATACTACTCCATTGTGTGTATGTTCTATAGTTTGGTTATCCATTCTTCTGCTGATGGGCACTTAGGTTGTTTCCATCTTTTGGCTAAAGTAAATAGTGCCACAATGAACATGGATGTGCATATGCCTGTTCTTGTCCTGGCTCTCACTTCTTTAGGGTATACACATAGTAATGGAATGGCTGGGTCAAATAGTATTTCTAATTCCAGAATTTTAAGGAATTGCCATACTGCTTTCCAGTGGTTGTATCATTTGACAGTCCCACCAGCAGTGCATGAGAGTTCCATTCTTCCATGTCTTCACCAGCATTTGTTATTTTCTGTCTTGTTCAATTTTGCCATTAATGTTGGAATGAGATGGAATCTCATGTTTTGATTTGCATCTCTCTGATGGCTAATGACCATGAGCATTTCTTCATGTGTTAGCTGGCCCCCTGAGTATCTTCTTTGGTGAAGTGTCTATTGATGTCTTCTGCCCATTTTTAAATTGGATTATTTGTCTTTGTGTTGTTGAGGTGTTGGAATTTTCCATAAATTCTAGAGGTAAGTCCCTTGTGAGATACATCATTGACAAATATTTTTTCCCAATCTGTAGGTTCTCCTTTGACTTTCTTGGAGAAGTCTTTTGAAGCACATAAAATATAATTTTTAGAAAGTCCCATTCATCTAGTTTATTTTCAGCTGTTCGTGCATTTTGAGTTATGTTTGACAGTCTATTTATGCCATAAATGAGGGCCCCTAAATCTGCCCCTATTTTTTCCTTGAGGAACTTAATAGTTTTAGGTTTCAAATTTAAGTCCTTGATCCAACTGGAGTTCATTTTTGTCTATGGTGTGAGGTACGGATTTTGTTTCATTTTTCTGCAAATAGATATCCAATTTTGCCAGCACCATTTGTTAAAGAGACCACCTCTTGCCCATTTAATGGATTTCAGCCCTTTGTCAAAAATCAGCTGACCACAGGTCGATGGATCTATTTCTGGGTTCTCAATTCTATTCCA
>NW_006921913.1:2980888-2981988 GCF_000298275.1 Orycteropus afer afer
GAAAGAATGCCATTGGGATCTGGATTGAGATTGTTTGGATGTATAGATTGCTTTGGGTAGAATTGACATTTTCACAATGTTCAATCTTCCTATCCATGAACATGGTATGTTCTTCCATTTATGTAGATCTCTTATGGTTTCTTGGAATAGTGATTTGTAGTTTTCTTTGTATAAGTCTTTTTTGTCCCTAGTGAGATTTATTCCCAAGTATTTTACTTTTTTGGTAGCTGTTGTAAATTGTATTGATATCCTTATTTCCCTTTTAGCAAGCTCTTTGCTGATATAGAGGAATCCAAATGAATTTTGGATGTTGCTCTTGTATTCCACCACTGTGCTAAATCTCTCAAGTAGTTCCAATAGTTCTTTGCTGGGTCTCCTGGGTTTTCTATATTTGGAAGCATATTATCAGCAAATAGGGATAGTTTGACTTCTTCCTTATCAATTTGGATGTCTTTGATTTCCCTTTTTTTCATTATTGCCCTGGCTAGGATTTCCAACATAGTGTTGAATAGAAGTGGTGATAGAGGGCATCCTTGTCTGGTTCCTGTTCACAAGGGGAATGGTTTCACTCTCTCTCCATTGAGAATAATGTTGGATGTTGGTTTTGCATAGATGTTCTTTATTATGTTGAGGAATGTCCCTTCTATTCCCATTTTGCTGAAAATTTTTATAAGGAAAAGGTGTTGGATTTTATCAAATGCCTTTTCTGCAATAATCGTGTGGTTCTTTTCCTTTGTTTTATTTATGTCATGGATGACGTTGATTGTTTTTCTAATGTTGATGCATTCTTGCATGCCTGGTATGAACCCCACTTGATCATAATGCATTATTTTGTAGATATGTTGTTGGAGTCTACTGGCTAGGACTTTGTTGATGATTTTTGCATCTATATCCATGAGGGTTATTGATCTGTAGTTTTCCTTTTCAATGATGTCTTTGCCTGGTTTTGGTATCAAATTTATGCTTGCTTCATAAAATGAATTTGGGAGGATTCCATCCTTTTCTATGTTCTGGAATAGTTTGAGTACAATTAGTGTCAGTTCTCTGAATGTTCAGTAGAATTCTCCAGTGAAACTGTCTGGACCAGGTGGTTTTTTTTT
>NW_006921913.1:2982513-3004027 GCF_000298275.1 Orycteropus afer afer
TTCTATTTCTAATTGTTGGAGATATTGGGTTAAGGTGTTGATTTTGGCTCTTTCTTCTTTTTTGATGTGGGCATTTATTGCTATAAATTGGTCTCTGATCACTGCTTTTGCTGTGTCCCAAAAATTTTGATATACTGTGTTTTCATTCTTGCTTGATTCAAGGAAATTTTTAATTTCATTTTTCATTTCTTCTATTACCTAGTTTTTCTTAAGGAGAGTGTTGTTCAGTTTCCATATGTTTGCTTTTTTCATCGATCTTCCTATTGTTGATTTCTAATTTGATAGCTTCGTGATCTAAGACGATGTTTTGCAGTATTTCAATGTTTTTAAATTTTTGAGGCTTGCTTTGTGGCCTAACATATGGTCTATCCTGGAGAATGTTCCATGTGCACTGGAAAAGAATGTATATTGGGCTGTTGTTGGTTGAAGTGCTCTGTAGATGTCTGTAAGTTCAAGTTGGTGGATTGTATTATTTAGGTCTTCTGCGTCTTTGTTGAATTTCTTTCCTGTTGTGCTATCTGTGATTGAAAGTGATGTATTAAAGTCTCCTATGATTGTGGAGTCATCTATTTGCCTTTTAGTTCTTTTAGAGTCTGGTTTATGTATTTTGGGGCTCTTTAATTGGGTGTATAGATATTTATTATTGTTATGTCCTCTTATTCAATCGATCCTTTAATCGTTACATTTATGTCCTTCCTTGTCTGTTATAATGATTTTTGTTTTAAAGTCAGTTTTATCAGGAATTAATATTGTCACATCTGCTCTCTTGTGGTTGTCATTTGCTCAATATATCTTTTTTCAACGTTTGATTTTTAGTTTATTTTTGTCTTTCTCGCTAAGGTGTATCTCTTGTAGACAGCATGTTGATGGGTTATGTTTTCTTAACCAGTTTTTAACACTCCATCTTTTGAGTAGTGCATTTAATCCATTGACATTCAGTGTAATTATTGACAAATGTGGATTGGTTGCTGTCATTTTCTTATGTGCTTTTTTGTGGTGTTGCTGATTTATTTGTTCCATATCATTTTCTGTATTGAGCTCATTTTATTTATTAATCATGTCATCACTTCATTTGTTACTATTGTTTTAGTATTGCTCAATACTCTTTTTTATTTTGATGTGAAAGTTTATCATTTTTCTTTGAGGTTACCCTATGATTTATCATTTTCTTCCCAAGTTTAGAACAGTTCCATCTTACACTTGTCTTGATTTCCCCACCATTTAGAGGTTCTGTAACTACACAATTTTTTCCCTCTTTTTGGTTTGTAGTTGGACTCATTAGTCAATTGATGTCTCTGGTTTCCTGTTTATAGTCTTCTAGGCTTATTTACTTTGGATACTTCTATAATTGGGTTGTTTTCTGGGTTATGTCTTCATGTGTATTAATGGTCAGTTACTGTTTGCTGTTGTTGCTTCTCTGTCCAAAGGACTCCCTTTAGCATCTCAGGTAAGGTTGGTCTTGTTTTAACAAATTCCCTTAATTTCTGCTTATCTGGAAATGTCTTAATTTCACCATCATATTTAAGGGACACTTTTGCTGGGCATATAATTCTTGGTTGGAAAATTTTCTCTTTCATGATTTTATGTATATCATCCCATTGACTTCTCACCTGCATGGTTTCTGCCAAGAAATCCAAGCTCAGTACTATTGATTTCCCCTTGTAGGCAACTTTTTTTTTTTTCCCATGCTGCTTTCAGGATTCTTTCTTTGCCTTTGGTTTTGGTGACTCTGATGATTATATATTGTGATGATTTTTTGGGGGGTCTGGGGAGCTCTGGGCATAGTGCCTAAAGCATTTGACTGCTAGCCCGAAGGCTGACAGTTCAAACCCACCAGCCAGTCCTTGGAAGGAAGCTGGGGCAATCTACTTCCATTGAGATATTGCTTTGGAAACCTAAGGAGGGGTCACTATGAGTCAGATCTGACTCGAAGGCAGTGAGTTTGGGTTTGGTGTTTTATCCTATTTTTGGTTTGCTGGACTTGTTAAATGGTTGTCTTCTCATCTTACATCATACTAGGGAAATTATCTTCCAACAAATCTTTGACAATTTTCTTGTTGCTCTTCTTTTTCTCTTCCTGTTCTAGGAGTCTGATTATGTGAAGGTTATTCCTTTTGATCATATCCCACATGAACCTTAGGCTTTCTTCATTTTGTTTTGATTTTTTTTTTTTCTTCTGATTGATCACTTTCCAAAGAAGAATTGAAGTATTTGTCTTCAATCTCACTAATTCTGTCTTCCATTGACTCAATTCTACTCCTTTGCCATTGCAATGTGTTATCTATTTCTGAAAATTTAGTACTAATCTTCTGGATTTCTATCTGTAGATTTTTTATCTTTCTAAATTGTTCTCGGGTTTTCTCTGTGTTTTCCTCAATTTTGGCAGTGTTTTCCTTGATCTGTTTCTCAATCTGTTGAAGGTACCTAAATATAATTCTTTTGAATTTCTTGTCAGTGAGTTCCAATGCTGCTTCTTCCTCATGGATGTGTTCTGTGTCTGTATCCTGATCCTTTGTTTCACCTGCTTTATCTTTCTTTTTTGTGCGGACTGTGATGTTCTGTTGTCTCTGAGACATTTTGATGTTTTTGTGTTTATATTTAATTGATGATTGCATGTTGGAGCTACTTGATCATGATTTTCATTTTCTTTGGTTGTTATCTATGTGAGCAAGGTACTGAGCTCCTCTATTTTTGGGTTCATAGTACTTATACACTCACCACCTGTCTCCTTTCCTTTTGTCAGCCTCCTGTATGTCCCTGCTGTCCTTGAAAACGGAGCCTATGCTTAGGTACCTGGAATCCAAATGAGAATGCTGCCACTTTAAATATCCAAAATGGCCACCACTTGTAAACACTCAAAATGGCTGCACTTTCTGGACAGCCAAAAGTCCTCAGCCTAGGTTGTTTCCCTCCCTGCTGTTTCCCTCCTAGTCATAGCCCATGAGTACAGTTTTCCCTGCAGTCCTTGGAGACCAGGGCTGATCTTTAGGTCAATTATCAGGTTCCAACACCACTTGGAAATATTCAGGCTGTTGGTGCCGTCAGAGTAGCTGAAAGTCTGCAGCTCTGTCTGTCTTCATACTCACACTTTTCATTCAGGTTTTTCCATTAGTTGGTGTCTAATCCACTTCTATATACTTTTTTTCAAAGCTCAGGGCTCCAGGATTATTTTCTGTATCTCTTTCAACTAGTTTCTCTTTTCTTTGTTGAAGAGGGTCTGTGTAGCTTGTCTGCCTATTCTGCCATCTTACCGAAAGTTCTGATGAAATAATTTTTAACTTTTTTAACTTAAAGATGTTAAAAAAATTAGATTATATTCATCTAGATGTTTTGTGAATTTAACTCAGTATACCTGATTTTCAAGAAGTTCTTACTATTCAGGTATTAAATACATTGCCAGCAATTGGTGATGAAATTTTGGTCATGATCATCAAATGGCTTCATATATGCTTGTTGTTGTTGTTACGTGCCATCGAGTCGGCCCCCACTCATAGCGACCCCTCCTTGGGTTTCCGAGGCAGTATTACTATGGAAGTAGGATTGCCCAACCTTCCTTCCGAGGAGTGGCTGGTGGGTTTGAACCACCAGCCATCTGGTTAGCAGGCAAGTGTCTTAGCCACTATGCTACCATAGCTCCCTATATGCTACAAGTAGATAAAGATAATCATAATTTTAAGAATAACAAATGAAAATTCTTTATAAATTGGCTAAACATCAAAATTCAGTGCTTAACAGATGATACATATTTAGCAAGATTTAAAGCAATAAAATTTAGCTACATCAACCCTAAAATTATCAAATGGTCATTACTCTAGGCTAATTCATTTCCTTTCATTTTATCACAAAGCTCTCCCTAATGAATTTTTAAGTGGTTAACATGGAGTTTCATCTTCTGTGGGAAATGAGAATATCTTCATGGCTCTGAAGCATCCATTGGGATCAAGGTTCCAGTTTTTCAATCATACTGCAAGTTGAACTTCCATTTCTGTTTTCCTACTCCCACTTTTTCTGGTCATCTAAGCACATTGCTGAAACAAAGCAGAAATGAATATATTAAAGAAACTAAGACAGGTAAAACATATTGATACATGGCCTTGTGTAGACACTCTTTGAATGTCTACATGAGCTGTGACTTTAACCATCATGAATGATAAATAAACTGGCAATTTTATACACTGTTTCAGTACTGAGTTTATTATGACAAAGACTTCAATTGTGACTTGTATAAGCTTCTCTGTGACAAAGTCCACATAAATATATTAATATTACTCTAAAATATATTACTGTTACTCTAACATAAACTCAAGGCTGTGATATTTTTTGGAGAAATTCCAGAATGTGAGGGTTCAAGGAAACTCTGAAATTTATTCTCTTGTCCTGAAGTGTCATGAGCTCTGGCTTCCAATTAGATACTCTTATTCAGCTGAAAAGTGGGGCTATATAATCAATTGCATGGATATTTAATTAATAAGTATAGTTAGGAAGTATTCTGTATTATCAAAAAGGGAGTGGAATTAAAATCTGAGAATTTTGTTTCTTTTCTAGTTCAGCCTTTTTTGGCTCATCTAGTCATGGCATCTGTCTAAAATGACACTCACCACATCTGCATCAAGATGCTGTACTCAGTGATATCAAAATATTCTCCCACCTTTAATTTTTTTATGATGTTTGGATGATTCAGGTCCTAATAGTTGCATATGCAGTAGTAACTAAAAACCTGTTTCTTTTACACATTGCCTTCAGAACAGCCATTGTAAAATAATTTATGTTGTGTTTTCCTTTCATAGTCATTTGTGATTCCTTGAAGACTATAGGAAAAAGTTTAAACCACTATAGTCTGACACCAATCTGTCTGTTTACTTTTGTTACTGAGTTGTCTTACTTATTTATTTTTGCTTCAGCCAGTTTATGGAAAGAAAAAAGCAAACAGAAGCAAAGCAATGCAAAGCAAACCAACCAAACAACCAATCACATAAAGAGAACACAAAACATACCTTTGTAGGTTTATATTCTGGATCAGAATGCCTTTTCTTCACTCTGCATGTCCAATCTTATTCCTTCTTCAAGACCTTGTTTAGTATTTTGATTTATAGGAAATGTTTCCAAATCTTTCTGGGATGTAGCCAGGATTTCTTTGATGGTCTTATAATCATGATCTGTATTCTTCATTTAACACACCTTATGAAGAGTCTTCTGTTCTTCTTCCTTTATTTATTTATTTTTTTTAAATTGTGATTTGGGTGACAGTTTACAGAGTAAATTCACTTTCCATGCAGCAGCTCACATACACTTTGTCTCATGACATTGACTACAATTTACCACAATGCAACCACTCCCCTCCCACTTCCTCCCCATAGTTAGCTCTTCCCTGTGTCCTTCCCTCCATCCGCTTCTGCCCCCTGAGCTATGTCCCTATGCATACACAGGCTTTCTAGTCTCCATGATTGTTCTCTCCAAGTAGTGTATCTACCTAGTGTAAATGTTCACCTCATATGCATGTCTTTTGTTTGGCTGGAAGCCATAGGTGTGGGTTCAATTCCAGGACTGAAGGCAGCTAGAGTTCATAGTCTCAGTTTTCCACCAGGCTGTATCAGACCAGCAAATCTGGTCCTTATTTTATTTATTTATTTTTAATGATTTTGAGTTTTGTTCCGCATTGTTCTCCCACTCTATCCAGGATCTTCTACATAGATCCCCCTCTGAGTGGTTGACAGTGGTAGCTGGGCACCATCTAGTTCTTCTGGTCTCATAGTCATATAGGCTGAGGATGGCATGGTTTGCCAGATGCTCAGACTAATTGTTTCCATGAATCTTTGGATTTCTTCATTCTTCTTTGCTCTGGATGAGAAGAGAGCCATCATTGCTTCTAGATGGCTGCTTGCAAGCATTTAAGATCCCAGTTGTTACTTGCCAAAGTAGGAGGTGGAACAATATTTTGTGTAGTATGTTATGCTAATTGAGCTTGATATTCCCTGTGACAATGGTCCTGAACCCACAGGTCCAACTGAGGAGTCTTCTGTTGTTGGATTAAGTTTCCATCTGACTCTTGAGTATTTATCATTTGCTTTTTCATATGCATATTCCTTTTCTTCCTTACTAGAGATTAGGCTTTGGACATAGGCACACTGTTTTACACATAAATGGCATTTAGTAAATATTTGTTGAAACAATCTAAATTTTTAACTCTTTTCATAGAATTAAAATAAGCTTTTTAATATAAAAAGTAAAGTTGAACAAAATTCAAATGTAACTTTATTTTTTCTATGAAAGTACTAAAAAGAACAGGTGTGTGGACAAGCTAATGCTAGTATGTCAGACCCTAAGATTAAAGTAAAAATTTATTCTATTATTGGGTTTTTATTTGAGATTCTGTCCATTGGAACCTTATTTATTATATATGCAGCCCTGTGTTTAGCTTGATGCTAAACAAGCCCTCTGGCTCATGCCTTGAAGCTCATTCAGCGCAGTGTCATCTAAAATAAACAAACCCACTCATACAAAGCACTGAAAAATAATGTCTGAGCTTTCCAAAGCTGTTTTGAAAACACTAAGAAGTATCCTCAAGATACACGGCTGTGAGATTACATAGAAAAAAAATTTAAAAACATTTTCTTAAAATTGTTTCTTAGCAAACTTTCTAAAATTCCTCTTAAGGTGTCTGGATATTTTTATTCTCTAGGTGTGTTTTATTCTCTTTCTCTCATATTTTTCCAGTTTTCCACTTTTTTGCAATATCTCCACAACACCACAATCACGGGAGCAGATCGACACAATGAGTCCTCCTGAACAAGAAGGGAAGAAGAAGGTTATGAATGTTCTCACCTTAATGTTTTTATCTGGGTCATATATCCTTACCCCAGCCCTGTGTTATGTGTGCTATATCACCATATTATAGACTGAGCAAAGTGAAGTTTAGAGAGATTACCTAACTTGCCCAAGGTCACTGTTCCAGTTACCATTGCTACATAACAAATCACCTCAGAGCTTATTGGGGCATTAGGACCATTTTACTAGTTTACCAGATTCTTTGGGTCAAGACTTTGGACCAGTGACAGCAAGAACATAATATTTGGAGACTTGGCTGGAAAGTTGTGAACACTGGGGTTGACTAAACATCTGCAACTGTAGTATTCTGATGTACATTTATATCAAAAGCTGTAATATTTAGCTACATATTTGGTAGCTAACACTGGCTATTGGCTGAGACCTAAGCTTGTCTGTAGGGAGACTCCTACATGTGACCTCTTCCTTTGGTCTCTATGTGAGTTAGTTTAGTGCTCCTCATAGCATAGGGGCTCAGTTTTAAGAACAACTAAGAGAGACAGAAATGTGTGTCATTTTTACCATTAAACTGTGGAAGTTACAAGCATCACTTCTGCTGTTCTCTGTTGGTTGAGGAAGAAACAAAGGTCTGCCCAGGTATAAGGGGAGGGTCTACAGAATTCACCACTGAATGGGATGACTGTCAAGGTAGAAAGAGCATGGGGAATGAAAGATATTGTTACAGTCATCTTTGGAAAATACAATCTTCTATAATTCTAAGGATAGATAAGAGTCCTTGAGTGGTGTAAATCATTAATGTGTTATCTGAAAGACTGCAAATTCGAGTCCACTAAGAGGTTCTTTGGAAGGATAGTCTGCCAAATTACTTCAGAAAATTCAGCATTTGAAAATCTTATGGAGCACAGTTCTGCTTTGACACATCGGAGTCAGCTTGATGGCAGCTCTGTGTTTGTGTCGTATATGTGTTTTAATAGAGTAGTAGAGTAGGGATTTGAGCTCGGGTTTTCCTGCTTTCAAATTCCAACATCTTTAATCATTATTCTAAAATCTAGCCTCTAGTTTTAGTAAATATTCTGCAACCATGTAGAATTGTAGTTATTAAATTTCAGATATTAATAAATAATCCAGAATAATATGTTTTCAAAAATGTTGGATTATGTGAGAAAAATTGACAAAGAAACTACTTTAAATTTATTGTTTTCAAAACAACAATGGGGAAGACTTTATCTCTTTTAAAAAACCCATCTTTCTAAAATGATTGTGGGGGTTTGACTTACATTAAATTACTCTGATATTTTTAAATGAAATGTCAAATATAATTTAGTGCTTGAAACATGAAGCAAGTTTTACTACACTCAGTGTTTGACAGCTTCGCTGTGTTTCCATTAAGCAATCTATCCATTGGGATCAAATATTATGGTTACCAGAACAATTTATTTAGCAGACATCTATGGATACATGTATAAATGGGTTATGGGTTAACAATAATACTAAAAAAAAACCCCAAAAAACAAAAAACACTGCCATTGAGTCAATTCTAACTCATAGTGACCTCCATTGGGTTTCCAAAGTGGTAAATCTTTATGGAAGTAGATTGCCCAGTCTTGCTTCCATGGAGTAGCTGGTAGGTTTGACTCACCACCTTTCTGGTTAGCAGTCAGATGCCTTACTCAATGAACTACCAGACCTCCTTAACAATAATACTGCCCAACCTTCCTTCTGAGGAGTGGTTGGTGGATTTGAACCACCAGCCTTCTGGTTAGCAGTCAAATGCCTTAGGCACTATGCCACCAGAGCTTCCAACAATAATACTAGCTAGTGTTTATTGGGTCCTTACTATGTTCCAAGTTTCTTTCATGATTTTTCAACAACTCTGTAGGAAAGTTTCTGTTATCATATTATTTTTACTGACAAAGAAGCTTAGAAATGCTTTGATAATTTTTCCATGTTCACAGAAGCTGAGCAGAGCTGGGAACTGAACACAGCAATCAGACCCTAGAGTGGCACTCTTAAATTCTATTTTATCCTGCTTACATAATTCCTGAAATATGAAGCAGTCTAGTTCACTTTTAATGATCTAAACTCCAAATATTTCTGAAATGACACTTTAAAAAGATGCACCTTGTTTGTTCTGCCTTGAGAAATGAAGTGATGCAAATTGGTGAAATACAATGCTCATGAACATTTCTATGAAGTCAATATAATTTAGGAAATGGTATTTCCTGGTACTCATAAAACTCTATGTTAAAGTAATCTGAAACTCTGTGTTTCACCTGGTACTCATAAAACTCTATGTTAAAGTAATCTGCATTTTACAGATAAAGAGTGGCTTAGGAATTCAAATAGTAGATTTCAGAGAATGAAACAGTTTTCATTTCACTACAGAGAGTTGTCTGGTAGTGTAGGGCCTAAGGCACTTGACTGCTAACCAGAAGGCAGGTGGTTTAAACCCACCAGCCACTCCTCAGAAGGAAGATAGGACAATCTACTTCCATAGTGATACTCCCTTGGAACCCAAGGGTTGCTATGATTCGGGTCTGATTTGACAGCACATAACAATAACAACACAGGGAATTGTGCCTTTACTTAAAGCATTTCACTTTTTCTTGTCCCTAAGTGCAAAACACACACACACACACACACACACACATACACATATGAATACATACACAACACAAACAATTGGAGTGAATGAGTGTAAGAATTAGGTTGAAAAAATGAGATTACTGGTGATGCTAATTGCTTTTGTTAACTATGCCTTCCAGATTATAAAATGTGTGCTAGTATCAAACAAGCTGCTCATGGAAGATTGAAATACAAATTTATTGTTGTTAGGTGCCATTAAATTGGTTCAAAGTTAGTGACCCTAGGTACATTAGAATAAAACACTGCCTGATCCTGTGCCATCCCCACTATCCTTGGTATATTTGAACCCATTGTTACAGCCACTATTTGAATCCATCTCATTTGGGGTCTTTGTATTTTTCTCTGACCCTCTACTTTACCAAGCAAGACATCTTTCTCCAGGTCTTGGTCCCTCCTGATAATATGTCAAAAGTACAGGAAACAATGTCACATCATCCTTGCTTCTAAGGAGCGTTCTGGCTGTACTTCATCCAAGACAAATTTGTTCTTTCTTTTGACAATCCATAGTATATTCAATATTCTTCATCAACACCATGATTCAAAGGCTTCAATTCTTCTTTGATCTTCTTTATTGGTTGTCCAGCTTTTGCATGCATCTGAGATGACTGAAAATACTGTAGCTCGGATCAGGAACTTTAGTCTTCAATGTGACATCTTTGTTTTTTAACACTTTAACAATGTCTCTTGCAGCAGCTTTGATCAATTAAATACATCATTTGATTTCTTGACTGCTGTTTTCATGAGTATTGATTGTGGATCCGTGTAAAATGAAACCTTTGATAACTTCAACATTTTCTCCTTTAATCATGATGTTACTTATTGGTCCAGTTGTGAAGATTTTTGATTTCTTTATGTGAAGGTGTATACCATTCTAAAGGTTGTAGTCTTTGACATTCATCAATAAGTGCTTTAAGTCTTCTTCACTTTCAGGAATCAAGGTTGTGTCATCTTCATATTGCAGGTAGTTAATGAGTCTTCCTCTCATCCTGATGCTCATTCTTTTTCATATAGTCCAAATTCTCAGATTATTTATTCAACATAGAGATTGAGTAAGCGTGATGAAAGTATACAACCTTGATGCACACCTTTCCTGATTTAAAATCACACAGTAGCCCTCTTCTCTGTTTGAAAAACTGTTTCTTGGTCTAGGTATGGCTTCTTTTAGTGCACAATTCAGTTTTCTGAATTATTCACAATGTTATCTATAGTTTGTTATGATCTACACAGTTGAATGCCTTAGCATAGTCAATAAAACACAGGTATTCTCTTCTTTTAGTCAAGATCTGTCTGACATCATCAATGCTATCCCTCTTTTGACATCTTCTGAATCCAACGTGAATTTCTGGCAATTCCCTATCAGTGTAATGCTGCATCATTTTTTGCATAATTTTACTTGCTTGTGATGTTAACAGCATTGTTCAGTAATGTCTGTATTCTTTTAAATTACATTTCTTTGGAATTGACACATATATAGATACATTCCAGTCAATTGGTCAGATGGATATTTTCCAAATTCCTTGGTATAGATAAGGAGTGCTTCTAGCATTACATTGATTTGTTTAAACATTTCAATTGATATTCTATCATTTCCTAGAGCCCTGTTTTGCCAGTGACATTAGTGTAGCTTGGAATTCTTTCCTTAGTACCATTGGTTCTTGATCATATGCTACCTCCTGAAATGGTTGAATGGTGACCAATTCTTTTCAGTACAGCGAGTCTGTGTATTCCTTCCATATTATCTTGATGCTTCCTGAATCATTCAATATCTTGCCTATAGAATACTTTATTGTTACAACTTGAAGCTTGAATTTTTTCTTCAAGTTGTTCAGCTTGAGAAATGTCAGGTGTTTTCTTCTCTTTTGGTTTTCTAACTCCAGGTCCTTACACATTTCATTATAATTATTTACTTTTGTCTTCTCAAGCCACTTTTTGAAATCATCAGTTCAACTTTTTTACTTTATCATTTCTTCCTTTCACTTTAGTTACTTAATGTTCAAAAACAACTTTCAGAGCTTGTTCTCATAATTATTTTGATTTTTTTCCATTTCTGCATATTTGAAGTTATTGTGTTTTCTTCATGCAGGATGTCCTTCATTCCATCCCACAACTCATCTGGTCACAGATAACTGCTAACCAGGAGGTTCAAACCCACCAGCCACCCCTCAGAAGGAAGACTGGGTAATCTACTTCCATAGGGACACTGCCTCAGAAACCCAAGGAGGGGTCACTATGAGTAAAATTGACTCGATGGCAGTGAGTTTGGTATGGTTTTAGTTTGATCAAATTTATTCCTGAGTTGGTCTCTAAATTATAGTGGGATATACTCAACATTGTACTTTGTCTTTTATGAACTTACTTTAATTTTCTTCAGCTTCAGCTTGAACTTTCATATCAGCAGCTGATGGTGGTTCCACAGTTGGCCTTTGCCTTTTCCTGATTGACGATACTGAGCTTCTTGATCTTCTCTTTCCACAGAGGTAGTCAACTTGATTCCTGTGTATTCCATCTAGTGATAGCCATGTGTAACAGTCATCATTAATGTTGTTGAAAAAAATATATTCACAATAAATAAGTCATTGATCTTGCAAAATTCTATCATGCAGTCTCTGGTGTCATTTCTACCACCAAGGCTATATTTTCCAACTACTAATTCTTCTTCTGTGCTTCCAGCTTTCATATTCCAATCACTAGTAATTATCAGTGCATCTTGATTGCATATTTAATCTATTTCAGCCTGCAGCAGTTGGTAAACATTTTCAATTTCTTCATCTTTGGCATTTGTAGTTGGTGCATAAATTTAAAATACAGTTCTTCTAACAGTTCTTCCTTGTAAGTGTTTAACTATTATTCTTTCACTGATAGCATTGCATTTCAGGATAAATATTGAAATACAAATACAAATTACCTATATTCTTTTCCAGAATAACTTGTCAGCTAACTTTTTACCTATTACTTCAGACTCAGGTTGATACTAAGAATTAACACTGCAAAAACACTCATTCATTAATTTAACATTTCTGAGAATATATGTTGACCCCATTAATTGTAAACAGTGTTGAATAACAGACTAAATAAGTGGTCTGTAGAGTACTTGTTCTGAACTAACCAAAAATAAAGAGAATTTTCTCTTGTATGTAGTCTAATGGGTAAGGGATTTGATTATTAATCACAAGCCCAGTGGTTCAAATCCACCAGCTGCTCTGTAGGAGGAAGATGAGACAATCTACTTCCAAAAGATTTACAGACTCAGAAACCCAATGGGAGTTACTATATGTCGGAATCAACTCCATGACAGTTTTTTTTTTTTTTTTAATGTAGTCTTATAGAATGTTTCATCTACATTTTTTTAACTGACAAGAACCTCTTTTTTCACCCTTGGGCTGAAGATGTATCTTGGTTTTCTATTGATTCTAAAACCTTGTAGGAAAAGTTTGGAAGAAGAAAAACATATGGACATAGAATGTGATCATAGTAATCTCTATATAAGACATCAATAATTTAGTTGATGTTAGGGAATTGTTTTGAGAGCTAGTTTGACTAGCTATTAGAATTCTTGTTATCTTCACAGCTCACAGCATACATATTCCATGCAGATGATCTCAAGCTTTTATTTCAGGATATCATTTTGTGGTGGTTCCCAGAATGCTATAGGTAGAAACTGTTCTCAGTTCCTTTAGAAGAAAGATATATAACATTGAAGAGAATCCAGTGTAAATGACAACAACAATAACAACAATAACAAAAGAGAAGATCCTCCATATGAGGACACACTAAGAAGATTAGATGGGAGCTCTGGTAGCATAGTGGCTAAGGCACTTGACTGCTAACCAGAAGGCTGACGGTTCAAACCCACCAGCCACTCCTCGGAAGGAAGGTTGGGCAATCCTACTTCCGTAGTGATACTGCCTTGGAAACCCAAGGAGGGGTCGCTATGAGTCGGGGCCGACTCGACGGCAAACAACAACAACAACAAGATTAGATTAAGGCAGCATTGAAAGAGAGGCTTATGATCTACTTCCAAACATTACCCAATGAAAACCCTATGTATCATAACAAATGTTGTCAAATATAGTATTGGAAAATGAGTCTTCTAAGTTGGGAGACCCTCAAAATACACAGTGGCCACAACAATGGACTCAAGCATACCACTGATCATGGAGATGGCATAGGACCAGGCCACATCTATTGTGTTGTACAATGTATTGTACAGCAATGTGTCGTACAACAATGTGTTGTACAACAATGTGTTGCACACAATGTATTGGAGCTGACTTGATGGAAACTGATAACAACCAAGAGGGTTAGAACTTCTAAGTTTGGAAATAAAAGTGTTAAAAGATAAAATGAAAGATATGATGAATGTGGATATTGTTGAAGTCTAATGGTGAACAGGTTCATCAAATTCAGGATAGGAAAAGATGCTCCATTTGAAGGCTGTATCTTAAGGAATTTTTAAGAAGGTAATTTTATAATTCCCATATCATATAGATAAACACAGATACAGACTGAAAATATAATTTGGCTTAAAGAAGCCACTCCTCAGAAGGAAGGTTGGGCAATCTACTTCCATAGTGACACCGCCTCAGAAACCCAAGGAGGGGTTGCTATGAGTCGGGGCCAACTTGACGGCACATAACAACAACAGAAACAACAACAAAAAAGTTCTAAGAAAATAAAGAATATTGTAGCCATAAGGACTCATTATGAGGAAATTAATTGCATCCAGAGCATGTTTCTTTTTGAGAATATAACTTAACATCATGAAGGCCATCATTGTCTTTTCCTAACAAAATATCTCAAAGATAAAAATCTTGGCAAGTGTGTCCCAGCATGACATTGCTTATGCACTTAAATAGCCTCCTTTCCTGCTTTGCTCCTTCCTCCATAGGAATATCCACAGATTATTTGATTAATCCAAAGATTAGTTACATTCTTTTCATCTTCGATTTCTTTCTCTTAGAAGTTATGATAAAACAGTACATGCTATTTTACTATTGACTATAAAGACTAGTATATAAAAAAAATCATGGGAATTATTATAGGAAAGCTCTGTGGTCAAAAGTAATTTAATTTAGCATAGTTCATCTATATTTATCTATATACCTATAGCTATATCTTATTCACTATAATGTATGAGCCCTATTACTTTGGCTTATGAAATTAGCCTTCCCACTTTATACTAACACTTTATTTTCTATTTTTTTTCTTCATTATTCCTTTTATTGACTCATCCTCACTGAACACCTGGAGTTTATATGTGCATCAAGAGATTGCAAATTTGGAATGTCTGACATAAGAAGCTACCTGTATTTGCCAGTAAAGAGCTAATGATTCGGCAGAACTGCCATGAGTGATGAAGCCAAGCTTGTGAATTGCTGTGGTTTACTTTTCCTTTTGTCCCTGAGTAAGTTCAGAGTTGTGAGTAGCAATTTAGCCCTTACCTGCAGTCCCAAGTGTCCATCTGCTTATGACCTCACGTAGTACCAAAATTTGGCAAGTACTCTTCACTAGTTTGGCAATTATGGGAAATCAAGTTATTATCCTGGGGAATAACAAAAATACTAGAACAATGTAGCAAATTTCAGACTTTAATACATAGAAATAATGCTGATCTCACAAGAAGACTAATTTTATAGAAAAGATAAATAATATCTATGCAACCAAAATAAATACTGAATCATTATAACTTCCAGAGGTTTAGTCAAAGCACTCTTGGTGAGTGGCAATGAAGACAGTCACATGTTGACAACTGAAGAGGAAAGCTAGGACACAGTGGAAAATTATGCACAAATCTCATGACAGGATATTACATTTGCTTCACTTGCTCCTTATGTCTGAGACATAATTGAATGCTCTCTAATATATCTTTCTTTCCCCCAAGCAAGTATGTCCTGACCCAGATACAGAACATTTGTGGCAATTTTAAATGAAGGGTTGAAGGAGAGGGTCATGAGTCTGAAATAGTAGCAGAAAATTTAATTTACTTTGCAGATCTCCATGCCTGCTTGAAATCTTCTGGCATCGCATGATGTAGTTTTACTTAGCCTGAGCAAAGAGGATAGTATAAAGTCTTTATTTAGAGTACATTATTACAGTCTTTACTTTAGATTGAAAAATGGGGTTTGTTAAAATTAATAAGCTTGCTAAGTTGACCTCTGGTGAAAGATTTTATTTGAAAATGATGATGAACCCAATTGTACTCATATTTTTAAGGTGCTCAGAAATCAACTACAGTTAGGTGTTGTACTGATTGTTCAATTTAGTACAAGTAAACAGATGTTTTGAATTGCAACTTTATGTGAAAACCTTTGTAAGGTTGTTTTGAAGATGTAATACAAGGTAGGAAAAAAAAATGCTTAAGGAATTTCTCTCCAATATAGAAAGTCCCATACATACCTAGTGTGTTAACTTGAGCAAGATATTTAATTAGCAAGTTATTTAATGTCTCTGTGCCTCAGTTTCTTCTCTTGTAAAATGGGAAGAATAATAATATCTGTCATGGATTGGTGGTTAAAGCATTCAGCTGCTAACAAAAGGTCTGCAGTTCCAACCCGCCAGCTGCTCTGCAGGAGAAAGATGTGGCAGTCAGTTTCTGTAATTTTCTGTAATTTTTCTAAGAGTGATTTACACTCTTAGAAATCCTATGAGGAAGTTCTACTCTGTCCTATAGGATCACTATGAGTTATAATTGATTTGATGTCAGTAGGTTATTTTTCTGGTCATGGATAGAATTTTGTCCCCCAAAATATGTTGAAACTTGCCTGGCCCATGTTCTCAGATTTGGCAGTTATGTAATAATGTAATTTGGCAATTATACAATGATGTAAGTATCCCCCATGATGTAATCAACCAATCATTTATAAGGGAATTGGGATGGAATGCAATACCCTTGATTGCTCAGGTCTCAGCCCTGAGGCAATGTACAGGGAGTTTCCCTGGGGAAACCTTTTATCTTATAAGAGGTAAAATGAAAGAGAACCCAGCAGAGAAAGTGGGACCTGAGTACCACCAAAAAAGAAGAGGCAGAAGTGGAATGTGCCTTTTGGGCCCACGGTCCCTGCTCTGAGAACCTCCTAGACCCAGGGTATGCTTTATGCCAAGATACATAGAAATGTCCAAGGAACACTGGGCTCACAGATGTTGAAAGAAAGAAAGAAGGACCTTCCTCTAGAGCTTGCAGAGACAAAAAAACCTTCCCCAGAGCTAACATCCTGAATTCCAACTTCTAGCCTCCTAAACTGTAAGAGAATAAATTTCTGTTTCTTTAAGCCATCCATGTGTAGTATTTCTGTTATAGCAGCACTAGATAACAGAAAGTTGTGAGGATTAAATAAGTGAATGCAGGGATTGTATTTAGAATAGCACTGGTATTTAGAATAGCGCTGGTACATGTAGAAAGGAGGTCTGGTAGCATAGTGCCGAAGGCTAACCAGAAGGCTGGTGGTTCAAACCCATCAGCCACTCCTCAGAAGGAAGATGGGGCAATCTACTTCCATAGTGATACTGCCTGGGAAACCCAAGGAGGGGTCACTATGAGTCGGGTCCTACTTGACTGCAGATAACAACAACAAACAACAACATATAGAAAGGTCTATATGAATTTTTGATGTTATTATTAATATTATAAATAAATACAAGATTGTGATAAAAATGATAATAAACAAAATTTCTTACCAAATAATTTTGCCTAGCATTTCCTCATGTGTATCAACTAGCTAAAGTATTGTGGTGTAAGAACATGATTAAGAAATAGCAAAAAACAAAAACAAAACAAAACATCATTTAACCTTCTGTTAAATCATCATAACCTTTCTCCTCTCACCCACTTTTTTGCAATTGAAATTTTCTCAATACACCAGTACCCGTCTCTAATCTCGAAATTGCTAAATAGCCATACTATTTTAATGTTTCAAATAGAATAGAGCCTGAACATTGTTTTGATTTGGAAGAAATTAAACTGGATACATACAGTTACTGTAATTCATACTCTAATCTGAAGAAGCATGAGGTAAACTAGAATGATACTGAAAAGTGAAAACTAGCACTTATAGGGGTGAGTTGAAGAAATTCACATAAGTTATTTGATTTCAGGGAGGGAGGGTGGTATAGGATTAAAAAAAAAACCAAAACACTGTTGTTGAGTTTTTTTCCCGACTCATAGCGACCCCCTCCTTGGGTTTTCGAGTCAGTATCTCTATGGAAGTAGATTGTGCAATCTTCCTTCTAAGTGTAGGACAGTATTTCTCAAACTTTAATGTGCTCATGAGTCACCTAGGGATCTTGTTAAAATGCAGATTCTGTTCAGTATGTCTGAGGTGGGAACTCAGTCTGTGTTTTTAACAAGCTTCTGGTTAAGGCAGATAACACTTTGAGTAGAAAGAGACTACAGCAGAAGTTACATAGGCAAATTCCAAGATTAAATTTTCAACTCTTCTATTAGATGAATTGTTTTGAGGCAACACCCTTAACCTCTCTGAGCTTCAGCTTGTTTACCTGTACAATTGTACCTATGTAACAGGAAAACTGTGAACATAGCTGTCTTGGTTCTCTAGTGTTGCTATAATAGAAATACCACAAGTGGATGGCTTTACCAAACAGGAATTTATTCTTTTATAGTTTAGGAGGCCAGACATCCAAATTAAGAGTCCCAGCTCTAGGGGCTGGGTGAAGTCACCTCAACCTTGGGTCTCAGCTCTGCCTCTTATTCCAGGCTCACTGGAGCTGGAGGTGTCTCCTAACTCAGGCATCTGCTGGCTGCTGAGGCTGATGAACCTAAGGTTGGATGTAAATGGCACAATCCCAAGATCAGCAGGCAACACACGTGGTAGACCAATGGTTCAAGTCCAGGAAAAATTCCAAGATCAGCAGGCAACCCAGCAGCCACTGGTGATACTGCCAAATGCAGGATCCAAAATGTGCCAAAAAGCTAGGGACCTTTCTCAAAACTTCTCCATATATACAGAAAGCAGGTCACACCTCAAAGGCAACTACTTAGCTGCTCATAGCAGATTCCATGATGGAGGTGATTCCAATCTAATTATGGAGAATAACTACATAAAGCTGCCAAGCCACTCAAAACAATAGCCCAGCCAAACTGATGTACAACTTTAACTACCACAATAGCAGACAATGTTGGTGAAATGTTTTGTGTGCCACCATTATGGACCACATAAACCAAAAACCAAACTCACTGCCATCGACTAGGATCCGACTCATAGCAACCCATTCTTGGGTTTCTGAGGCAATATCACTATGGAAATAGATTGCCCAATCTTCCTTCCGAGGAGTGGCTTGTGGGTTTGAACCTCCAGCCTTCTGGTTAGCAGTCAAATTCTGTAGGCACTACACCACCAGAACTCCATGTAAATAGCTATAAATGTATCTTTTTAAAAAATTAAATAAAATCATACATAGTGTTGTCATTATTTACTATTTTTGCTAGGATGTGGCCTTTTATTTTTACTAGAATTTGTTGAATTGTCCAAGATAGAGAATAAAAAATATTAGGTAAGTTGGATGGAATCAATCAACGTCACTATCTATACTCAGAGAGCTTCACATTGAACCAGTTGTTCTCAAAGTGTGGTCCTCACCAGCAGCCCGATGCTCAATTGGGAACTTGTTAAAAATGCAAAATCTCAGGCCCCTTCCCAGTCTTATTGAATCAAGTACAATACATCACCTTGTGATTTTAGAATCCAGATGTTTCTGATGCTCACTCCAGATGATTCTGAGAACAATTAATGAACAGGAAGAAACTGCACATCTATGAATATTCTATGATTGTGGATTTAGTAAAATAGCATAGTGCCTAAGGCACTTGACTGCTAACCAGGAGGCTGGTGGTTCAAACCCACCAGCCACTCCTCGGAAGGAAGATGGGGCAATCTACTTCCGTAGTGATAACTGCCTTGGAAACCCAAGGAGGGGTCGCTAGGAGTTGGGGCCGACTCAATGGCAAATAACAACAACAACAACAACATGCATCCCAAGAGACCCCATTCCATTCTTTGAATTCACCTCAGATACATTAACTATGTATTACTAATGGAACAGCAGAAGTTAAACCATCATCAGCCCAGGAAAGAGGTAATGATGGGTGGGTACAGTGCAGAGATTAATAAAAAGGATTAATGGAAAAATTTGGTGGAGTCTAGGGATCAAAGCAAACTGATTTGAGCAGAATCAGATCAGTGACAAGCATCCAAAATTTTTAAAATAGAAATAAACAGGCATAATATACTCATTCCTTTGTATCTCTCTGCCTTTCACACAACAACTAAATAGAAATTATTATTACTCAAACAAGGGAAGCTTTAAGGAAAGCATCACAATTTTCAAACTGTATTAGAGTGTAGACATTGATACCAAGTAAGGTTGGGCAAACTACTTCATAGTGATACTGCCACAGAAACCCAAGGAGAGGTCGCTATGAGTCGGGTCCAACTCGATAGCACATAACAACAGCAACAAAATATCTAGAAACTAGGAAGTTTCAGTGCACCAAGAGAAAAAGGAATGCTTAAAAATTCTAGATGCATACAGTCATTAGAATATTTAACAATTGATGCACCTGTAAATTCATGCCTATGATATCTGCATTTTAATATCTCTCTCAAGTTCTTGAAATTTGAGTTTGTCATATACTCCTTTCAATAAAGCATCTACTTATCTACTTCTGTCTATCTCCACCCACATGACATGACATTATAAATAAACATTTCTTAAAATAGAAAAAGAAAGCCAGCTTTATGGAAGATGATGTAACATCTCTTGGCTTTGCAACAGAATGTTTGACATTTCAACAAGGCCTGAGAATTCAGCAACTATCTCAGTATACAGGCAGCGATTTGAGATAAGCTTTGTAAGCAAACATTTTAAAGTGCTCCTATTTCTTGTGTATCAGGTAAGAGGAAAAAGAGTGAGTGACAGAAAGAGAGAGAGAGAGAATGAGTAAGAGAGAGAGAGAGAACTAACAGTGTGTTATCTACATTCCCTAGGTTTAGAAAGAGATAACTATGTGTATGTTAATTAAACACAGGCATTATAAAGGACCAGGGCCTTGTTTGCTTATGTCCCTGTGTGAACAAGCTAGGCGAGTCATTTATTCAATCAACAGAGATGCAGGCTCAGATGCTTTATGTGCAGATTGGGACACGGTCACTACTGCTGCCCTATTTCTAATTACTGAAAAAGGAAGAGCTTAAAGAAGTGCTGACTGAAAATAGCTGTGATGCTAGAAACAATCCAGCTAGGACTACGCCCTAAGCCAGAAGCAGCCGTTCCCCTAGAGTAGGTAATGTCCTTTTGCTGGGTGATATGTTTTGTATTTTTCTAAAGGGAAAAAGAGAAAAGATGAAGTTGACAGAGACTTAATTGTTGAATCTCTCTGACTCTAAACTCTCTCCTGAATCTTCCCCAAAAGATGAGAGGTATTTTCCTAGCCCGTGAAAGGAAGCTCTTTCTTTCTGGACTAACATGAGTGAAAATTTCTTCCTTTAAGTGAAGAATAGATATTTACTATCAATGATATAAATGAGGCTTTTTTTTTTTTTTTGCTAAAATCTTATTGCTTTTATATATCTTAGAATGAAAAGAAATATCATTTAGCTCATGTTCTTGATTTGTTTATACATTTTACCTCACTGCATCAATCATGTTCATTTTGTACATGGCTAAATAATGAGGTCAGACTACAATATCCTTATTTTTATCCTGGCATCTTTATTTCCAGCATGGTGACTGGAACGAAATATCTCTTGAATGAATGAATAAATAAATAAATGACTTAATTAGTCTTTCAAAAAATGACACTATAGAGTTAGTTCATGAGGGTTCTATTATTAAATAACAATTTCAATGAATTGAGAAATTTAAAGTCCCATTATTTTGGGCTTGAATGAATAATATAATAAATATCTGTTGAATTAATGAGGAAACAGCACAAACTAATTTTCAAATTGCTCTATGTCTAGTTAGTTAGTGATTTAGAGTAATTAAAAATATTTTTGAGTAAATGATACACATACATTGAAAAATTTTTCCATAAAGCATGCTTTTGTAAAATTTAAAAACTTGTGCACAT
>NW_006921913.1:3004663-3006314 GCF_000298275.1 Orycteropus afer afer
ACACTCTGCTTTTTCTCCTCATTAGAGATTTCCATTCTCCTTTTACTTCTTTGCTGACCTGACTTTCCTCTGGGCAGTTTAATTTCTGCACTTGTGAAAATACTGGCATCTTAAACAGAGCCACTAGAGAGCTATGGAGAAAGCTCACATTTGATTTTTACTTCATTAGAAAAAGCTAAGAAGGAAGCTCAGTGTAGGGTAAATGAGGACTCTTTGAACTATATTTCCAACTTTTCTATATATTCAAAGTTATTCCAAAAGACAAATTTTTTTTTTTTTAAAACTTGAGTTTTACTAATTTCACTAAATACTGACACCTCATTAAGAAATATTAATTCACTCATGCTTTCTGCAGTCTATACCTTTATTTAGACCTTTTAGTCTAAATAAAATCAGAGAGGAGGAATAATTTAAGGTTTATATTTGGCTTTATAATGGAAAAAAAAAAAGTCATTTTGTTTATTTCAAGAATAAAATCTCTCCTGAATGTTTTATTCTCCCAAACGATGTCTGTTTCCTGGGTACCTGATATTTTCATAAACACTATTGTATAACGTGAAAATACTATTACCAAATGAATTATTTTATTTATGAAAAGGGTAAAGAATTGATAACTAAATCCTATTAACTAAATTCTATTATTGCCTGCAACAGTTGTTAAATCATGAACCTAGAACTATTTGTTTTTGTTAATTGCCATTGAGTTTATTCATACTCATGGCAACCCCAGCATGTAAAGCAGAACTGAGTACCTACCCAGTGTTTCAGGATTGTGGCCTTTCAGAAGCAGATTACCAAACCTGTCTTCTGAGGCACCTCTGGCTGGATTTGAACCACCAATCTTGTAGTCAGTAGTCTGGCACTTAACCATCTGCACCACCCAGGAACTCCTACAACTATCTAGAGAACTTAAAATGGATTCTTCTAAACAGCCAAGGGCTCAGATGGCTTAGAATTTATACTTTAAGCATCAAAGCTTAAAAAATTGCTACAACAATTTTGATTGTGTTATATTCTTTTTTGAAATTAAACTATTCTTATTATTTAATCCCCCCTTGATGCTGGTAGCAAATGCTGGCAGGGTTGTGGAGAGATTGGAACTCTTGTGCACTGCTGGTGGGATTGTAAAATGGTACAGCCATTGCGGCAAACGGTATGGCATTTCCTTAAAACACTGAAAATAGAAGTACCATTTGACGCAGCAATTCCATTACTAGTAATATATCCTAAAGAGGTGAGAGATAGCACACGAACAGACATATATACACCTATGTTCATTGCAGCACAATTCACCATAGCAAAGAGAAGGAAGCAATCTAAATGCCCATCAATGGATGAATGGATAACCAAATTACAGTATATCCACACAATGGAATACTATGTCACATTAAAGAACAATGAGGGATTTGCATCATTGCACAACATGGATGAACCTGGAGGACATTATGCTGAGTGAAATAAGTCAATCGCCGAAGGACAAGTACTGTATGAGCCCATTACTGTAAAAAGACAGAGAAGGGTTTGCTTGGGAAAGGGAACTCACCTAGTAGGTTACTGGGACAGGGAGGGATTAATTTAGGGCTAGGTGGGGCTTACATGCTGACATGGATAGGGGGAGGGATATACAGGAAGGATATATGACCACCATGAT
>NW_006921913.1:3006898-3010782 GCF_000298275.1 Orycteropus afer afer
TACCAAAGCCAGCCAGTCAGGAAAGGATCAAATATGGAGATCTTGGATAGAGTGGGAGGGAAAACATGGAACAAAATCCAAAAACTCAATAATGACCAGAATTACTGGTCAGATGAAATCTGGTGAGACTCCCAATACTATGGCCCTGAAATTCATCCATTGCCTAGAATAAAACTCACCCCCAGGGGTGGACTCTCAGCCCAATAGTTAAGAAGATATACACGCAAACCACTCAACCTAGGATGCTGTGCCCACATACTCAATTGTAATATATCCCTTAGAGCAATAGACCATGGGACACCAAAGGACCAACATTCAAACTGAGGAAATGCAGGACAAACAGGAGTGCATAATTATGAGGGGTACAGGGGAGGGTTGTAGGACAGGGAGGGCAGGAGACTGGGTTAGGGTTGGACATGGCAAATGGGGAATGAAACTAAATGTATGTGTGACATTGAATGTAAAACAAGCTCTTAAAATAAAAATAAAATAAATAAATAATTTCTATAACAATTTTGATTGTGTTATATTCTTTTTTGAAATTAAACTATTCTTATTATTTAATCCTCCCTTGATGTCACTGGATCCTAAATCCAATCCTGTCTTTAATTTAAGCCTCCAAATTCAGTTTTGTACAAGACTTCTTACTAAATATTAAAACCTTCTGAAGCTCCTTTGGTGGTTCCCTTGAACCTTCAGGATAAGGTCCCAACTCCATCGTCTTATGTATAATCATTGTAGTCTCCCCATCTGTTCCTCTTAACATACTTCTATCTGCCTAATATTCCAATCATACAGATCCAATTTTTTATCACTTTTCTCTGTCACATTTAGTGTGGCTTTTTCATGGAATGCCTTCCCCATACTCTTACCATGGTTAAACCTTAATAATCTCTTGAATATTCAAGAATTCAAGCAGGTAGGTTTCCCTTACTTCTTCCTTCTTCCCTCCTTTCCTGTAGACTACCAGGGAACACTGACATTGCATATAATGCTCTGTGTATTTAATAGTTGCCTTTCTGTCTTATAAGATGATGAACATAATAGATATGGGAACCATTTTTCATTGTTTTTTCCATCATCAAATATAGTATCTTACACACAGAAACAAATCAACTAATGATGATTGTTGTTGAATGAATGGCTATTGGCAGCATGATTATTGGAATCCACTTCTATTTGGCTATAGACTTCAGTGTAGATCACACCTGAACATAAAGAAAATGAAAATCCTTACAACTGGACCAGTAAACAACATAGTGATAACTGGTGAAGAAATTGAAGTTGTCAAGGATTTCATAATTCTTGGATAAACTCTCAATGCCCATGGAAGCAGCAGTCAAGAAATTAAATGATATATTTACTGGAATGCTTGATCAATTTCAGACTGCAGAAGTTGGTAAAAATTTTCTATTTTTTTAAATCTTTAGTGTTAGGGGTTGGTGTGTAATTTGAATACTAGTCATGTTAACTGGTCTTCTTTATAGGTGCATGGCTATTATCATTGACAGCATTGTACTTCAGCATAGATCTTGACATGTTCTTTTTGATGATGAGTTTGATGTCATTTCTGTTCAATTTGTCATTCCTGGCATAGTAGACCTATATAAAATTATAAAAAATGGTGAATTCCAGTCCATTTTAGCTCACTATTGCCTAAGTTCTCAACTGTTATGTGTTCCCTTATATATTTTTTTACAACTTCCAGTTTTTCTAGATTCATACTTTATACAGTCCACATTCCGATTATTAGTGGTTATTTGCAGCTGTTTCTTCTGATTTTGAATGATGCCACATCAGCAGAAAAAGGTCATGAAAGCCTTACTTCGACCATACCATTAAGGTCAACTCTACTTTGAGGAGGCAGTCCTTCCTCACTCATATTTTCAGTGCCTTCCAACCTGAGGAGCTCATCTTCTGGCACTATATCAGAAAATATTTCACTGTATTCGTAAGATTTCAGTGGCTATTTTTTTTCAGATGTAGACCACTATATACTTCACACTAGTCAGTCTTATTCTAAAAGTTCTGAGGGAACCTGTCCACCACGTGTAACACAGGTGGTATTTGAAATACCAGTAGTATACCTTTCAGCATTACAGCAACATACAAAACCCCCACAGTATGACAAACTGATAGACAAATGGTGGCCATTAGTGTTTAATGCATCAAATCTATTTTTGAGGTAGTTCTAAACCCAGGTGAGATATATTCAGTGCCATATTTTGGCATTCATGGACTTTTTTTTTTCTTTTTGTTGTAATTTGGGTGAAAATTTACAGAGCAAATACCCTTTCCATATAGCAGTTCTCATACACTTTGTCTCATGACATTGACCACAATTTACCACAATGCAACATCTCCACTCCTACTTCCTCCTGATAGTTACCTCTTCCCTGTGTCCATCCTTCCATGCACTTCTGCCCCTTGAGCTGTCTCCCTGTGCATAAGCAGCCTTTCTTTCTCCCATGCTTGTTCTCTCCAAGGAGTGTATCTACCTCAGGTAAATGCTCAACTCATATGCCTGTCTTTTGTTTGGCTGGAAGCCACAGGTGTGCATTCAATTCCAGACCTGAAGGGCAGCTAGGGGCCACAGTCTCAGTGGTTCCACCAGGGTCTATCAAGCCAGCAAACCTGGTCCCCCTCCCTTTTTTTTCCCCAAATGATTTTGAGTTTTGTTCCACATTGTTCTCCCTGTATATCCAGGATCTCCTGCATAGATCCTCTTCCAAGTGGTTGACAGTAGTAGCCAGGCACCATCTAGTTCTTCTGGTCTCATAGTCACATAGGCTGCAGATCGGATGGTGTACCAGTTGCTAGGACTAATTGTATCCATGAATTTTTGGATTTCTTCATTCTTCTTGGCTCTGGACAAGGAGAGACCCATTGTTGCATCCAGATGGCAGCTTGCAAGCTTTTAAGATCCCAGTCACTACTCACCACAGTAGGAGGTGGAACAATGTTTTGTGTAGTATGTTATGTCAATTGAGCTCCATGTTCTCTGCCACTATGGTCCTGAGCCCACGGGTTCAACTACTCAATCCCTCTGGGTAGGTGGCTATGACCAAGCAGTTACTACAATCTTGCCCCTTGTCAGCTCCACTATACACTTGGGAATTCAGATCCTACACATAAAGTTCTAGGACCATTGTTCAGTCAACCCTATACATGTTCTTGGGTACACTCCCCACTTCATAGACATACCTAATAGTTCAGCCTGACCATCCATATACCCATGTTTTCCTTCATTGACCATGCCATACTGTATGTGCAAAAGGGTTAATCTTTGTTGTCTGTGCTTCTCACGTACCTCTCTATGTCTTTCTCTTCCTCAACACCACCATGTTGACCACTCACATTTGGTATGTTGCCCTTCTCTTCACCCAAATCAAAACTTATCTCTATATCTATCTAACAGTATTCCCTCCTCTCCCCTCCCACCCCTGGTAACCAACAAAGAAAATGGTCTTCCATAGATAAAAGATTCCTTGACTTTTACAATAACGGACTCATACAATATCTGTCCTTTTGTGATTGACTTATTTCACTCAGCATAATGTCCTCCAAGTTCATCCATGTTGTGCAGTGTTTTGCAGATTCTACATTATTCTTTAGGGTTGCATAGTATTCCATTGTGTATATATACCATAGTTTGGAAATCCATTCCTCAGTTGATGAACACCTAGATTGTTTCCATCTTTTGGCTATTGTAAATAGTGCCGTGCTGAACATGGTTGTGCATATGTCTGTTCTTGTCATGGCTCTCACTTCTTTAGGATATATACCTAGTAATGGAATAGCTGGGTCAAATGGTATTTCTAGTTCCAACTTTTGAAAGAATCACCATAGTGCTTTCCACAATGGTTGTACCATTTTACAGTCCC
>NW_006921913.1:3020341-3020837 GCF_000298275.1 Orycteropus afer afer
CATCTTTGTTGAGTTTCTTTCCAGTTGTTCTATCATTCAAAGAAAGTGGTATATTAAAATCTCCCACTATGACTGTGAAGTCATCTATTTGGCTTTTCAACTCTTTTAAAGTCTGATTTATGTATTTTAGGACATTTTCATTGGGTCTGTAGATATATATTATGGTTATATCTTCATATTCAATTGATCTTTTAATCATTATGTAATGTCCTTCCTTGTCTCATATGGTGGTTTTTGTCTTAAAGTCAATTTGATCAGAAATTAGTATCGCCACTTCTATTCTCTTACAGTTGCCATTTGCTTGATATATCTTATTCCAACCTTTGATTTTTAGTCTATTTTTGTCTTTATCTCTAAGGTGTATCTCTTGTAGGAAGCATATTGATGGGATTTGTTTTCTTATCCCATCTGCAATACTCTGTCTCTTGAGTGCTGCATTTAATTCATTAACATTCAGTGTAATTATTGACAGGTATGAATTTGTTGCTGTCATTTT
>NW_006921913.1:3022733-3031876 GCF_000298275.1 Orycteropus afer afer
GAAAAGAAGAAAAAAAAAAAAAAAGCTGTAAAGTAGGACCTGGGAGGGGAAGAATAGTAAAAAGGACAAAAGTATCAATAATAGTACTAGTTTTAAAACAGACAAATACAAGCAAATTAAGCACCAGAAAAAAGAAAGAGAAAAAGTGGAAAAAAATAAAAATTAGAAAAAGAAAAAAATAATCAGTGGAGGTCAGGCCAGGGCACCCGGGCTCTGTCCTAGCACACAGACTGGGATGGAGTTCCTGCGAGCCTAGAAGGTGGATGGGAATGGGGGGTGGCTGCACCTCTGTTCAACAAGTGGGTGTGGGTTATAAGAGTAACAAAAGGAATGTCGCCCCTTTTCAGTTGTACAGGTCCAGAGAGTTTTTGGGGTTACTGGAAAGCAGAACTTCTTCTTAAGCCCCTGGAATCTGGTAGAGTGCTGTCTCTTTAGGTTGTCTCTAGGTGCTGGTTACATGTTGATTTGTTTTGTCTTGATTTTATGGCTTACTATTTTGAAAAGGTGAAGCTGGTGTATTTTATTTTATTATTGATTCAGGTAATTGGGTCACTTGCTTTTTTCTTTGTGATGGTGGAATCACTGTGTGGAATGTGGGTATGTGTTTCTGTTTGTTGTAAAGAGGGTTTAGAGTTCGAAGCAGGAGGTTTTATGGTAATTGGCTGAATATGGTTTCTTCTATTGAATGAGTGAAGTGGAGAAGGTTGGAGCAGAAGAAGGAAAGCTTGGTGTTGCTAAGCTTGGTTTCTAGGGCTTTGCGCAGGCTATTATTGATGACGTAGTTATTTATAGGGAGCTCTGGTAGCATAGTGCCTAAGGCACTTGACTGCTAACCAGAAGGCTGGCGGTTCAAACCCACCAGCCACTCCTCGGAAGGAAGGTTGGGCAATCCTACTTCCGTAGTGACACTGCCTCGGAAACCCAAGGAGGGGTCGCTATGAGTCGGGGCCGACTCGACGGCACATAACAACAACAACAGTTATTTATAAGACCACAGCTCAATCTCAGGAAAGATTTCCATTATTAGGGAGTTATCAGTTTCCACCAGGCTCAGGCACACTTGAAGATCCCACCTCCGAGGCCCCTCTGCCCCACAAAGCCGATCCAAGGCAAATTACCGGGACCACACTCAGCCACGCTTCTTTCTCTCTCCACCCCATTTGCCTGTGGTGCTGGTTCAATTCCACTAGACCGCTAATGGCTGATTTTGCCCACCTGCGGTGCCAAAGATGCATGCGATTTCAGCTGTGTTGGAGTTGGGGGAGTACCCGCCAGCAAACTGTGACCCCAATACCAGTGAGAAAGATAAACACAACATCTCCCAGGCTGACCCAAATCCACCCAGGGACCTGCTGAAAGGGGTGCGAGCTCGGCCTTCTGGTGCAGCAGTGAGCTCTCCCCCTGAGTCTCAGCAGTGCTGCGCATGCCTGTTTGGACTTAGGTGACTCAAATTACCACTAAAATCAGGCGCTCATGGCAGATCCTTGGGGCCGTTTGCTGGGATATTGGAGTGGTCACTGGTATGCTGATATAGGGTGTCTTCTTTCTTGGCTCTTGGGGATCTCAGGTGGCCACTCTTGCCTGCCAGTCAGTGACTGCCCCAGAGAAGTTTCCAATGGCCTCTCTCGGCTGCCCATCCATTCTCCACCAGGTAGCTCTTTCTTAAATAATCTCCCTGTGTCTTTCCTCTAATTCTGCTCTTCTGTATTTGGTGCACTCTGACTCAGTGAGTTGTTCAGAGCACCAAAATCCTTAATTCAAGCTGCTGTACCTAAGCACTTAGATGATAGAGGGAAATAGCGTGGTGCTTACTGACGAGACTCCATTTTGAATCCCTTCATGGACTTGTTTTAATTTTCTTCAGCTTCAACTTAAACTTACATATGAACAATTGATGGTCTGTTCCACAAT
Organism: Orycteropus afer afer; assembly: GCF_000298275.1. Taxonomy (NCBI): domain Eukaryota; kingdom Metazoa; phylum Chordata; class Mammalia; order Tubulidentata; family Orycteropodidae; genus Orycteropus; species Orycteropus afer. The sequence goes on from NW_006921913.1 coordinate 3,024,645, forward strand.
TGGCCCTTAGCCTTTGTTTTAGTTACCTAGTGCCACTCTTACAAGAGTATACTACAAATGGGATGGCTTGAAGAAACAGGAATTTATTCTCTTACGGTTTGGAGGCTTTAAATCCAAGTTCAAAGTACCAGGCTCTAGGAGCTGGGTGAAAGCCCTTCAACCTTGGATTCAGCTCTGCCTCCTGCTCCTGGTTCACTGAAGCTAGAGGCTTTTCTTCACTCAGACAGCTGCTGGTTGCTGAGACTGACAAGCCTTAGGTTGACAAGTAAAAAGGCACAGTTCTCATGTTACCACATGGCAAGCCATTAATTCAAGTCCATTGAAAGTCCCAAGGTTGGCAGAGCATGGCAGGTGGCTGAACAATGACATGGCTACATGCAGGGTTCAAACACGCCATAAGCTACAGACCATTTCCAAAGCTATTTCTTATACATGGGAAGCAGACCACATCTCTAAAGCAGCTACTCAGCTGCTCCAATGCATTCCACCATGGAGTTAGTTACCAGTCTTACCATGGTGAATAGCTACATCCAGCTGCCCAGACACTCAACCAGGCCCAGCCAAGTTGACACCCAAAGTTAACTACCACAGCCTTGTTCTGACTAATTATATTGAGCTTCTCCATTGCCTCATTCCACAGACCCACACATATAGTAAGAATACCAATTGAAATATTTCAACAAATGGATGCAGCACCAGAGGTGCTCAGTCATCAATGCCAAGAAATTTGGAAGATACCTACCTCCCCAATCAACTAGAAGATATTCATAATCTGTGCCCATTATAAAGAACAGTGATCCAACAGAATGCATACATTATCAAACAATACCATTAATATAAATAAATATCATTAACAATTGCAGCAGTACATCAAGAGGTAACTGCCAGAAATTCAAGCCAATTTAGAAGAGGATGTGGTCCTAGGGAGATCATTGATATCAGATGGATCTTGGCTAAAGGCAAAGAATATGAGAAGATGTTTATCTGTGTTTTATTAACTATGCAAAGACATTCAATTGTGTGAATCATAACAAATTATGGTGAACATTGCAAAAATGGGAATTCTAGGACACTTAATTATGTTCTTGAGGAACCTGCACATAGACCAAGAGGCAGTCATTCGAGCATAACAAGGGGATACTCCATGGTTTAAAATCAGGAAAGCTATGCATCAGGGTTGACTCTTTCACCATGCTTATTCAATGTGTGTGCTGAGCAAATAATCTGAGAAACTGGACTATATGACACGATATCAGGTTTGGAGAAAGACTCATTAACAACCTGCAATATGCAGATGATACAACATACCTTGCTAAATATAAAGAGGACTTGAAGTACTTATTGTTGAAGATCAAAGACTATAGACTTCCCAGTGGATTACACCTCAACATAAAGTAAACACTGGACCAATAAGCAACATTATAATAAATGGAGAAAAGATTGAAGTTCTCAAGGATTTCATTTTACTTGAAACTACAATAAATATCCATGGAAACAGACAGCAGTCAAAAAATCAAATGACATTACATTGGTCGAATCTGTTGCAAAAGACTACTTAAAGTGTTAAAGAACAAAGATGTCACTTTGAAGACTAAGGTGCACCTGACCCAAGCCACAGTATTTTCAATCACTTCATATGCATATGAAGGGTGGGTAATGAATAAGGAGCACCAGAGAAGAACTGATGCATTTGTATAATGCTATTGATGAAGAATATTAAATATTCAGTTTACTGCCAGAAGAACAAACAAGTCTCTCTTGGAGGAAATACAGACAAAATTCTCCTTAGAAGCAACCACGGTGAGATTTTGTCTACGTACTTGTATGTGTTATCAGGAGAAAGCAGTCTTGGGAGAAGGATGTCATTCTTGGTAAAGTTGAGAGTCAGCAAAAGAGAGGAGGACCCTCAGTGAGATCAATTGACAAAGTGGCTGCAACAATGGACCCAAACATAACAACGATTGTTAGCATACTGCATGATGAGGCACTGTTTTGTCCTGTTGTATATAGGGTTGCTATGAGTCAGAACCAGCACCCACTAACAATAACACCAACACTACATTGGGCAAATTTACTGAAAAAAGACCTCTTTAAAATCTTAAAAAACAAAAATAACTAAGGTGTACCTTAAACTTTGATAACTAAGGTGCACCTTAGCCAAGCCATGGTATACTAAAAATTGCAAGAACTGGTGAGAACTAGGGAGGAAACCTGTCAGAGAGAGAAAAATCAAATATTTTTCACAAAAGAGAGAGAGAGAAAAATTATAAAACTGCACCTGTAAAAGGCAGAAAGCTTGTGAGACCTGGAAAAGCAAGGCAGGTCAGTTGAGTCCTGGCTATCACAGGTTTCATTGTTATTTTCTATTGCTCCATATACATTTGAAAGATAGGCAGTGACAAAGGAAGAACAGAGAAGAATTGACACATTCAAATTGCATTGTTGGCGAAGAATATTGACTATACCTTAGATTGCCAGTCAATGAACATATCTGTCTTGGAGGAGGTACAGCCAGACTGCTTCTTATAAGCAATCATGATGAGACTTCATGTCACTTACTTTCTTTAAAATGCCATCAGAAGGGATCAATCACTAGTAAAAGATATCATATTTGGTAGAGAGTGAAAAAGTGAAAGAGCCTCAATGAGATGGATTGACATAGTGGCTACAACAATGAACTGAGACATAGCAATGATTATGAGGATGGTGTAGGACCAGGCAACATTTATTTCTGTTTCATATAAGGTTATTATGAGTCTGAGCCAACTCAAAGACACCTAACATCATCAACAACAACTTAAGAATAAAAAGCTACACATTGCCTTACACAAATGTCTGGATGTTGTGTGCAAAAAGGGCAAGGAGGCCACCTCTTCTGACCTCTAACCCGACAAGAGGCAGGCAGAATCACCATCAGTAACCCAAGGCCTATTCCTGCAAGGCCAGACATGCTGCCTCCTTCCAGCCCCTTCACCAACCGTTCCTCCCAAAGCACCCACAACCTCTCTCCTGGGTCTGAAAATTCGATAATTTGCTTCAGTAGCCACACAGAACTCACAGATTATGGGGTTTATTAGGGAAGCACCAGGACACAATTCAAGTTCAGGAAAAACGCTCAGTCTCTCTCCCAGCCCAAAGTCACTCTCCTAACAGTCTCTCATAGTCTCTCTCCCAACAGTGAGTGTCCCTCAGTGTCTCACTCAGCAATGTCTGTCTCTTGTGTCTCTTTCCCAGCAGCATGTGTCTCTTTCAGCAGCATGTCTTCCTCAATCATCAGTCAGAGAGAGACTTCTTCTGCCTCTAGGAGGCCTCCTTTTGAGGCTGGCAGAGTGGCCAAACCAACCAATCATAACATCAGAATTCTAAGCACCTGAGAGAGAACAGGAACCTCCCAGAACATTGCCCACAGAAATACCCCAGGTGGATAACTTTTACAATCAGGAGCTCCTCAGTTGTTCACAGCAAATTCCACCACAGAGACTTATGGGTAGAAAAGTCATACTAAGTAATTTACTACACCACACTGTGCCTTTTGAACTTTTGAGTTGGAATGGATGACAGTTGTTCTGTACATTCTTTCACATGTGATTGTCATTTCTTGTTCCTCAGTGTTTCAAGCATATATGGCCTTCAGTGATATAGCCTGTGGTTATTGTTGTTAGGTGCCATCAAGTCAGCTCCAACTCATAGCAACCCTGTGTACAACAGAATAAAACACTGCTTGATCCTGTGCCAGTCTCACAATTCTTGCTATAACTAAGCCCATAGTTTCAGCTACTGTGTCAATCCATCTTGTTGAGGGCCTTCCCCTTTTTTGGTGACCTTCCACTTTACCAAGCATGATATCCTTCTTAAGGGAATGGTCCCTCTGACAACGTGACCAAAGTAGGTAAGATGAAGTTTGGCCATTCTCTCTTCCAAGGAACATTTTGGCTGCACTTCTTCCAGGACAGATTTATTAGTTCTTCTGGCTGTCCATGGTACTTTCGGTATTCTTCTCCAACACCACACTTCAAAAACATCAGTTCTTCTTTGGTCTTCCTTATTCACTGTCCAGCTTTCACATGCTTATGAGGCGATTGAAAATGCTATGGCTTGGTTAAGTGCACTTTAGTCTTCAAAGAGATATCTTTGCTTTTCAATAGTTTAAAGAGGTCTTTTGCAGCAGATTTTCCCAATACAATATGTTATCTGATTTATTGACTGCTGCTTCCATGGGCATTGATTGTGAATCCAAGTAATATGAAATCTTTGACAACTTCAATCTTTTCTCCATTTATCATGATGCTGTGAAGATTTTTGTTTTCTTTCTGTTGAGATATAATCCATACTGTAGACTGTAGTCTTTAATTTTCATCAGTAAGCTTTAAGTCATTTTTACTTTCAGCAAGCAAAATTGTGTCATCTGCATATCACAGGTTGTTGATGAGTCTTCCTTTAATGCTGATGTCACACTCCTCTTTTTATAGGCTTTCTGAGCAAATAATCTGGGAAGCTGGACTATATGAAGAGGAGCATAACATAAGGATTAGAGGAAGACGCATTAACAACCTGCAATGTGCTGATGACCCAACTTTGCTTGCTGAAAGTGAAAATGACTTGAAGCTTACTGATGTTTTTCTAATTTGATGATTCACATATACATTTTGCTGTTTCCCCAAGAGTGAATGTTAGAATATTCTATTTGTGGCTAAAACTATTTGATACTAATTACATTAAATAATTTTATTAAAGAACTACTTAACTAAATGCCTGAACTGACTAATTTGTAGTACTACTAGTTTGATATGTCTTCTTTGGATTCTTAATTGATAATCTCGAGTAAAGCAACCATTATTTTTATTATTAAAACAAAAAGACAAACTCATTGCCATTGAGTCAATGCCAATCTCACGAGGACTCTATAGGACAGAATGAAAATGCCCTATAGGATTTCCAAGGCTATAATCTTCACAGAAGCAGACTGACACTTCTTTTTCTGACAGAGTGGCTAGTGGGTTTGAACTGCCAACATTTTGATTAGCAGCTTTAACCACTATCTCACCAGGGCTCCCCTTTGCAGTATTAGAGAATAGCTTTTTATTACTTTTCTGGAGCAAATTAACTGCTGTCAAACTATAGCCATGTGCTTACTAAAATCAACTTAGCCAGGTCCACTTCAAGTTTAAAAGCAATACAAAACAAAAATTTTTTATAAAAATTGTCAAGGACAAGTTAAAAAGAATCAACAAGAACCTTTAATTCTGTTATGGAAAGAGTATATGATATTATCTAAAAGATTAGAATATCTTTTACAATGAGTTGGAATGATATTTATTTCTAGAATTCATAAAGACTAGTATTCTATGTGAAGCCATGTGAGTCTTGAGTATTTTCTTCCTAAACTTATAGATAGAATCCCTAAATGACATTAATGGTATAAGCACTTGACTACTAGCCAAAAGGTTGTCAGTTGGAAGCCACCCAGAGGCACCACAGAAGACAAGCCTGGCAGTATGCTTCTGAAAAGTCATAGCCTTCAAAATCCTGCATTCTGCACAGATGAGGTCACCATGAGTGGGAATTGATTTGACAGCAACAAACAACAACAATTTGTAGATAACTATTATGCAGAAAGCTAATTATTTGTATTGAAACTCAGTTTTGACCATACCACTCCTGGTTGTTAATTTCATTTCTAAGGCAGTGGTAATGTACTTCCTTCTCATAGTTTGTCTTTTGTAAAAAATCACATTTATGTGCTTTATCATAAAGTAAGTTTAAGTGTTTCTCTTCCTGGGGTTGTGAATCTTTCCTAGAAGTAGGGGTCTTAAATTCATCTTCTCAGACGTTTTCCAGGTAATTGCTCTCAGTAGAGTGCCTTGGATTGACACTGAAATGCATTTTGGGCAGACAACATGAGCAGAAGGAGTGTGGGGAGAGTGCTGTATAAATTTGTTTTACTCAACCTTGAAGAAATGGTAAACGTTAATTCCCTGCTTCCAAAAAAGTGCACCAAGTGTATATGCAGTGTTCCTGAGAGCTTCCTAATGAACTGAAAAACAAACAATTTGAGGTGGGAAAAAAATATATTTCATCAACCCCCTGAGCAGCAATGATTTGCCTCAGCTTGTCATACACACTTGATTCTGATTAAAATAAGGCAAATGAACTAATTTAACCTTTCTTGATAAAGAACTTGCATTAGTCTTTAGTAGAGTCCCAAATTCCACATAATATGGATTGTGTACATTAATTGTTAACATGCAGACTACCAAGTGGTAAATAAAGCAATAAAATTGAGGAAAGTTTTCTAGTGGACATGATTGGGCTTAGAATTAATTGTTTTTAAATGACCCAAATGACAAAGGTGACAGGATTGGGTATGATTTGCTCAGCTAAAGAGGCTTTCAAACTTGTAATTAAGGTGAACTCCTTCTCAAATTACTCCACTCCTTTTGAACATTTCTTGTAGTTTGGATAATAAAAATCATAATAATGACTGACGTTTAAAAAAAGAAAATACTTTGTTAGGAAACAAAGGCTATGCGGAGACTCCTAGATATGGTTTTAATGTGGCAGAAAGAGATGAGGACAGCAAAATAGAAAGGTAGGAATACTTCTCAGACCCTGTTTGTTATTCATGTTGTTTACCTAAATGAGATAGGGCCAGTTTAAGGATTGCTTATATATTCCAGGGCACCTATTAAGCGAGCTAGCTTCCCAGGTCGTGAAGTCAGCTGGCGTCTACGGGGGAAAAGCAAGACTTTTGAGAAATGATCTACATGATTTTGACTGAAATCTTATTCTGCCTAACAAATAATAAAGTGAAAGAATTTTTTTTTTTTTTTTTAGTATGCTGCTTTATGTTTTACAGAGCATATCTCTGAGTGTTGCTCACAACATTGTGAGTTGTAATCATCCTTACCTTATTGATGAGGCTCATAGAGATTAAGTCACCTGCTGAATAACTAAAATAGGAAAGCTGATAATCTGACTTTAAATCCACAGCTATACTACTATATCACTGCCTGAATTTTTACTTGACTGTCATAGTGGCAGCCATTTCGACAGAGAGCATCCTGCTGTAATCAGCAAAATATCTTCTTCTAAATCTGTTAGCAATTCTTTCAACGTCTTAGAAAGTGTGGCCTTTTATTTTAGTGAAAACAGATTGACATGTATCATGCATTTCAAATGCCACATTGTAAAATGTAATACAACAATAGGTTCTGACTCTTTTTTTCTACCTT
>NW_006921913.1:3032696-3052654 GCF_000298275.1 Orycteropus afer afer
ATTACTATAGTCAATGTTTGTTTATTGATCTATGCATGCTCTGCTTTTCATTATGGCTAATAGAAATTCTACAATTAATCTGAATTAATTCTATTAGGTCATTTGTAAATGATATATAATATGTTTATGGGCTATTTCAATAACTCATCCACAAACTCCCCATCATGCTCCATACTACTATAAGAGCTTGTTCAATCCAGTTAATAACTCAATCTTCAGTAGGAATACTTAATATTATGAAGATATATCTTCTCCATAAATTAGTGACATATATGTTGTCAATCTGACATCAATAATATTTTCATGTAAGTTTTTTTGGAATTTGAAAAGAAAAAAAGAAACTGAATTTCAAATAGAAATCTATATGTAAAAAAAGCAGGAAAATTCTAAAAGAGTAATGCAAGCAGAAAATAGTCTTACCAGATCATGAATAATATTTCAAGCTGCAGGACTTTTGGCATCAGCACATATAATAACTCAGTGTAAAGAACAGAACCCAGGAACAGGCTCATGTAAGTTTATATGAAGGTGGGATTTCAACTTAATGGAGGAAAGATGTTTCATTTAATAAATGGTACTGAGATAATAATGGTTCATGAGGGAAAATGAAAGTGGATCTCAGTCCTTACAACTGAGACTTTTCTTTTTCATTGATACTATCTTGTGCTATTTGACATTTTTATAATAAAAATAGCTTCTAAAAAAACTGATCTGACAATTTGCCCCCCACTTTTTGTTGTGTTAATACGTTTTCTCTCTTGTTGCCATGAAAAGTGAGTGATTTGCTATTAATTCTAATGTTTCATTATTTGTCCTATGTAAGGCTTTATTTTATAAATGTAGACTTTTAGGTTGTTAGCAAGAGGAAAACACCTGGCTTAATTATGAAAAATTCCCAAGCTCTTTTAAAAGGTAGCAGGTAATATTAATTCCCCAATTTCCTTATGTACCTTCTCTTTGACGGCTTTTTCTTCTACTTTAAATTTCTGGTTTTATAAAACTCAGCTTGCTCTTGTGTTGTGATGGCTTGTGACCTTCATTAGGCAAAGATGATTTCTACATAAGGAATGTGAGAGAGGCACAATGTCCTGCTTATCATTTGATCTATGGATTCCTAATCTGAGTTGAGCTTCTCATAACCATGACTTTGTTGTCAGCATGACACAACTTCTACCTCATTAAAATCTGGATGCTGCTGGCAGTACCTCAGAAATGTCATCAGATAATGATTTCAAATGCATTTGCATAACTGAAGTTGTCATATGTTCTTAGAGCACTTGAATCCAAAATGGAGGGAAATATTTCCTAGAAATAAAGTATCTACCTCTCTTTTTGAATATTGTTTCATGTGGGGTAGGATATATACATATGTGTGTATATGTGTTTGTGTGTGCATATATTTATGTATACACACTATATATGTTACCTAATATAGGGTCTTAATCATAGTAGGTATTAATAGATATTTATTTTAAGAATGAATGGAATACAAAGTGAACTAGTAGCTTAAAGGAGGATTCTGATAACTGACCAATTTTCACTTAAATTGAAAATTTATTTTTTAAGTTATCAATTTGACTCTTACATTTACTCTTTCCTGATAAATCTTCTGTCCTTCCTCTTGGCTACAAACCTGTCACCTCAGTGGACCTTTTCAGTAACACGAAAGAAAAGGAAAAAAAAAAAAACATTTTAACTTATTTTTGAAAGATGCCTGGATGGCAGAGATCTTTAATGGAGTAAGGCTGATAAAAGACAAGTGTTTTAGACTAAGAGAAGGGCTACTGCTATAAGTATATACAAGGTTCATATAAATCCATCTACCAGATAAAAGCAAATTTACCTCCATAATTCTTAGAGAATACGTATTTTTTTTTTTTAAGTTAAAAGTTACACATTCATTTCTGGATAACAAGAGAAAAACTCACATCCAGACTTGAACATCTGGTAAAATAATCTCTCGATTTAAATCTATAATATCTAGGAATAATTGTGAAGTTCCACATAGTAATGAATTTTTATTCTGGACTATGTACAAGTAGCACTTATGAGGTAAATTGTAAGACCTGACTTTCTACCTTAACAACTCTAAGTAACTATGTGGTTTCTAATTCTATCAATTTTCCTCATATACATTTCAATGTTATAAAAATACACTGTATCTTGCCTTTAATTTATTTTTCTTTCTTTACAATATCCAAGTTAAAATGACGATTTACTTGGTAGCTACAAGATTCCAGATTCTTTAAGTATATATAGCATGTTTGAAAAATAAATGTGCAAAATGTTTAAACATGCTTTGAAACCAGAGTACTGCCTAACACAGAGAAGCATTTATTTATTTTGGTTGAATAAATCAATGCATCGTTATATTTGCAGTTGATGAACAGTTAGTTAATAAATAATTAAATACTCAACATTTTCACTTATTATATGCAGTTAGGATATAACAGAGGAAAAAATAAGGTCCTTGTCTCAGGTTTGTAGTGAAACCAGGTACACATGAAAAATTTCAATGAAGGGTAGTTTATAAAATATATTAAATCCCAGCATAAATAAAAAAAATAAAATAAATGAAATTTATAATGAGTTTTTTTCTTTATATTCATCATTAAATTAATAGTGATTATTATTTATGCCCATGTTAATGAATTAGTTCATGTATTGGATGTGCTCCTTGATTTCAAAAATTCTAGTTATAATGCTAGATTACATATACAAAGGAAATATATATATATACTACATGCAAATACCACCACTTGTCTGTCAGTTTGTTATACTGTGGTGGTTTGTGTGCTGCTGTGAGGCTGCAGGCTATGCCACCAGGACTTCAAATACCAGCAGAGTCACCCATGGTGGACAGGTTTCAGTGGAGCTTCAAGATTAAGACAGACTTGGAAGAAAGAAGGGGCCATCTACTTCTCAAAGAAATGGCCATTGAAAACCTTTTGAATACCAGTGAAACACTATTGGATATATTACTAGAAAATTTTATGAATAGCCCTAAAATATTGTCCAATATAGTGCAGGAAGATGAGTCCCTCAGGTTAGAAGGCACTCAATATATGACTAGGGAAGAGCTGCCTCCTGAGTGGAGCTGACCTAATGATGTGGATGGAGTAAAGCTTTCGGGACCTCTATTTACTGATGTGGCATGACTCAAAATAGGAAGAAACAGCTATCAATATCCATTAATAATTGGAACATGCAATGTATGAAGTATGAATGTAGGAAAATTGGAAGTTGTCAAAAATGAAATGGAAGAAATAAAGATCGATATCCTAGGCATTATTGAGCTGAAATGGACTGGTTTGGGCCATTCTGAATTGGACAACCAAATGATGTACTATGCCGGGAATGACAAATTGAAAAAGAATGGTGTGGCATTCATTGTCACAAAGAATATTTCAAGAGCTATCCTGAAGTGCAATGCTGCCAGTGATAGGATAATATCTGTACACCTACAAAAAAGACCAGTTTGCACTATTTATTCAAATTTACACACCAACCACCAAAGCCAAAGATGAGGAAATTGAAGATTTTTACCAACTCCTGCAGTATGAAATTGACCAAATATGCAATCAAGATGTGTTGATTATCACTGGTGATTGGAATGCAAAAATTGGAAGCAAAGAAGAATCTCTAGTAGTTGGAAAATGTGGCCTTGATGATAGAAATAATGCTGGAGATCGCATGATAGAATTTTGCAAGACCAAAGACTTACTCATTATAAATACCTTTTTTTTTTCAATAAGATAAGCTACATCTATACATGTGGACTTCACCAGGAGGACTATACAGGAATCAGATCAACTATATCTGTGGAAAGAGGTCATGGAGAAGCTTAATATTTTCAGCCCAAATAACGTCAGGAGCTGACTGTGGAACAGACCATTAATCGTTCATATGCAAGTTCAAGTCAAAATGAAACCAATTAAAACAAGTCCAAAGGAGCCAAAATATGACCTTGATTATATTTCTCCTGAATTTAGAGACCACCTGAAGAATAGATTTGATGCAAACACCAATGACCAAAAACTAGAGGAATTGTGGGATGACATCAAGAACAGCATCCATGAAGAAAGCAAAAGGTTATTAAAAAGACAGGAAGAGAAGAAAAGACCAACATGGATTTCAGAAGAGATTCAAACTTGCCCTTGAATGGAGAGCAGCTAAAGCAAATGGAATAAATGATGAAATAAAAGAGCTGAACAGAAGATTTTCAAAGAGCAACTTGAGAAGATGAAGTCAATTATTATAATGAAATGTGCAAAGATCTTGAGTTAGAAAACCAAAAGGGAAGAACATACTTGGCATTTCTCAAGCTGATAGAACTGAAGAAAAAAATCAAGCCTCGATCTGCAACATTGGAAGATTCTATGGACAAAATAGGCAAATTATTGAATGATGCAGGAAACATCAAAGAAGATGGAAGAACTACACAGAGTAACAGTACTAATAAGAATTGGTTGATGTTCATTCATTTCAGGAGGTGGCAATAGTATTGAAGGAACAAGTCAAAGATGCTATGAAGGAATTGGCAAAGAACAAGGCTTCAGGAATTGACAGAATACCCACTGAAATGTTTCAACATATAGATCCTGCCCTGGAGGCACTCACATGTCTATTCCAAGAAATTGGAAGACAACTACCTGGCCAACTGACTGGAAGATATCCATATTTGTATCCATTCCAAAGAGAGATGATTCCATAGAATGTGGAAATTATTGAACAATATCATTAATATCACACTCAAGTAAAATCTTTCTGGAGATAATTCAGAAAGGGTTGCAACAGTATATTGACAGAGAACTTCCAGAAATGCAAGCTGGATTCAGAAAAGGACGTGGAACGAGGGATATCATTGCTGATGTCAGATCTTGGCTTGAAGCAAATTTATGTTTTATTGACTGTACAAAAACATTCGAGTGTGTGGATAATAACAAATTATGGATAACATTGAGAAGAAGAGGAATTCCAGAACACTTGATTGTGCTTTTCAGGAACCTGTACATAGACCCTTGTTCATTCCAACAGAACAAGGGGATACCGCATGGCTTGAAATCAGGAAAGGAGTGTGTCAGGGTTGTATCCTTTCACCATACTTATTCAATCTGTATGCTGAACAAATAATCTGAGAAGCAAGACTGTATGAAGAAGAACATGGCATCAAGATTGGAGGAAGACTCATTAACAACCTGTGATACACACACGACACAACTTAATTGAAAGTGAGGATCACTTGAAGCACTTACTGATGAAGATTAAAGATGTCAATCTGCAGTATGGATTACATCTCAACATAAAGAAAACGAAAATCCTCACAAATGGACCAATAAGCAGCATCACAATAAATGGAGAAAAACATAGAAGTTGTTAAAGATTTCATATCACTTGTTTCCACAATCAACATCAATGGAAGCAGCAGTCAAGACATCAGATGATGTATTGCACCTGGCAAATCTGCTGCAAAAGAACTGTTTAAAGTACTGAAGAGCAAAGTTGTCTCTGTGAAGAATAAGGTGCACCTAATCCAAGTCATGGTGTTTTCAATTGCCTCACATGCATGTGAGAGCTGGACAATGAACAAAGAAGACCAAAGAAGAGTTGTTGCTTTTGAGTTGTGGTGTTGGCAAAGAATATTGAAAGTACCATGGATTGAGAAAAGAATGAACAAATCTGTCCTAGAGGAAGTGCAGCCAGAATGGTCCTTGGAAGTAAGAATAGCCAGATGTCATCTGACCTTTGGTCATGTTGTCAGAAGGGATCATTCCCTGGAGAAGGATATCAAGCTTTGTAAAGTGGAAGGTCAGCAATAGAGGGGACAACCCTCAATGAGATGGATTGATACAGTGACTACAACAACAGGCTCAGATATAGCAAGTATTGTGGGGCTGGCACAGGACTGGGTAATGTTTCATTCTGGTGTACATAGGGTCTTTATGAGTCTGAGCTGACTCAGTGGCACCTAACAACAACAACAACAACATGCAAATAAGTTAAAAATATAATTTCTCTAGAAATTCGAAGATTAGATTTGATCACTGAGGATTAGAGTTGAAGAAGGTTTAGATGTACTAAGTCTTGGATGAAGAATATTTAGTTTATGGGGAGAAGAGACAGAATTCAAACGTCAGTAGCCTAGAAGGAAACTAAATTGCGGGATTTGTTCATTCCATGAACTCTTTTAGCCAAATTCAAACCTAAATATGACTATTGCAATGTAGGGTAATATCAACTAATCACATGGCAAGAGAAGAAATCAAGAGATATTTGTGTCAGATATTTCTTTAATTGGCGATGGTGGAGAAGAGGTGTTTCTCAAGGAAGTTGCTTTTAGGGTCCAAGACTAACACACCTGTTTGTGTAGGAGAAGGAAAAAACAAGCACCCAGAGAGGAAATTCAACCCAAATGCATTGTGACTATTACTTCCACATGGTGACCCATATAAGGTTTTTAAATCTGGTCAACCATAGCAGCACTCTTTCTCTTTGGGGACAACTATAGCACAAGGGGGATTGACATAAGCTTCCCTTTGAATTGGGGCTCTCAATCTTTTTTTTTTTTTTTTTCTGTTCCTATAAAAGCACACTTTGATAAAAGGCCATCAGTAACAATGGACCTCAGTGGTAGTGATTTTCAGTGGGGAAAAGAAAAGAAATCATCCTCCCTTAGGGAAATGAATCAGAATTTGGCTTGAACAGATGTCTTCCTGTTCAAGGGATTCTGATACATCACATCTTCCTTTGTCTCACTAGGAATCTTGCTTTAATTTTCTCCACAGCAAAATGAAAGAGAGAGAGGATAGTGACATTCTGGATACTAAAACTGAGAGAAATCTTTTTTTTTTTTTTTTTTTTTTCGCAAATAGCATCCCATGTAAATAATGCTCACACACATATAATAGGCGGAAATGATGAAATTATGTAAAAAAGAGTTCTAGCATAGCACGCCCATACATACACAGCACACAGGTCCTGACATTTACAGAAGTGAATTTCAGCTCCATTCCCCCTCATTCAATAATCTGAAAATGTTACTCTTGATCATATTTGTATAATAAAAGTATAAGCCATGGTCAAGAAGTCATAGGTTGAGTTTGGTTGTACCCTTGTAATCAGGAAATAAGCCATTGAAACTGCATTTGCTCTGGGGCACAGTTTTCAGCTGGGTCTGATAGTGGAAGAGTTCCTTGTAGGAAACCAGTGTCCAGTGTGTCTTGCTAGAAATGAGCAGAGGGTAAGTTGGAGGGCACGTGGAGCTCTCACAGCTTAAGCACAGGCTGGTCCCATGGCAATCAGGGGCCGGTGCCTGCACACTCCCAGTTCCAGGAGTGCCAACCCCATATGAAGCTGGTAGGCAGGAGGTATAACACAGGGATCCTGGGTGGCAAGTCTGACCCATCTTGTCTGTGCTAGGGATGCACAACCCCTCTGCACCTATGGCTTTTATGCCCATCCCACAGTATTCTCATAGGTGGAAGATTCAAATGGCCCCAAATGGTGGCCAGCCAGTCAGACAGTGGGGCCCAATGTGTGTGCCTGCAGCCCACTGGCCTTGCCTGCCTGAGTAGCCTCTCTGGTCTGGGGTGTGGAGGCTCATGAACTTCTTGAGCTTGGGCCAGCTGCCCTAGGGAGGGCTATTTCTGGGGTGGAAAGTATGACTTCCCTCTCTGTTGGAGAAAGCAGCTTGCAGAGCAAGGAAGAAACTCAGCTAGAAAAGGGGCTGCTTTAGAAACTCAGTGGTAGGTTGGTGAGAGTCTGCTGCTGGGAACCACAACCCCATGTCAATAGGCACCAAGACCTTGTTGAAAAAGAGGTAAAAAAAAAAAAAAAAAAGGAAATTGAAGGCACCAACATGTGAAAAAACATTGCCTGGTATAGTGTAAGGTTGTGAGGCATGCAGAGACATATTACGAATGCATTATGTATGTAAAAATAGGCTTTTTATAAATAAATGATAACCAGAGAGGGAGGGAAAACATAACATAAATGGATTGATAAGTAATAGCCCTGACTGCATGTGGCACCAAAATACTCTGTGTTCTTGTCAATGATAATGAACTGCAGAAGATATATTAGCATTTGTCAATAATTGGTGTACGCATCATAGAACACTCGGTGTGATTTCTGTCACTTGTAACAGATTGATCAAGAAGATTCTACAAAAATTTGATGATTTTTAAAGTCTTGATAAAGATTTTTAGATTTATTCTGTTGCACCGTTGAAGTCTTATATATGTATATATTTTGAAAAATTTTTCTTTAAACAATATTTGCCTGTTTTGATCATTAAGATGTTTTATAAGGAAATTTCTCCTTTCTAAAATGAGGAAAATGCCAGTAACAATCACACACATGTGTTCAACTATAGTTTAATACTTTATGTAAGTTCTTATTCTGCAATAAAATGGTAATATCCAGATATTATAGAACTGCCCCAGGGCAAAGTTTGTATTACAAGGAGATCTCGACTTACCCAGCGGTATAAAATTGAATCATGTGAAATAGCAGACAATTCACAGAATGATTGCATCTTACAATTGGATTCCTCCACTGAGCATCTCACCTAGTTCTTGACTTTTATTACCTGGGCAATATTTTCAGAGGGAAATAGAATACATTCCTTTTTGCATGTTTGTGGACAAGAAAAGACAGGTCTCAGGGCAAAACAAGATGACAGGAAAGCTAAACCAAACCTAACCTGCTGCTCTCGATTCGATTTTGACTCACAGTGACCTGAGCTTAATCAATACAGAAGTGCCAACATTTTTAAAATAAAACCACTTATCTTGGAGACTCTTCTTAATGACTACATCATTTAAGCGTGTAAATGCTCATAGGGACTGATTAACAATTGCAATATCAGAAAGAAACAAAAAGACACAAACTCACTCCCGTGAAGTTGGATCCGACTCATAGCGACCCCTCTTTGGGTTTCTGAGGCGGTATCACTACGGAAGGAGATCGTCCAACCTTCCTTTCCAGGAGTGGCTGGTGGATTTGAACCACCAGCCTTCTGGTTAGCATTCAAATGCCTTAGGCACTATGCCATCAGAGCTCCTAATTTCAATACGGCACACTTTTATTTTGTTGTTTATTTTGCTTTTTAACCATTCAATTTAGAAAACATGCTAGTAACTAGTTTTCTGTACAATGTGATGATGATTAATGGTTAAAAAATATCTCAGAGGCCAGTAAAAAACCTTAGGCTCTTCTGTGTCATCAAAGGAACATAAAACTGTATTCAAAATAATTGTGTGAAGTATGGTATATTTGGTTGATTTTTTTAAATTTTAATTATTATAAAGGACTTAACTGAAATCCTCCATTTACTGACCATATCATATATTACAATTTACTGTTTTGATTTGAATATATATATAAAATCATTAGTCTTTTAGTCCCAAGGAATTATAGTCTAAATTGCGAGAGTTTTATTTTTGTTTTTGAATCTGGTAAAGAACTCTGGTGGCAAAGTGGTTAAAATATTCAGCTGCTAACGTAAAGATCAGTGGTTCAAACATACTAGCTGCTCTGTGAGAGAAAGATGAGGCAGTCTGCTTCTGTAATGATTTACAGCCTTGGAAATACTATGGGAAAGTTATACTCTGTCCTAATGGGTCATGATGTTTCAGAATTGGCTTGATGACAGTAGGTTATTGCAAACAAAACAAAATGCAAGGTATTTCACTTTGAGATAAGAGAATGGCACATGATCATCATAGAACTTATCATGAATTGAAAAATATATAAATCATTAAAGAATGTGATATCACATGATTTCAGACATGTTTATATATGTAACTAAAAGGAAAATAAACTTCTTATGGTCTAAGGTAACATTTTTTTTCTTGTCATATTGGATATATCTACATAAACCTCCTTTGATAATTTCTAGGAAAAGTTAGGTATAAATGAAATGATATACAATTGACATTGAAGATTAGTAACATACCCAGAAAAAGAAATCTTGTTTAAACACATCCTCTAAGAGCACATTTAAAATGCTTTCCTCCCTCCCTTACCCCTCATCTCCTGCATATTAAAATCTAGTTAGCAATAACTGAGTGTGATTTACTTTACAGTATCTGGAGGACTTAAAATAAATACTTCATGAAAACATTGGAGAAGAGTATAGAATGCACGAATTCAAAATGTGGAATGAAAACTATATGTATTTTCTCATTCAATGAAGTTAAACATAATTATATACAAGTCATGAGACATTAGTGGTTCAGTGGTAGAATTTTCGCCTTCCATGAAGGAGACTGGAGCTTGCGTTCCTGACCAGTGCATCTCATGCACAAATCCTACCCATCTGTCAGTGGAGGCTTGCATGGTGCTACGATGCTGAAGATATTTCAGCTGAGCTTCCAAACTAAGACCGACTAGGAAGAAATGGCTGGCAGTCTACTTCCAAAAATTAGAAAATGAAAGCCCTATGAATCAGAATGGTACTATCTGCATGACCAGGCAGTTTTTGTCCTGCTGCACACTGAGTTGTCATGAGTTGGAGTTGACCAGTCAGCAACTAACAACCACCACAATATATACAAGTGCATACAAATCATATTCAATGAAGGTTCACTGTTCTAGCAGTCAGTTTAACTTATGCTTTGGTAACAATCAACCCTAAAATTTTAGTTTCTCAGTATGTAACACCTAATTTTTGTTTGCTTTACATGTCGAGCAAAGGTCAGTGTTTTCTCTGCAACACAACTTTATTTCTCTATCTGCAATATTGTTGGTCTCAAGGCCGAGGGAGACAATAAATGGCAAATTATGACTATTTAAGGTTCACCTCAGAAGTTACAACCATCACTTCTGAGTGTATTTTGTATTTCATGTCTGAGTTCAACAGCATGGAGGCTAATAAAGGATGTCATGGTATGTGTGCATGGGGGTCATACCAGACAGGACAGCAAATATTTTGAACAATAACAGACTATTCCATAGGTATTACCCAGTTACTTCTCTACAAGATACTGATAAAAACCATTTGTCCAAATATGGTCTATATGGTTCAATTTATATTAATATTTGATTTCCTTTTGTGAATCCCAAGCTTTTACTTCCTAACTGATTGTCACCAATTGAATTGCATCCCTCAAAAATATGTGTCAGCTTGGCTGGGCCATGATCCTCAGAGGTTTGAAATGTAATGATGTATTGTGGCAGTTACATAATGACCCTCATGATGTGATCTGATGTGAAAGTCAATCAGTTGTAAGAAGATTAGGGTGGGATGTAACACCCTTAATCTCGTCACAGCCTTGAGCCTTGATCAGATATAAAAGGCGTTTCCCTGGGCAGCAGGTTGCATCACCTTTTATCTTACAAGAGATAAAAGGAGAAAGAATTCAACTGAGAGAGGAGGATCTACTACCAGGAAGAAAGACAAGCTGGGAGGGGATTTTGTCCTTTGGATTCAGTATCCTTGTGTTGCAATCCTCCTAGGACCATATGACACACAGAAAGAAAGCCTTCTTCTAGAGTTCTGAATTTGGACTTTTAGGCTCCTAAAACCTATCAGCCACTCCTCGGAAGGAAGGTTGGGCAATCCTACTTCCGTAGTGATACTGCCTCGGAAACCCAAGGAGGGGTCGCTATGAGTCGGGTTTGACTCGACGGCACATAACAACAACAACAACAACAACAAACTGTGGCAGAATATATTTCTGCTTGTAAAGCTATCCACTTGTGGTATTTCTGTTAAAGCAGCACTTGATAACTATGACACTAACTCTTAGGGAATTTTAAAATTCTTTTTCCTCACTTATGCTACAGAAAGCTCTAGTGTACTGTACCTGTAACTGCTCCCAGTTTATATTATTTAACAAATGTTTAATGAGCACGCTTAATATATTCATGAATAAGTCAGAGATTCTACTTTCAAAAAGCTCAGAGTGTAGTTGGAGAAACTAATAATTAAGTTGAATGTGTGATGGTAATAAAAGGGGGATATGTGTGAATCGTACCCTGTTCAATATTCTATTTAAAACATTCTGAAATGCTGTATAAAGATTTTATCATTTGATTTTGTATACACAACAACAGTACTAGGTAAGTATCATTGTTTTCTCAAATTTGTAAGAAACAGGCTTTGGGTGGTTAAGTAACATTAGCTCAAGAGTACATAGTTTTATGTGACTCACACCAGCTAATCTGCTTCAGTGCCTAACCTCTCATCCACCCCACTATAATGTCAGCTCCTATTTTTGTTTCTCTGAAAATGTCTTGTTTTCTGCCTGTGTGACCCTGAAGTTTTATTTCCCCTCTGTTCTTGGTCTGGGTCATTGGAAGTGTTGAGGGGTATTTTTCACCAGTTTTTAGAGGATGAGTACCTTCTGCTTGAAACATATGTCTCATTGGGTAAAACATGGGAAATATATCCCCTCCTGTGTATCTTCACCAAACTTCCCCAGTGATAGCAGTTAGAACAATCTCATCATTTAACCTACTTCAGAATTGTATGGCTATTATTAAATAGAAGGTGTTGTGTGAAATTAGGAAGATGGGGCAATCTACTTCTGTAATGATACTGCCTCGGAAACCCAAGGAGGGGTCGCTATGAGTCGGGTCTGACTCGACGGCACATAACAACAACAACAACAACAATTATTAAATTATTGTACACATTTTCTGAGGGTCTTTGTCAAGCTGCCCAGCATTCTGAAAAGATTGAACAAAATGATGAAAAACTAAAAACACTTTTTATGAATTCAGAAGATTTGAGAGTCATGATAATTTCTTCATATTTTTAAAAGTATAGAGTAAAATGTTTCTCTGTAACTCCAGAGAATAAACTCAAAGGAAGCTATAAGTCTCTTATTATGACAGTTTTTTTTCTTGTGTTTTAACGCATTATCACTTTCTACAAAAAAAGAAAAAAAAATGGCCAGTTTTGAAATGAGTAGTTTTTTTTTTTTTTTTTTTTTTTTTTTATGGTCAGATAGAATTTGGATATCTACTTTTCAGCAAAGTTATGGCAGAAACATAGCATTAGATACCCAAAAGGTATGAGAAGTCTTTGCTTACAGCCTCTGTTTTTTCTTCCTTGAAGCAGAACTCATATTCCATGTCTTTACTTCCCTCATGCAAATTTATTTCATAAACATAAATGACCAATGGGGATTTTAATGAAAATTTCTTGAGATGACAGAGGAGAGAATGTATGTCACAGGTTACATAGCAAAGAACGTCATGCCCTTTTGGAAGAACAACCTGAAAAGCAAAAAGAAAAATGATTTCTGTATAAAATTATTTCTCCAAGAATACTGAAGTGCATGAGTGAGTTTTAAAGACATTTTTAAGGAACACAATACCTTTAAAGTAATAAGATTAAAACTTTCAGGAAGTAAGAGAAAATGAGATATTTAGAGGGGAAGAAGATATGAGTTAGGTTTTAAGGGGAAAAGGATGATAGAATTTTCTGCCTTCTCCCTTAAGGATATGTTAAAATTTCTACATTTCCCTTATGATTTTGGAGTGAAATAGCAACTGTTTAAAAACATAATTCTCTTTGAAAATCAATGCCATATTAAATTTCAAAATCTCTCATATTTATATTTATACAAAATAGTCAATGTACAATGCAATTTCTCTTAAATCTCGGAATCCTACTAGTCTGATATTCATTTACCTTGTAATTCCTGAAGGAATGTACAAAAAAATTATAGTTTCATTAAAAAGAATAATATTCTGACATTTACAAAGTAACAGAATTAAAAATAATAATAAATTGGCTCCTATTCAGCTTAGATGTCCTCTCATTTCTTTCATATTTCATAAAATTAAATATAAAAAGATGTGTAGGGATAACATGGGAGCTCTGGTAGCATAGTGGCTAAGACACTTGACTGCTGACCAGAAGGCTGGCGGTTCAAACCCACCAGCCACTCCTTGGAAGGAAGGTTGGGCAATCCTACTTCCGTAGTGATACTGCCTCGGAAACCCAAGGAGGGGTCACTATGAGTCAGGGCTGAATCGATGGCACATAACAACAACAACAACAGGGATAACATACTATCTTTTTAAAAATATCATTTGACTTTATCATAATAGGAACATAGTCTCAATTGTTTAATTTTTATCTTATCTCTATTTATATTTCTTACCTTCTTAAATAGGAAATTTATTTTCCATTGTAGACACTTACCTTCATATTTAGCCTTTAAATATTTTGAAAACATGAGATTTTATTAAACTATGTTTACTTTAGATCCTTCCATAATATTCCATAGTTGAATCCCTAACTAACTAACTCACTGTCGTCCTGTTGAATCCCACTGTTGGTTTCCGAGGTGATATCACTGTGGAAGTAGATTGCCCAACCTTCCTTCAGAGGAGTGGGTGGTGAGTTTGAACCACCACCCTTCTGGTTAGGAGTCCCCTGGGTGGCACACATAGTTAAATGGTGGGCTATATAGCAAAAGGTTGTAATTTTGAATCCACCCAGAGACACCACAGAAGAAAAGGTTGGTAAACTGCTTCCAAAATGTCAAAGCCTTGAAAACCTCACAGAACACAGTTCTATTTTGAGACACATTGGTCATCACCGAGTGGATCACCTTGATAGCAATAACTCCCCGCCTCCCCCATAATATCTAATATTTTAAAAGTAATTTGTTATCTGATCTTGGAACTTTGCCAAATTCTTTTTTCTTTTCCTTACAAGATCTAAGGTATCTAACACTAATCCAACATTTTAGCATTCTAGGCTTTTTGAAAAACAAAACAGGAATGAGTTATTAAGTAAATTATTAATTTGTTTGGGGCATATGAATAATTTCAATAAACTTCAAAATGAACTGGATGGGTTGATAATGATGGTAAATAACAGCCTTAAGCAATCTTAATTTTGGAAAATTTAAGGAAAGAATTTGGATTCTTTTATTTCTTTGTAACTTCTGTTGTAGGATTGTTTTTCATGAATTAGGGATTCTCAATACAAATTCTTGGAACATTTTAAAAATTAGGAAAAAGATTTTGTTATAATAAAAAATGTGATTTTAATGTTTTGTGGTATTTATATATTACAATTCCACTACTTATTTCCTCCCTGTAGATGTAATGCAAATATTAAGTTTATACTATATGGTTAATTTCCTCAAGAAAACATCAGTGTACAAAACTTTCAGGGACTGAACTATTTTGGATAAATTAAATTTTTATGCATTTGAAGCTTATTAATTTAAATTAGTCTATTTAAAATGATGATGTCCATTTGCTACTTTGGAGCTTATAGATGTAGATGTAGGTTGGGTTTTCATAGGTTGACTAGGTCTGGAAGCCAGATCTACTTTTAAATATTTCAAAATGATCTCTTAACTGCTATTGCAATATTAATTTGATACTGTCAGGTAGAATTACCAGAAATACCAAATATAAACCAGTTTTATTTAAATTAAGCTATTCAGGAATATATGCCTTTGCAAAAAGAGTGCCTGGCCCATAGTACCCCCCGCCAAAAAAAAAAAAAAAAAAAAACCTCAATGCTGTCAAATGGACTCAACTCATAGCAACACTTCCAGGTTTCCCAGGCAGTGTCTCTGCAGAAGTAGATTGCCCAGTCTTTCTTCTGAGGAGTGGCTGGTGGCTTTGAGCTGCCAGCCTTCTGGTTAGCAGTCAAATGCCTTAGGCACTATGCCACAAGAGCTCCCTGGCCCATAGTAGATGTGTTCAAATGAACATTCGAATGGATAAATGAATGATTAGATGAATGAGATAAAAATATTCTGTAGAAATACTTCAATCATTTTTCTTTCTTTCCATTTTCAAATTATGTTTAGACAGCCATTTCCTTTAGAGGATTGTTATAAAGTTTTATGCTTCTATCTTGCCTTTTAGTAAAAACTATATGTAGATTTGATATGGTGCTTATTTAACTTAAATTCTATAGTACAAGTTATGGGATGACTGTATAGTTTTATCATTTATTTATTCATTCACTCTCAAAGCATGTATTGCTTATTTGTTAAGTGTCTGACCACATGTTATAAGAAAGTACAAAGGTAAATAAGACAGGCTGTCAAGAAGTGAGGGAAACAGAAAGGTTCACATTCAATTATAAAGTGGTCTGTAATGTACAATAGTAGACATAGGCATGATGTATTTTCAGATATCAGAAGAAAGATGACTTTATGATGGAAGATATCAGGGGAGCATGAGTAGAAATATCCCAGGAAAAGTGGAAGTTTAGGACAATATTCTAGGTCAAGAGGACTGAATAAGCAAAAACATGGTGATAAGTAAGAGTGGGAGTGGAGGAGACAATACAAAATTTTTCTGAGTTTGAAAGGGGGAGCTATAGATATGGAAATATAGGAGGCGATGAGGAAACTCAGGAGTCTCAAGGGAATATGGCAGCAAAAACCTAGAGAGAAAACTATAAATTATTTTCAGTGTTGGGTAATACTGAGACATAGTCCAAGAGTGTAGATAAAACTTTTTGTATGATACTATATAGACCATGTCCTATAAACTTTGTTGCACTTCTTCCTCTTATTTCTAATTGGTTACAAACATCAATGAAATTTTAATATTTTTTGATATAAATACATTCCAAAGAGTATCCTCCTCATCCTTCTTCTTTTCTCCTATAGCTTGACATTTCTTTCAATCTTTTGGCAAATTCAAATTCTGGTATACATTTGAGCTGTTGAGAGTGTGGGAAGCAAGGGGGTGTGTAGATGGGGTGGGGAGTTGTTTGTCATGAGTATATATCGATTTTCTTACCTAAAATGAGCTTCAGTGCCTTCACACCACTGAGAGGCCTCGTTGCAGCAACCTCTTTATTTCTCTGGATGCATTGCTCCCTGGTGGGGACCTAATGCATAGGGAGTTCTATGGCCAGGAGTGTGACACCAGGCTAGTTTGTACTTCATAGTACTAATTGTATTATAAAATGTCTGCTGTTTGTCAACTGATTGTGAGCTTCCTCAAGTTCCCCAGGGACTTCATCTAATTCTAAGCCTACTTTTATTGTCACTCTAGTCATTTATGTGGTTTCTTTTATGTAACAAATATTGCTTGAGCACCCTATGTCTGTGAAATCCTCTGCTTATTTATGTCTTTCTTAATATGAATAAAGTCCTGAGTGGAATAGTAAAAGGTTGGGGATCAGTGTCCACCTTGAGGTACCTCAGAAGAAAGGACTGTGGGTCTACTACTGAAAAATCAGCCTTTGAAAACCTGATGGGACACAGTTCTACTCTGACATAGAGGGGACTGCCATGAGTCAGAACTGATATGATAGCAACTGGTTTTAAATATGATTGAAGGAAAGCATTCTTATATGGCTAAAAGATAATTATATTTTCTTCTCTGGAAGCTGTTTATTCATATCCTTTATACATATGTTAAATTTTTATTATTTTTTGTTTGTTTGTTTGTTTATCCTTGCTTCTTCTCACTTTATATGAACCTTTTTATACACAAGTAGTCCCTGACTTCTGATTGGATTCCATTCTGATGACTCCACCATAAGTAGATGGTGATGTAAGTCAAATACATCTTTTATTTTTTTATACTTGCCTCTTACCTATTTAGCAATTTTCCCTCCCATCCCTGGTAACCAACAAAGAGTGTTTCCTTGACTTTTTACAATAGTGGACTAATTCAATATTTGTCCTCCTGTGATATTGACTTATTTCACTTAGCATAATATCCTCCAAGTTCATTTATATTATGAGGTATTTTGTGGATTCTACATTACTCTTTACTGTTGTATAGTATTCCATTGTGTGTATGTATCATAGTTTGGTTTAGGGAGCTCTGGTAGCATAGTGCCTAAGGCACTTGACTTCTAACCAGAAGGCTGGTGGTTCAAACCCACCAGCCACTCCTTATAAGGAAGATGGGGCAATCTACTTCCATAGTGATACTGCCTTGGAAACCTAAGGAGGGGTCACTATGAGTCGGGTCTGAGTCGACAGCACATAACAACAACAACATTCCTGGTTTATGAATTTTCTATCCATTATTTTTCCTGACACTGACTTCATTATACCAGTCCATAGCCTGCTATACAGCAGTGTTCTGAATAGTAAATAGTACATTAAACATATGAGAGTGAAAGTCTGAGAATGATAACATGAACAAATTAGGCACTGCAACAATGTATGTAATACATATTACTAATGACAAGATGTACAAGAAAAAAGAAAGAAAGAAAATGTGATTGTGGTAGTCAGGTTTGTGTGTCAACTAAGTTGGGCCTGGTTGAGTGGCTGGGCAGCAGGATGTAGTATTCCTCATGATGAGACTAGTAATCAACTCCATGGTGGAATCTACTATGAGCAGCTAAGTAGCTGCCTTCGGGATGTGGTCTACTTCCTGTATGTGAGGAGAAGTCTTGGGAATGGTCTCTAGCTCATGGAACACTTGAACCCTGCATGTAGCCAACTCATTGTTCAGTAGCCTGCCATGCTCTGCCGATCCTGGGACTTTCAATAGACTTGAATCAATGGCCTGCTGTGTTGTTTGGTAACATCAAGACTGTGCCATTTTATGTCGACCTTGGGCTTGTTAGCCTCAGCAGCCAGTAGCTGTCTGAGAGAAGAGATGCCTCTAGCTACAGTGGGACAGGAGAAAGAGGCAGAACTGAAGCCCAAGGTTTGGGGATTTCACACAGCCCCTACAGCCTGGCATTTTGAACTCGCACTTTAAGCCTCCAAATTGTAAGAGAATAAACTCTTGTTTGTAAAAGCCATCCCATCTGTGGTATATTCTTGTCAGAGCACCACTAGGTAACCAAAACCGTGGTATATACATATAGTGGAATAATACTCAACTAGTAGGAGAAATAGATGATACAATATGGATGGAGCTTGAACACTTTTTGCTGAGTGAAATAAGTCCATCACAAAAGGACAAATATTATATGACTTCATTTACATAAAAAGACAAGAAAAGGCAAATGTGTAGAGACCAAAGTGTATTAGTGGTTATCAGGGGTGGGAGAGAGGAAAAAGGAGGGGTTAATGGTAATGAAAATATCACATTGATAATGAATAGGGCTGCACTGCTGATTATTGCAATTTATGTCAATATGTTTGTTGTTGTTGTTATGTGCCGTCGAGTTGGCCCTGACTCAAAACGACCCCTCCTTGGGTTTCCAAGGCAGTATCACTACGGAAGTAGGATTGCCCAACCTTCCTTCCGAGGAGTGGCTGGTGGGTTTGAACTGCCAGCCTTCTGGTTAGCAGTCAAGTGCTTTAGCCACTATGCTACCAGAGCTCCTGTCAATATGTTATATAACTGTAAAAAATTGAATTGGCAAAAGTTGTGTGATATATTTACAACAATGATTTTTTTAAAAAATAATAATAATAAAAGAAGAATAGCTGTTGAAGAAGGCTTCTTATGTACAACCAAAAACTTCATGGGATTTGGTTTCTTGTTTAGAGATTTAAGGTCATAATTTCATAGGTCATCCCAGTTAATTGGCCTAACAACATTTTTAGTGCTTCTGGTCTACCTCCTAGTTCATTGCACAGTACCTGGGGTCTTAAAAGTCTGCAAGTGGATATCCAAGGCACAACAATTGCTCTGTATTTGCTTGTATCAACAGAGAAAGAAAAAGTGTTCAAATTAGAAAGAGGATATAGAATGGGTTCGTAATTGCCTCCATGAACAATTGTCTTCTGTGCCATGAGATCAGAAGAAATGGATGGTGCCGGCTACTATTATTAAACATTTTGATCAAAGATTCTACAGAAGAATCCTGATCAACAGGGGGAAAATGCAGACAGAGTTTCAAATTCTCATGGACCCCAGATTCCTGGAGCCATGAAGTTTGGATAAACTCCTGAAACTATTGCCCTGAGATCATCTTTAAACCTAAAACTAAAAATATCCCCTGAAGTCTTCTTAAAACCAAATAATAGTTTAGCTTAACTAGTAAAAGGGAGCTCTGGTGGCATAGTGGCTAAGACACTTGCCTGCTAACCAGA
>NW_006921913.1:3052939-3054760 GCF_000298275.1 Orycteropus afer afer
TTCCTTGTAGGTGTATGGATATTATCCTATCACTGATAGCATTGTACTTCAGGACAGATCTTGAAACATCCTTTGTGATGATGAATGCCACACCATTTCTCTTCAAACTGTCATTCCCGGCATAGTAGATCACATGGTTGTTTGATTCAAAATGGCCAAAACCAGTCCATTTCAGCTCACTAATGCTGAGGATATCAATCTTTATGAGTTCCATCTCATTTTTGACAACTTCCAATTTTCCTAGACTTATACTTCATACATTCCATGTTCCAATGATTAATGGATGTCTGTAGCTGTTTCTCTTCAATTTGAGTGGTGCCACAACAGCACATGGCTTCTTGAAAGCTTTACTTTATCCATAGTAGTAAGGCTGGGTTTACTCAGATGATGCAGCTTTTACCCAGTCCTATTTTGAGAGCCTTCTAACCTAACCAGACTATTCTTAAAGTTGCACAGTAATGTATCAAACAGTGTTTCTTTGCTACTCATAAGGTTTTTCCTGGCCAATTATTTGAGATGTGGACAGCCTCTTCCTTCTTCCTAGTCTGTCTCAGTCTGTAAGCTGTGATGATACCTTTGCACCATGTGCATCCCGCTGGGTTAGAAACACCAGTGGCTCAGCCTAAAAACTCACATCAACACATCACCATGGTAGGACAAACCAACAGACAAGTTTGCCTCCCTGTTGGAAACCTCTCGTACCACCCTTACCTGGGTCTCTGTGGCTGACTCCTCCTCTGTCCAGATTCTTAGGCCTTTTAATCTCCTTTCTCCCCCTCTCCCACCCTGCTGCTTTGGGCATGCCTGAGTTCATCTCTTCACCTGGATCCTTGCAACTGACTGCTCCTCTGTCTGAGCTCCTGGCCTTTAATACCCTTTTTTCTGCTTTCCTTCACTGTTGCTTTGGGCGTGCCTGAGTTCCTCTCCCCACTTGGATCCCTGCAGCTGACTGCTCCTCTGTCCGAGTTCCTGGCTTTTTTATCCCCTTTTCTCCCACTCTCCTGCCCAGCTGCTGTTGATGCTACTATTATTCAAATGTACGCACCAACCCCCAAAGCCAAAGATGAGGAAATTGAAGATGTTTATCAACTTCTGTAGTCTGAAATTGACTGAATATGCAATCAAGATGTGTTACTTATCACTGGTGATTGCATTGCAAAAGTTGGAAACAAAGAAGAAACACCAGTAGTTGGAAAATTTAGCCTGGGTGACAGAAATAACACTGGAGATTGCATGATAGAATTTTGCATGACCAAAGAGTTACTCATTGCAAATACCTTTTTTCAACAACACAAATGGCAACTGTACATGTGGTCTTCACCAGATGGAGTACACAGGAATCAGATTGACTACATCTGTGGAAAGAGGCAATGGAAAAGTTTCAAAATCTTCAGCCAAAACCGCCAGGAGCTGATTGTGGAACAGACCATCAACTTCTCATATGTAAGTTCAACTTGGAGTTGAATGCAATTAAAACAAGTCCATGAGAGCCAAATATGACCTTGAATATATTCCTCCTGAATTTAAAGACCATCTAAAGAATAGATTTGATGCATTGAACACCAGTGACCCAAAACCAGTAGAATTGTGGGATGACTTCAAGAACAAGAGGTCATTAAAAATATGAGAAAGAAAGAAAAGACCAAAATGGATGTCAGAAGAGACTCTGAAACTTGTCCTTGAGCAAAGAGTAGCTAAAACAAATGGAAGAAATGACAAGATAAAAGAGTTGAGCAGATTTCAAAGAGCAGCTCTAAAAGACAAATCCAATTTCTGTAAAGAAATGTGCAAAGACTTGGAGTTAGAAAACCAAAAGGGAAG
>NW_006921913.1:3054860-3061398 GCF_000298275.1 Orycteropus afer afer
AACAACAACAACAACAACAGTAAAAAGTATCTGCCTGGAGCATCATTCTCTTTTCAGAACAATCTATATGAGGTCATACTGATAACATCAACTTTAAAGATTAAATAAAAACCTTAGGGACAGTGAGTTTATATAAATGAAGGAAGAAGAAAGCAGAAAAAGAGGGTGAAAATGGTTGCACAATTGGAAGAATGTAATTGGTATCACTAAATGGTACATGTAGAAATGGTGGAATTGGTGTATGTTTTACTGTGTATAGTCTCAATAACAATAAAAAGATAGTAATAAGGGTCTTTTGTCATAACTGGAATATGTTTAATTCAGGGCTTACCTATATTAAGGTCAGCCTTTTGTCACAAATATTTCCAAGTTCATAGTTAGTGTTTTGACTTTTCTTATGTTCTTTTGCCATGTAGAAGTTGTTATTCACTTTTATGGAATTAAATTCATCAAGTTTTATAGCTCTTTATTATAAAGACTTCTGGATTTTGAGGTATCATTATATTGAATGTTGACTCCTCAAAAGACAAATAGAAAGAAAGTCTATTAATTATGTAAAGTTAAGTTGATTAATGCTGTAGGAGAGAACTCCAACTTGACAGATTATGAAAGTATCTCAGATGAAATCTGGGCAGAGTATATATAGTATTTCAGGCCTGAACAGATGCGTTTAAGGCAAATCTTACAAGAGGGGATTGGGGAAAATAAGACAAAATTGCTTTGGATTGGAAGATATAGAGAAATGAGAATTTTGAAGTAAGCTTTGATAAACAAACAAGTTAGTTTTAATAAATAAGTTCATACCCTTATCTTTCAGAAGCTGTTATTTCCTGGAGAAAAGAGCTAAGATATTCTTGCCTGATCCCAATATTGTTGAGTACAGAAACAGGAAATTATGTCTGTATCATATTGTTTAACACAGGGATATGAGTTCACTTTTCAGTTACAAAGAAATTCTTCTATTTTACCTTCTATTACTTTTTTATTTTAATTTTTACATATACTGCTTTGATTTACGTGTAATATATCCTGGTGGAATGTGTGAGACTGGATACATCTTTGTTTTTCACAAAATGACTACCTCATTATCCCCAAACCATTTCTGGAATATTTTAATGTTTCTCCAATGATTTGAGATATCATCTTTATTATAAATACTTTTTTTTTTTTTTAAATTTACTTGGCTCTATTTCTGTGCTTATTCTTCATTTTACTGATCTATCTGCCTTTGTGTGTATCACTGTCACACTATATGAATCTGAGGACTGTGGATGTTTTGAAATTTGGCAGTGGCTATATTCATTCTCCTTCATTGCATTTCCTTTTCAGAGATTTTTCTGGTTATTCTGTTTAGTTTTACACAGACACTTTAAGATCAGCTTTCTAGTTCTAAGAAGAAAATTAATTGGTCTATTTTGTGTACTGGGTTAGTTTAGAAATTAGGTTAATTTATAGTGAAGAGCCTGCTCATTTCAGACTATGTATGACCTTCATATTGTTTTGATAGTTTTTTATAGACAACTTATACATTCTTTTAAAACTTTAATTTTAGCTGTTTGATCCTTTAAACATGGCATTATAAGTGAGGCCTCTTCTCCCACCATCTCTTTCATTTGATTGTTGTTGTTGTTATGTGCTGTCGCGTCAGACCCGACTCATAGCGACCCCTCCTTGGGTTTCCGAGGCAGTATCACTACGGAAGTAGGATTGCCAACCTTCCTTCCAAGGAGTGGCTGGTGGGTTTGAACCGCCAGCCTTCTGGTTAGCAGTCAAGTGCCTTAGCCACTATGCTACCAGAGCTCATAGTTGGTTTTATTCATTAAACCTATTAAATTTTATATATAAATTATTTACTCTTTATATTACTAAATTCTCTCATTGCTCCTGTAGTTTTTCAGTTTATGATCTTGATGCTCCAGATGCACAATTATTTCATCTGCAAATATTGTTAATTTTAGATTTTCTTTTCAGTTTTTATGCATTTTTTGTCTAAATTGTCTAGTACCTTCAATATAATTTTCAATAACAATGCTAATTAGTCAGTATTGACTTGATATATGTATGTGCCAGTGAAAAAACCTCAGATTTTCCTTATTAAGTATAATCATGTCATTTGGGCTAAACAGCAGCATTTTATCATTTTAAGAATCTCTCTATTTTTGTTTTCAAGATTCGGTAAGTAAAGGCTATGTCTTTGTGTGGAAAATTTTAGGTCCATTTCCTCTGTATGCCCTTTTTTAATATTGCTGGATTCAATTTTTTGTAGAAGGTTACTTTGGAGTTGGGGAGAATAACTTTCTAGTCTTTACAGCTTCACTTTTCTTCCTCCTTTCTGCCAAAGACTAATTTCTGAAAAATATGATACTATTGCTTGTGTGTATGTGTATGTGTGTGTGTATGTGTGTGAGAAACTCTTCACATTTCTTCTGGGTAAACCTGTTGCAGGAAGGTTTCAACTATGAGGAAACAAAAAACTCACTGCCACTGAGTCAGATCTGATTCATAGTAACCTCTCCTTGGGTTTCCAAGACAGTGTCACTACTGGAGTAAATAGCCCAATCTTCCTCCTGAGGACTGGAGTGGCTGGTAGGTTTGAACCACCAGCCTTCTGGTTAGCAGTCAAATTTCTTCCTTCGTTGATGGGCACACACTCCATTCTCCAACCTCTTTTGTCATGAACCTCTTCTGTCATGAATTCTGCCCAATATGAGATGCTTTATGCAACTTGTTCCTATATTTTCACATCCTGAGGTTAAAGATCCCTGGTAGTGTAGTGGTTAAAGCATTTGGCTGCTAACCAAAAGTTCAGTGATTTGAATCCACCAGTGACTCTGCAGAAGAAAGATGAGGCACTCTGCTTCTGTAAAGATTTACAACCTTGGAAACCCAATGGGCGTTGCTATGAGTCAGAACCGACTTGGTGGCACTGTGTTTTTGTTTTGTTTTTTGAAGTTTAAATAGGCCTGAAACTGGAACTAAAGTTTGTGTAACTTTAAAAATGTTCCTTTTAATTTTATATAATGTACATAATTTCCAGAAGAAAAGAAAAAATATATTTATATCATGTTTATGTCAGAAATCTAAATAGCCTTTTACTAATTCTAAGAACTAAGTGGATAGAGAGCTAGTCATTATTAACAGATGTGATCAGTATAGGCTAGTATAGGAAATCTTACTTGTAACTAGGCTAAGTTACTCCCACCCCCATTTTCACCCTTTATAGTATTAGTATTTGTGGTAGATTGCAAAAAATGTCCTCTAATCCTTCCTATCCCACACACTTTCCCTTCTGCCAAATGTGCTTTGTTGTTCCTCTCATCCAGTCTTGGTGGCTATTTCTCCAGCTTCTTCAATCTGGGCTAGTTTTGCAATTTGCCTTGGGCAATAGAGTAGAACAGAAGTGACATTTCCAGGCCTGATCTTCCAGATGATTACAACTTTACGAATGAGCCCAGGTGAGACAAATAGAACAGTTGCCCATCAATCCCAGTCCAAATTGCTGACTAACAAGATTATAACAAATAAAATGGTGGTTGTTTTAGGCTACAATATTTGAGAGTTTCTGTTATAGAGTATGAGGTAATTGATGCAATACTTCAATATATATCATAAATACTTTATTATATCTATGCTATACATCATCAGACATTCTAACAGACTAGATCATGTATTATTACTCTTTTTAAATAATCGAGTAGGCCACATTATGGAATGATATTTTAGTGATGTGCTGGAAGCAAGCCTTTTGATAGTACATAAAATGAGGCTTGTTAATGTATTCAGAATTGCTCTATCTTAAATCAGAGATTCAGCATTCTAAATTATTGCTCTCACTCTGGTCATTTTGTTGGAGCTCAGTGGCAATATATGTAAATGTGTCAAAAAATTGACAATCTATTTAATAAATTTTGCATTTTACTAAAAATCTTATTCTGAGATTATATAATAAATTTCATATTTACTGGTTGGTACACATACATCACTTTTTAACTTGTCTCTCATGGACTCTCAATCATCCTTAACAACAAGGTTTTAAATAGATTTCTAGACAGAATTTCTGTCAAGGTATGTGGTAACTGTGGTGAGTAAATAAAAGAAAATTTCATGTATCAGAGCTAAGAACAGTAATTTCTGAAAAAGAAAGATCCTCCTCTCCTCTACAGGTTAGATATTTTCAGAATTAGTTTGTCTGTTCATTTTTGGGGATTATCTTTTAAAATTATCAACTATTTCAGGAATACTGAAAACAAAAGAAAACAATAACAACAAAACCCCACCAAATCCATTGCTGTCTATTTGATTCTGACCCAAAGATACCATATAGACAGAGGAGAACTATCCTATAGGGTTTCCAAGGGTCTAAGTCTTTAAAGAAGCAGACTGCCACATCTCTGTTCTGTGGAGTGGCTGATGGATTTCAACTGCCAACCATTCAGTTATCAGATGAGTGTTTAAATACTGTGCCTTCAAGATTTCTTGTTTGAGGTATAAAAAAATCAAAACCAAACCCACTGCCATAAAGTTGATTTTGAGTCATAGTGACGCCCATTAGGTTTTTGAGGCTGTAAATCTTTACAGAGGTATATTGCCTCATCATCCTCCTACAGAGCAGCTGGTGGGTTTGCACTGCTGACGTTCCAGTTAGCAGTCAAGTGCCTTATCCACTACAGGACCAGAGCTCCTTTGCCTGAGGTATAATGGGCATAAAATAAACTGCATTTATTTTGATGAGTTCGGCATCATCAAAAAAAATGAGTGTCATCAAGATATAAAATATTTCAATCATGTTAAAAGCTCTGCTTGTGCCCCTTTGCAGTTAATCCCTAAACTCCATCACTTGCCTCAGGGAACCTCTAATCTGTTCTCTATCACAATAGATTAGATTATCTTGTTTTTTGTCATTAAGTGTCAGCCATTTGATTCTGACTCATAGCAATGCTATGTAAAGTGAAAGAAAACACTACTTGGCCCAGTGTCATCCTCACAATCACTACTATGTTTGCACCCATTTTTGCAGCCACTTTGTCAATAAAGCTTATTGAATGTCTTCCTACTTTTTGCTGATTATCTGCTTTAACATGAGGGGACCTCCGGAGCAGCAGGAAATCCAGGTAAAAAGGGGTGGGAGGCAAGGCTAGGCCCCAAGCCCTGTAGAGCCAGGAAATGGAGGGAGCGGCCAGGGACCACAAAGTGGCAGGTTCCAGGTAGGAATTAGGTAAGAGGAGGGCACAGAGGTTTCTAACAACTAAGGGAGACAAACTTGTCTGTCACTTGGTAATCCTGTGGGGCTTGTATGTTGCTGTGAGGCTCGAGGCTGTGCCACTGGTGTTTCAGACACTAGCAGAGTTGCACGTCGTGCGCAGGTTTCAATGCAGCTTACAGACTAAGAAAGACCAGAAAGAAGGTCACCTACTTCTTAAAAATTGGCAAGGAAAAACCTTATGAATAGCAGAGAAACACCGTTTGATAAATTACTGGGCAACTTTGTGAGTAGCTCAGAAACATTGTCAGACACAGTGCAGGAAGATGAGCCCCTTGGTTCGGAAAACACTCAAAATAGGACTGGGAAAGAGCTGCCTCATCAGAGTAGAAACAACCTTAATGATATGGATAAAGGAAGTCTTTCTGGACCTCCATGGTCTGATGTGGCAAGACTCAAATTGAGGAGAACCAGCTACAAACTTCCATTAATAATCAGAACATGGAATGTACGAAGTATGAATCTAGGAAAATTGGAAGTGGTCAAAAATTGAAATGAAATGCATAAAGATTGATATCCTAGGCATTAGTGAGCTGAAATGGACAGGTTTTGGGCACTTTGAATAATACAACCATGATGGCATTCATCATCACAAAGGATGTTCAAGATCTGTCCTGAAGTACAGTGCTGTCAGCCATAGGATAATATTGATACCTCTACAAGGAAAACTCGTTAATGCTGTTGTTATTGTTGTTAGGTGCCATCGAGTCATTTCCAACTCATAGTGACCCCATGCACCGCAGAACGAAACACTGCCCGATTCCGCGCCAGCTCCATGATCCCTGCTATGCTTGTGCCTATCATTGCAACCACTGTGTCAATCCATCTCGTTGAAGGCCTTCCCTCTTTCGTCAACCCTCCACCCTACCAAGCATGACATCCTTCTCCAAGGAATACTCCCTTCTGACAACATGATCAAAATAGGTGAGAGAAGTCTGGCCATTCTCGCTTCCAAGGAGCATTTTGAGTGCACTCCCTCCAGGACAGATCTGTTAGTTCTTTTAGCAGTCCATGGTACTTTCAGCATTCTTCGCCAGCACCAGAACTCAAAAGCACCAACTCTTTTTCGGTCTTCCTTATTCATTGTCCAACTCTCACATGCATATGAGACAATTGGAAATATCATGGCTTGTGTCAGGAGCACCTTAGTCCTCAAGGAGACATCCTTGCTCCTCAGCACTTGAAACAGTTCCTTCACGGTTGACCTTCCCAATGCTACATGTCGTCTAATGTCCTGACTGCTGCTTCCATTGGCATCGATTGTAGAACCAAGCAACG
>NW_006921913.1:3065118-3096135 GCF_000298275.1 Orycteropus afer afer
AATATTGAAAGATTCTATGGGCAAAATATTGAATAATGCAGGAAGCATCAAAAGAAGATGGAAGGAATACACAGAGTCACTGTACCAAAAAGAACTGCT
The DNA here is from genome assembly GCF_000298275.1 of Orycteropus afer afer. NCBI lineage: Eukaryota > Metazoa > Chordata > Mammalia > Tubulidentata > Orycteropodidae > Orycteropus > Orycteropus afer. The sequence continues at coordinate 3,065,218 of NW_006921913.1, forward strand.
CAATCTTCATCCATTTCAGGAGGTGGCATATATTGAAGAACCAGTGGTATTGAAGGAAGAAGTCAAAGCTGCACTGAAAGAATTGGTGAAGAACAAAGCCCCAGGAATTGACAGAATACACATTGAGATGTTTCAACAAACAGATGCCCCACTGGAGGCACCACCTGGTTATGCTAAGAGATTGGAAGACAGCTACCTGGCCAACTAACAGGAAGAGATCCATATTTGTACCCATTCCAAAGAAATGTGATCCCACAGAATATGAAAATTATTGAACAATGTCATTAATGTCACACACAAGTAAAATCTTGCTGAAGATAATTCAAAAACAGTTGCAGCAGTATATTGACGCAGAACTTCCAGAAATGCAAGCTAGATTCAGAAGAGGATGTGGATTGGAATGAGGGATATCATTGCTGATGTCAGATAGATCTTGGCTCAAAGTAAAGAATACCAGAAAGATGTTTACTTGTGTCTTATTGACTATGAAAAAGCATTTGATTGTGTGGATCATAACAAATTGTGGATAACATTGAGAAGAATGGAAATCCCAGAACACTTAATTGTACTCATGAGGAACCTGTACAGAGATGAGGAGACTGTTGTTTGAACAGACAAAGGGGACACTACACAGTTTAAAATCAAGAAGGGAGTGTGTCAGGGTTGTATCCTTTCACCATTCAATCTATATGCTGAGCAAATAATCCGAGAAGCTGGACTATATGAAGAAGAATGTGGCATTAGAATTGGAGGAAGAATCGTTAACAACCTGCAATATGTTAATGACACAACTTTGCTTGGTGAAAGTGAGGATGACTTGAAGAACTCACTGATGAAGATTGAAGAATACAGTCTGCAGCATGGATTACATCTCAATATGAAGAAAACAAAAATCCTCACAAGTGGTCCTATAAGCAACATTGCAATAAATGGCAAAAAGATTGAAATTGTCAAAGACTTTGCATTGCTTGATTCTACAATTGACACCAATTGGGAACAGTAGTCAGGACATCAGATGACGTATAGCACTGGGCAAATCATCTGCAAAGGAACTCTTTCAAGTGCTGAAGAGCAAAGATATCTCCTTGAGGATTAAGGTGTGCTTGACACTAGCCATGGTATTCTTATCAACTCATATGCATGTGAGAGCTGGACAATGAATAAGGAAGACCAAAAAATGGGTACTTTTGAGCTGTGGTGTTGGCGAAGAATGCTGAAAGTACCATGGACTCCTTAAAGAACTAATAGGTCTATCCTGGGGGAAGTGCAGCCAGAATGCTCCTTGGGGGTGAGAATGGCAAGACTTTATCTCACATACTTTGGTCATGCTATCAGAAAGCACCATTCCCTGGAGAAAGATGTCATGTTTGGTAAGGTGGAGAGTTGACGAAAGAGGGGAAGGCCCTCAATGAGATGGATTGACATGGTGGCAATGGCGATGGGCTCAAGTATAGCAAGAATAATGGAGCTGGCTCAGGACTGGGCGCTGTTTCATTCTGCTGTGCATAGGGTCACAGTGAGTCACAAATGACTAGATGACACCTAACAATAACAACAACTACTTTACCAAACATGATGTCCTTTTCCAGGGACTGGTACATCCTGATAACATGTCCTAAGCATATGAGATGAAGACTTACCATCCTCACTTCTAAGGAACATTATTTGATGGCTTTATTTCATGAAATGGAGATTTGTTCAGTTGAATATACTGTATATTGAATATACAGTCTATAGTATATTCAATATTCTTCATCAACACTATAATGCAAAGGCATTAGTTCTTCTTTGGTATTCCTTACTCATTACCCAGCTGTCTCTTTGGTATTCCTTATTCATTACCCAGCTTTCTCATGCATACGAAGTGACTGAAAAATATGACTTCGGTCAGGTGCATGTTAATCTTGTAACATCTTTGCTCTTTAACACTTTAAAGAGGCCTTTTGCAACCCTTTTGCCTAGTGCAATAGATCGTTTGATTTCTTAACTGCTATTTCCATGGGCATTGATTGTGGATCTAAGTAAAATGAAATCCCTGACATCTTCAGTCTTTCCTCCTTTGATCATGATGTTACTTGTTGGTCCACTTGTGAGGATTTTTCTTTTCTTGATATTGAGATGTAATCTATACTTAAGGCTGTAGTCTTTGATCTTCAACAATAAGCCCTTCAAGTCATCTTTACTTTCAGCAAGCAAAGTTGTGTCATCTGGATGTCACAGGTTATTAATGAGTCTTCCTCTAGTCCTGATGCTGCATTCTTCATATACTCCAGGTTCCCAGATATAGATTGAATGGTGAAAGCACACAACCCTGATTTTAAGCCATGCAGTGTCCCCTTGTTCTGTTCAAATGATAGCCTCTTGGTCTATTTACAGATTCCTCATGAGCTCAATTAAGTGTTCTGGGATTTCTATTCTTCATAATGTTATCCATGATTTTTTATAATGCCTTTGTGTAGTCAGTAAAACACAGATAAACATCTTACTGGTGTTCTCTGCTTTTAGCCAAGATCCACCTGATATCAGCAAAAATATCTTAGACTCCACATCTCCTTCTGAATCCAGCCTGAATTTCTGGCAGTTCCCTGTTGATGTACTCCTGCAACCATTTTTGAATTATCTTCAGCAAAAATTTGCTTGCATATAATATTAATAATATTTCTTGATAATTTCCTCATTTGTTGGATTCCCTTTCTTTGGTATGACCATGTATGTGAATCTCTTCCAGTCAGTTGGCCAGGTAAATGTCTTCCTAATTTCTTGTCCTAGAAGAGTGAGTCCTTCCAGTGTTTCATCCATTTTTTGAGACATCTCAATGGGTATGGCATTCCTGGACTTGTTTTTTTGCCATTTTTTTCAGTGCAACTTAGACTTCTTTCTTCAATACTATTGGTTCTTGATCAGATGCTACCTCCTGAAATGGCCGAACATGAGAATCAAACCTTGACCTTTAGAATGACCTTGAGAATGTCCCACCTGAATTTAAAGACAATCTTAAGAAGAATTTTGATGTACTGAACACTAATGACCAAAGACCAGATGAGTTGTGTGTTGACATCAAGAACATCATTCATGAAGAAAATAAAAGGTCATTGGAAAATCAGGAAAGAAATAAAAGACCAAAATGGGTGTCAAAAGAAACTCTGAAACTTGCTCTTGAAAGGAGAGTAATGAAAGAAAATGGAAGAAATGATTAAATGAATGAGCTGAACAGACAATTTCAAAGGGCAGCACAAGAAGACAAAAAGTATTGTTTTTCTTAGAGTTTCATATAAATAGAATTTTATACTTTTTACTCTTTATAACTGCCTTCTTTCACTTAGCATAACTTTTTTGAGATTCATTTATGTTATAGCATGTTGTTGTTTTTAGGTGTCATTGAGTGAGCTCCTTCTCATAGTGACCCTGTGTGCAACATAATGAAACACTTTCCAGTCCTTCTCCAGCTTCATGATCCTTGCTATGCCTGAGTCCATCATTGCAGCCACTGTTTCAATCCGTATCATTGAGAGTCTTCCCTTTTTTTCACTGATCCTCCACTTTACCAGGTATGATATTCTTCTTCAGGGAATGGTCCCTTCTGACTGACAACATGACCAAGTAGGTGAGACAAAGTCTGGTCATTTTCACTTCCAAGGAGTATTTCAGCTGCACTTCTTGCAGGAGAGATGTGTTAGTTCTTCTGAAAGTTCATGCATTAGTTTATTTCTTTTTGTCATGCATTACTCCATTCAACAAATTGTGTATCCATTCACCTATGATGGACATTTGGGTTGCTTCCATTTTTTGGCTGTTATGAATAAAACTGCAACAAACATTTGTGTACCAGTATGGAGATAAGTTTTCAATTCACTTGGGTAAACATTCAAGAGTTGGAATGCATAGGTCAAAGGATAAAGGTGTATTTAACTTAATTGTTGTCCAAGTTGGTTTTATTTTTTTTGCATTTCTGCCAGCAATGTATGAGAGTCCTAGTTTCTCTATGCCCTTGTCAACACTTGACACTTTTAGTCATTTGAATTTTAGTCTTTCTAGTGGGTGAGTAGTGGTAACTCATTGTGATTTTAATTTACTTTTTCCTAATGACTGATGTAGAACACCATTTTGCCCATTTTCATATCTTATTTTGTGAAATATCCATTAAATACTTTGATTTTTTTGAAGTTGTGGGGCTTTCTTATTATTGATTTTTAATGTTTTTTATATAATATAAATATAAATACTTTGAAATATACATATATGTGCATATTTTTAATATAGATTTGTAACAATTTTTATATAATCTAGATTCAAATGTTCTGAGATATATATGTTGTTGTTGTTGTTGTTATGTGCCATTGAGTTGGATCCGACTCATAGCCACCCCTCCTTGGGTTTCCAAGGCAGTATCACTACAGAAGTAGATTGCCCCATCTTCCTTCCGAGGAGTGGCTGGTGGATTTGAACTGCCAGCCTTCTGGTTAGCAGTCAAGTGCCTTAGGCACTATGTTACCAGAGCTCCCAATTATACACACATATGTACTGTTGTACTGTGGTGGCTTGCATGCTGCTATGAGGCTGGAGGCTATGCCACCAGTATTTCAAATACCTGCAAGGTCACCCATGGTAGACAGGTTTTTCCAGGGCTTCCAGACTAAGATAGACTAGTAGGGAGAATGGGGTCATCCATCTTGGCCAGTGAAAACCTTAGCAATTTCAGTGGAGCACTGTCTGACATATTACTGGAAAACTATGAATGGCCCTGAAACATTGTCTGATATAATGCTGAAAGCTGAGACCCTCATGTTGGAAGAACACTCAAAACACAACTGGGGAAGAGCTGCCTCCTCAAAGTAGAGTCAACTTTAATGATATAGGTGGAGCAAAACTTGAGGGACCTCCATTTGCTGATGGGGCATGATTCAAAATGGGAAGAAATAGCTGCAAACATCCATTAATAATGATTAGTTATTAATTAATTATTAATCAGTAATCTGTGGAAGTATGAATCTAGAAAAAATTAAAGTTGTCAAAAATGAAATGAAAGTCATAAAGATTTATATCTTAGGCAATAGTAAGCTAAAATGGACCTGTTTTGGCTATTTTGAATCAGATAATCATATGGTCCACTACGCCAGAAATGACAAATTGAAGACGGATGGTGTCAGATATTTCATAACAAAGACAGTTTCAAGATCTATCCTGTAGTACAATGCTGTAAGTGATAGGATAATATCCATACACCTACAAGGAAGATATGGTAATATTGCTATTATTCAAATTTATGCACCAACCAAAAAATCCAAAGACGAAGAACTTGAAGATTTTTACCAACTTCTATAGTCTAAAATTGATGAACATGCAATCAAGATGTATGATTATTGGTGATTGGAATGAGAAATTTGGAAACAATGAAGAACCATTGGTAGTTGGAAAACATGGCCTTAGTGATAGAAATGTTTATGGAGATTGCATGACCGAATTTTGTAAGCCCAATGACTTATTCATTACGAATACTTCTTTTCAACAACATAAATGGCAGCAACACATGTGGACTTTGCCAGATGGAATACAGAGGAATCAGATCAACTACATCTGTGGAAAGAAGTGATGGAGAACTACAATGTCTTCAGCCAGAACAAGTCCAGGAACTTATTATATAACAGATCACCTCATATGCAAGTTCATATACAAGTTCAAGGTGATGCTTAAGACAATTAAAACAAGTCCATGAGAGTCAAAATATGACCTTGATTATATCCCAACTGAATTTAGAGATCTGGAGAATAGATTTGAAGCACTGAACATCAATGACCAAAAACCAGATGAGTCGTGGAATGACATCAACATCATCATACATAAAGAAAGCAAAATATTATTAAAAAGACAGAAAAGGAAGAAAAGACCAAAATGGATATAAGAAGAGAGTCTGAAATTTGCTCTTTAGCAAACACTAGATAAAATGAGTGCAAGAAATGGCAAGATAAAAGAGCTGAACAGATTTCAAAGAGCAACTTGAGAAGACAAAGTCAATAATTATGATGAAATGTGCAAAGGCCTGGAGTTAGAAAATCAAAAGGGAAGAATATGGTTAGCATTTCTCAAGCTGAAAGAACTGAAGAATATACTCAAGGTGGTGCATATATACTTGAGAATGTACTCGAGGTACAATATTGAGTGCCTAAGGCATTTAACTGCTAACCAGAAGGCTGGCAGTTCAAACCCATCAGGCATTCCTCAGAAGGAAGGTTGGGCAACATACTTCCATAGTGATTCCACCTCAGAAATCCAAGGAGGTGTTGCTATGAGTTGGATCTGACTCAATGGCAGTGAGATGGGCAAAATATGGAATAATCCAGGAAACATCAAATAGATCAAATAGATGGGAGGAATAGACGGAGTCACTGTACCAAAGAGAATTGGTCAGGTTCAACTATTTCAGGAGGTGGAATAATATCAGAAATCAATGGTACTGAAGGAAGAAGTCCAAGGTACACAGAAGGAATTGGTGAAAAACAAGGCTCCAGGAATTGACAGAATACCCATTGAGACATCTCAACAAATGATACAGCACTGGAGGCACTTGTCTATGTCAAGCAATTTGCCAATTGACTGGAAGAGATTGATATTTGGGCCCATTCCAAGGAAAGGTGATCCAATAGAATGTGGAAATTATTAAACAGTGTCACTGATATTACACACAAGTAAAATCTTGATGAAGATAATTCAAAAAGTTGCAGCAGTGTATTGACAGGGAAATTCCAGAAATGCAAGCTGGATTCAGAGGAGGATGTAGAAAGAGGGATATCATTTCTGATGTCAGATGGATCTTGGCTGAAAGCAAAGAATACCAGAAAGATGTTTATTTGTGTTTTATTAACTATGTAAAGGTATTCAATGGTGTGGATGTTAACAAATTATGGATAATATTACTAAGAATGGGAATTTCAGAACACTTAATTATACTCATAAGGAACTTGTACATAGACAAGGAAGCTGTTGTTCAAATGGAACAAGGGAATACTTCATGGTTTAAAATCAGGAAGGGTGTGTTTCAGGGTTGTATCCTTTCACCATACTTATTCAATCTGAATGCTGAGCAAATAATCCAATAAGATGGACTACAAGAACATGGCATCTGGATTGGAGGAAGACTCATTAACAGCCTGTGATATTCAGATGACACAACCATGCTTGCTGAAAGTGAAGATTACTTGAAGCACTTCTGAAGTGCTTCTACTGCTGAAGATTAAAGACTACAGTCTTCATTATGGATTGCACCTCAATATAAAGAAAACAAAAATCCTCATAACTGGACCAATAAGCAGCATCACGAAAAGATTGAATTTTTCAAAGATTTCATTTTGGTGGATCTACAATCAACATCCATGGAAGCAGCAATCAAGAAATCAGACATTGTATTGCACTGGGCAAATCTGCTGCAAAAGACCTCTTTAAAGTGTTGAACAGCAAAGATATCACTTCGGGGACTACAGTATGCCTAACCCAAGCCATGGTATTTTCAATCACCTCATATGCTTATGGAAGCTGGACAACCAAACAAGTTTATGCCTTTGAATTGTGATGGTGGTGAAGAATACTGAAGATATCATGGACTGCCAGAAGAGTGAAAAAATCTGCCCTGGAAGATGTGCAGCCAGAATTCTCTTTAGAAGCAAGGATGACCAGACTTCGTGTAACCTACTTTGGTCATGTTGTTAGAAGGGACTATTCCCTAGAGAAGAATTTCCTACTTGGTAAAGTGGAGGGTCAGCAAAAAAGGGGAAAGAACCTCTACAAGATGGATTGACACAGTGGCTACAATGATGGGCTTAAGTATAGCAAGGATTGTGAGGCTGGCACAGGATTGGGCAGTGTTTTGTTCTGTTGTACATAAGTCACTATGAGTTGTAGATTCGATGGCACCTAGCAACCACAACAACACACATTTTTATGTAGTGAATTATTTTTTAATGTTAGTGACTTATCTTTTTATTTTCTTGGGTTTACCAAAGAATTAAAATTTTTAATTTTTATAAAGTCCATTTCATCTGAGTTATGCTTTTTGTGTCATACCCAAAATATCTTTGGCCAGACTAAAGTTACAATTTTGTTTTCTTGTGTTTGCGTGTAGATTTCTTTCAGTTTTAGCTTTTATATTTAGCTCTCTATCCATTTTGAGAAAATTTTTTGTATATCTTTATGTATATATGTGTTTTTCCATATGATTATTTAGTTTTTCCATGTGAAAATCCGTTCTCAACATTGAATTACGTTGGCTGCTTTGTTGAAGACCAATCGAATATATATATATATATATATATATATATGCAGATCTATTTCTGCATTCCCTCATTACCCACTGCCATCACACCAATTCTGACTCATAGCAATTCCCATAGAGTTTCCAAGGCTATAAATCTTTATGGAAGCAGATTGAAGCCTCTTTCTTTCATGGAGCACCTGGTGGGTTCAAGTTGCTGATCTTCTGGTTAGCAGTCCAATGCCTTAACCACAGCACCACCAGAGTTAATATTACCAGAGTAAGACACTTGAATAAATAATACCACCAGAGTAAATATTACCTTTATTTTAAGGTTAATCTATTAAGCAGATTGTGTTACCTCTAAACAATTAACAATAATTTAATCATACTGAAGGACTGAATGGCAAAAGAATGAAAACTTGAAGAGAGGCATTGTAAAGAATGAAATGTTGTCATGAGGCAGCTATAGTAAGGAATGAAGATTGTAAAAGAATGCATCCACTGAATAGTGGCTTGTAGGGAAAGGCTATTTCATAAGAGAGGCTTGTCTAGCTGAGTAGGTTCTTAATATTGTTGTTGTTGTTATTTGCCGTCGAGTCGGCCCCGACTCATAGCGACCCCTCCTTGGGTTTCCGAGGCAGTATCACTACGGAAGTAGGATTGCCCAACCTTCCTTCCGAGGAGTGGCTGGTGGGTTTGAACCGCCAGCCTTCTGGTTAGCAGTCAAGTGCCTTAGGCACTATGCTACCAGAGCTATATGTAGTTTAATTAAAAAATGGATGAATTGCAAGATGAATAAATGTACGAAGATAAAGTGGAAGATAAAATTTTTCTCCTTGTAGATTAGTAGTATTTACTCCTACTTATTTTTAGGTGTTCAACAGGTTTTATTCTAAGGCTTATTTTGTATAGGGTCAATAACTAGAATACATTTAGATGCCATCTGGTGAAAGTTTCTCATTTTACATATTAAGAAAAAAATTTAGCCACCAGGGAGCTGAATAAATGAATGGCCAAACTAAAATCTTGATTGAGATCTTTGCATTTCTTGTGCACGATTTGGATTCCTTTCACTACATTTAAGTTTTTGTTTCAAATTCCAAAAATGGTGCTTTAAAACAAATAAATGAATAAACTTTGATAGGTCAATAATATTAAAGAAAAATCAACCAACCAACCAACCAACCAACAAACAAAAAACACACTTTAAAGGAAAACTTTTAGTAAAAAAAATTCCAGGCAATGAATGTGTTATTAATTGGTAAATCTTATTCTTTCTTCCATGAAAGCTTAGATTGAGTTTAAACAGTACTTAAAGACCTTGGAGCAAATATAAAATGCCTATCTCCCAAGTGCCTAAAACAAACAAAGATATAGACATAATCCCAAGAAATTAGACCCTCTCCCTCTATTTTTTAGCAAGGGTACTCCTGCTGAAATCAAATATCTGTGGTAGTGATAAGAAGGTAAGAAGTGAATAGGTGTTACTGTTTCATTCTTTCTTTTGACTGTACTGAAAAAAGAGATCCCTCTCGAGAACATGGAGTTAAGGTTGATTTCTGCAAGCTAAATTACATAATCAATGCATAATGAATCAGAATAGAGATATTCAAAATAAGCTTTACCAAAGAGAATGTCTTTCAGGCCAGAAATGGACTTGAAACTAAGTTAATTTGAAGGCAATTTTCTGTTTAGAGAATGACTGGGTTGACCATTCAGGGAAAGCTTAGCCAGTAGTGGAAGTATAGAGGAAGAAATTTAGGGATGCAGACACATGCAAAGCCCAACCCCCCCACCTTCTGAGGGAAGAGGATGTTCTGATCCAAAGAGATTATACTTCTTGTTTGGGTATCTGCTACAGGTCTACTCTAAGGAGGGATGCTTTAGGTTGCCTGGTGTCACTGAACATTTGTCTTTACGCTTCACTTCCCTTGCTCTGACTCTAGACTCATCAAGTAATATTCAATTTGTATTTGTCTTCCCAGAAGTACACTCAGGTTGACAGTGTGAGGGATAAAGGATATTAGTTTCTGGTTCTATTATTCATTAAAATTCTAAAAGCCATTGAGTAAAATGCCATTTTGATTTTATGTATCAACCTCCAGTATTTCAACAGAGAATCTACATCCATGAATTCAATAAGCAGATGAGAAATGAACATCTGTAAGAACTGTGCACTCAAGTTTTGTGAATTTACTGAGGTCAACAGGAGGTATTTTAGTAGCCAGTCACCATTTTCTGTTTTTTCTAATGTCTGTGTGTCACCAAATCTTTGAGAACATGAGTCTCCACTAATTTTGTTGTAAAACTATTAATTCTTTATGCAATGTGAGCTGCAGTATTTTTAAGTGTATCCCAGGGTCTTACTACACATATGCTACTAAAAATTCCACTTGGTTTGTTTGTTGTGACCTTATCAGGACACCCTAATACCTTCTTCACTATAGATGACACTTTGGCTCCACTAGACATCACTGCCCTCTACTACTAATATCTAATATTATCCCTGCTCTGGACTTTGGGAGAGATGCCACTCCTCAGAACTGATTCATCCCAATCATGGAATGAGGCCTTTATTCAATTCCCCATGACCCAGCTGAGAGCTGTGACAATTAATGTCTTTACTTACTGATTTAAACAAATACAAGTACCTACAGAGTAACATTCAACCATAGGCATGACAGTGGTAGAGGAGTAGGGGCATGTGGTGGAAGACGCAAAAAACAAAAACAAAGAAAAAGTTTACTGAAATTTGTGTTTATTGTTCCATGGCATTGCAGCAGAATGCAATTTACTTTAAGGCTGGAATTTTATTTGGAGAAAATATTTTGATTGTTCTTTTCTGTATGGAAAGGTAAACCAGTTTCCATTTTGAAAAGGAGAACTTCTGAACAATGAGAAACTGAACTGATGTGCATAACAATGTAAGTGGTTGTTTCACTGTGAGTAGGTAAGTCTTTCTATAAATCAACTGAAATGTTACATAGTTTTATTTTTCTTCCTCTGAGGTCAGAGACAAAGAGAGAAATAGAGACATGGTAGAAAGAAACTTATTCTGTGGGAAATACATCACAGTGTCATGTCAGATGTTATGGAGACAGTCAGCCATATGGGAAGGGGCATCTGTTAAGGGACTCTGGGAACAACAATATTTGGAATCCATATTTAATTTTTTCTTAATATTTGGAATCCAGATTTAATTTTTTAATATCTGTGTTAAAATTCATTGTATGATCTTCTGATTTTCAATATGGAATTTTATGGGGACATACAATGGAAAAAAGGGAGCATATGTTGTTCATCTTTATAGCAAAATGGATTAAACTGAACTACAGAGAACAATACATTGGTTATGAGATGAAAAGAGGGAAAAGCTATCTGGAATAGCCCAAATCACTATGTATAGATTTGCCAGGTAACAGCAAGGTGAGTGCCATTTCATCCATAATAAGACTGTCCAATGCAAAGAAGGATTAGAGATTCATTATTTCCATTTATGTAGAAAATGGTCTTTCAGAAACTAGGCTGAATAGACAGTCACAGAGAATTACTTTTAAAATCTCAGGTAGCGTTTATTTTTATTTCTTTAAGAAATGCAGCTGCTCTTAAGAAAAACATATTTATATGGTTAAAATAGGAGCAGAGATAACTTTTTTCCTCAAGGGTGTCATTTGATGTGTGAAAAAAATATCAGAGTTGTCAACTGACATTGGTGATAGTCCTTTGTCACAACCCTGGCTCAAATGGATATGTTTTAAACTTAGGTTTTGGAACAGAAAAGACATATCTATGAAAAATATTATCATCATTTTCAACAGGATAATCTCCAGTGACTTTTGATAATGATAGAGTCTGACAAACTATTTCCATTTAAACACACTTTTTATGAAGTAGTATAGGGTAGAGATTCACTATCATTCTACCACTAAGGAGGATTCAAGTTTCTGCTGAATACTTTCCTTGGGCTGAGTTAAAAGTTACGTATTTGTGGTCAAATGAGGTATATATTTCTCTACTAGGTTACACACATATATATAGGAGTTCTGGTAGTGTAGTGACTAAGGCACTTGACTGCTAATCATAAGGCTGGCGATTCAAACCCACCAGCCACTCCTCAGAAGTAGATGAGGCAATCTACTTCCATAGTGATACTGCCTCGGAAACCCAAGGAGGGGTCACTATGAGTCAGGTCCAACTCGACAGCACATAACAACAACAACAAACACACACACACACACACACACACACACACACACCTCATTGTAGTTGTTCATTGCAGATTAAACAGGCATTGTACTATATTGTACTATCCCCTTAATAATATATAGACAGTACCATGGCATGGATTTGGAGACAGTGTTTGGTAAATTAAGGAAAGCATAAGCTCCAACACTACTTCTGGGAAAATTAAATGCAGAATTCAGTAGAGTGTGTCTAGACTGAACAGAGCATTAAATTAAATTTGTACTCCTTCATTTTGGCTTAAGAAAATAAGGGAATTATTGGTGGTGCATAGAATGTGGGTTATTCATAGAACTGGAGCAAATCATTAGTTTTAGATGGAAGACTTATTCATATTCAAAAGAATGCTTGGATGTTTAGTGTAAGCCATAATTTGTGGGCTTAAACATACAGTAAGAGCAAAACAAATATTTGTTAAGGCTGAGAAGTTAGTAATTATATTTTGTGTTTACTGTTTATTTGGTGGAGGGGAAGTAAACTTCAACTAAAAAAGTATAGTTTGAAGATATAAATTCTATAGTGAAGAACATACATCAATGATTGGAGAACAGATTTAAGGGAACAAATTCTTATACTACACAAAAACTCAAACATTAAGGTGGAATTTTCTGCTCATGATGGACTAACAAGTATGGACTGCCAACACTGCTGTAAGCTAGCTAAACTTAAGAAAATATATAGAACAACTCTTTTGATACACACAACAGCACAGGAATGAGATCTCTGAGAAAAGGGGAAAAAAAAATGGTGAGCCCTACTATTGTCCTGACTTTCTGACTGGAGGAAATTTCTGGACTCTGGTATAAGCAGATCCTAGAGGTCTTGGTGAATTGAGGAGATGGAGATAACAACTCAAGGAGGTTGTTATAGGTGGAATTCATGGAGGAGAGTCTTAGAGAATTGGCATTTACACAGATAGAGAACTCCAAAAGTCAACCCATCAAATCTTTGGTTAATTAATAGTCTGTACAATATGTAGGAATATACTCCACAAGGCCTATGAAAGAACAATTTTCAGAAAACTATGAATTGAACAATTCATTTAACTCACACATGGTTAGGAGATAGCCAGACAAAGAAGAGACTTTTTTGAATACCCTAGAGCTCTGGTAGCATAGTGGCTAATGCACTTGACTGCTAACCAGAAGGCTGGCAGTTCAAACCTGCCAGCCATTCCTCTGAAGGAACGTTGGGCAATCTACTTCCGTAGTGATACCACCTCGGAAACCCAAGGAGGGGTCACTCTGAGTAGGGTCCAACTCGATGGCACATAATAAGAACCACAGATATTTGGTAGAGAATGCATAAAGGCCAAATCCTAATAGCAGGGCTCAAATTGTTGTAGAGTAAAGGCTACTTTGTTCTTGTTCTTAGCTGCCATCAAGTCAGCCCCCAACTCGTGGTGAAACCTTTCAAAATAGGATTGGATCTTTGTGATCCATAGAATTTTCTTTGGCTGATTTTTGGAAGTAGATCACCAGGCCTTTCTTTCAAGTCTATCTTAGTCTGCAAGCTCCACTGAAATTTACTCAGCATCACAACAGCACACAAATCTCCACTGACAGATGAGTGATAGCTGTGCTTGAGGTGCCCTGGCCAAGAGCCTGAGGCTCTCCAATACCAGATGAGAATTCTATCACTGAACGGCCATTGCCCATAAAGGTTGCTTCAAACCCACACTAACAAAGGTTTGGGAGCTCTGGTAGCATAGTGCCTAAGGCACTTGACTTGGTTCAAACCACCAGCCACTCCTCAGAAGGAAGGTTGGGGAATCTACTTCCATGGTGATGCCGCCTCGGAAAGCCAAGGAGGAGTTGCTATGAGTCAGTCCTTCTCCACGGCACATAATAGCAACAATAAGAGCAAAGGTTTACAAAACAACCTTGAAAGGATCAAGATAATTGCAGGTAACTTAGTGTTCAGAACTGTTAAGGGTTTGAGATTTTACCCTGTTTGCATGTTCACAAGTTAAGATGTCCCAGTTTCATGGAAGCTGGCAGAAGACACAAGACTCTAGGGACAGAGACGAGTTCTTTATTCATAGCAGTAACAGTAGGTGGTGCATTTCTGTTTTTGTGTTGGTTCTCTGATCCCCAATTTCCACAATACAACATAAAAAGGCTAGGTGATACCTTCTTATGTAGTTGGTTGTGTTATACGACAGGAACCTGATTTTAGGGAATCTGAACCTTTTATAATAGAAATAATTATGCTTTGCTCCAGAAGGAGAAGATAACCTTTATTTTTCCAGACATTTTTCTATAAAAACATCCTTGAAAAGGTAACAAAGTGTTATGGATTAAATTATGTACCCTAAAAATATGCACTGTAAATATTAATCTCAGTGTCTGTGGATAAGCAACCCTGGTAGTGCAGTGGTTAAGAGCTTGACTGCTAACCAAAAGGTTAGCAGTTAGAACTCACCAGCAATTCCATAGAAGAAAGATGTGGTAGTCTACTTCTATAAAGATTATGGCTTTGAAAACCCTATGGTGGGTTCTACTAAGTCATATAGTGTAGCTATGAGTTGGAATCAACTCCTTGGCAATGGGTTTTTTCTTAGTTATGCTGATCAGGCCACGTCAATGTAGGCTGTTGCTTAATACAATCACTTTTAAGATATGAAAGGAATAGATTAGGCACAGAAGCAAGCTAGAACAAATAGGCAACATAGATGCCACATGGAAACCTTGAAGGAACATGCTAGGAATGCCAGAAAAACTGGCAAAGGTTTTCACCCACAGCAGACAGAGTGAGCATTCCTCTAGAGCCAACACTCTGAATTTGAACATCTTGCCTCAAAGACTGTGAGAAGTTAGATTTCTTTTTGATAAGGCCACCCACTTGTGGTATTTCTGTAATAGCAGCACTAAGAAACGAAGCAAACAAAACCCAATCAATTCCTTTCTCACAAGATATTCAGAAATGTGAGAGGCAGATGGAGAACTGTCACTGCACAATATCCACCATCATTTCTACACCATTTTCTGGTAAATTTTCCCATAAGTAAGCTACTCCATTGGCTACTCAGATTCATTTGACTGAATGACAGAGTCTAGGACCAAACTCATTCAATTTATCTCATGAAGCATTTAACTAGGGCTGTCAGAACTTCAAGGAGCAGAATGGGATCAACTTGTAGTTTTGACCTCAACCAGGTCCTCAAAAAGCTAAACAAATCCTTTTAAACTATTAGAGTCTACCTTAGAACATTAGGTAAATTTCTCCTTAGCTTCCATATTGACTTTTCCTCTTGGTCAAGTAAAGCACAATGTATTGGTGATGGCTCATTTATTTTGGCCTGCAAAAAGACGTCTTGGTCAATTCTACTACCCATAACAACCCTGTGCGATGAATAGATAAAAATACACAAAAATATCATTTTAAAATTAGCAAATTAAATCTAGCAATATATAAAAAGAACAATATGTTCAAGTGGAGTATATTTCAGTAAGATCAGGTAGGTCTACATTTAAAAAATCAAGCAGTGCAATTACTTATTAACAGATAAAGAGAAAAACAATATAATCACCTCAATCATTTAATAAAAATTGCTTTAAAAATTAGACAATTATTCATAATAAAAAAAAATTCTAGCAAACTCAGAAAAGGAGATAATTTTTCCACTAATTAAGATGATCTACAAAATACTTATGTTAACATTATATGTGATAACTAAAATTTGAATATCTTTCCTTCAAGTTCAGAAACAAAGCAATATGTCCATTTTCATTACATCTACACTCTGGTAGCATAGTGGCTAAGGCACTTGACTGCTAACCAGAAGGCTGACGGTTAAAACCCACCAGCCACTTTTCGGAAGGAAGATGGGACAATCTACTTCTGTAGTGATACTGCCTCGGAAACCCAAGGAGGGGTCGCTATGAGTTGGGTCCGACTCGACGGCACATAACAACAACAACAACATTCACTACATAGAAGCTTCTGGAAAGGGCAACAAGGCAAGGGATAGAGATAAAGATATAGAGATTTTAAATGAAGAAGTAAACGATGTTTATTTACAGACAGAGTAAGCATATATTTAGAAAAACATAAGGAATCTGTAAATAGGCTAGCACAACTAGTAAGTCAATGAGGCTGCAAGATATAAAAGCAATATTAAAAAAAAAAATCAACTGCATTTCTATGCACTAGCAACAAATCACCTAAAATTAACATTTAAGAAATGCCACTTATGATACAATAAAAGTGCATTAAATACTTCAGAATAAATTAAAATATACATATTCATGGCATTTACACTGGACACTATACAATGTTTCTGATAAAAATTATAATTTCTGTAGTTACAAATAACTGGAGAAGCATACAATGATTATAAATTGTAAGAATTGTATTGCTGAAACAAAATCTCACCATAATTGATTTATAGAACAAATGCAATCCCTGTAAACTTTAATTTTATTGGAATTCATTATTGCAAAATTTAGATGGGAATTTGAAGAACCTAAAATTGCTAAAACAATATTTAAAAAGTTGGAAGACTCATACTAGCTGGTTTCAAGAGTTGCTGTTGTTGTTATGTAATGTTGAGTCAGACAGCATGGTATACACACACCATATTTTTATGCAAATAACACATACCTTCCACATTTGTTTGACAACCACTCCTTCCCCTAGGAGATAAGTTCTGCTATGACAATTTTTTTTAACATATTGCTAAAAAAAAAAAAAAAAAAATTAGCATAGTGCATGTACAGAAATACCTCTGGGAGGGAGGAAGGAGTTGGCTAACAAACATAGGAGGAGTGTATTATTTGTGTAAAAATACTGTATGTATATCTTTATATATACATGTAAATTATCTCTCCCAATAGAGCAGAATATATTAAAGAACTAGATCCATACATGTGGGTCAATTGAGCTTGGGCAGAACTCCTAAGGTAATTCAATGATGAAAGGATAGTCTTTACTGCAAGGGGTGCTTTAACAATTAGGAACTTTGGTGGTGCAGTCACTAAATATCTTAAAATTGAATAAATAAGCCTTGACTTCTACCACACTCCACACATGAAAATTGACTTAAAATGGACCATAGACCTAAGCATAAAAGCTAAATGTAGAAAAATCTTAAAGCAAACATAGTAGATATTCTTCATGACCTTGGGATAGGCAAAGATTTTCAGGTAGGGCCCCCAAATTGAGACCATAACAGAAAGAAATGGCATGTTGAACTTATTCAAAATGAACAACCTCTAATCCTTGAAAGATATTATTAAGAAAGTGAAAAGGCATTCCATCGACTGGGAGAAATTATTAGCAACTGATTCAGATCTGTCAAAACCTATACAGAACTTCTTAAACTCAATAAAACATATAACCAAAATATGCTAACAATTTCCAAAAGATTACTCTGGTAGCATAGTGCCTAAGGCACTTGACTGCTAACCAGAAGGCTGGAGGTTCAAACCCACCAGCTACTCCTCAGAAGGAAGGTTGGGGAATCTACTTCCATAGTGACACTGCCGTGGAAACCCAAGGCGAGGTCACTATGACTTTGATTTGACTTGACAGCATATAACAACAGCAACACTAGTGAAAAAAGTATTTGCAATGCTGCTAAACATCACAATTTTAAGTAATGTGCAAATTAAAATAATAACAAGATAAAACTACATAGCGACAAGAATGTCTAAAATTAAAAAAAAAAACTTATATATAAAATATTGGTAAGAATGTGGAGCAAACTAGAATTCTTGTACATTGATAGTGAAAAATAAATTGGTACAGTCATTTTGACAAATACTTCAACAGTGTCTTATAAGGTTATTCAAATTTCCCATGTTGTTGTTAGGTGATATCAAGTTGATCATGTACAGAAAAAAACACTGCCTATTCCTGCACCATCCTTAGAATCATTGCAATGTTTGAGCTCATTGTTTCAACCACTGTGTCAATCTATCTTGCTCTTTTACATTGACCTTCTACTTCATCAATCATGATGTTCTTCTCCAGGGATTAATCCCTCCAGATAACATGCCCAAATTACATAAAACAATGTCTCACCATCCCAGTTTCTATGTTTCTTGTCCATATTCTTCTTCCAAGATAGGTTTGTTCATTTTTTTGGCAGTCCATGATATGTTAGTATTCTTTGCCAACATCATAATTAAAAGGTATCAATGCTTCTTTGATCTTCCTTATTCATTGACCAGCTCTTGCATGCATGCGTATGAGGCAACTGAAAATACCATGACTTGGTTATGCACACCTTTGTCTTCAAAGTGACATCATTTCTTTTTAACACTTTAAAGAGCTCTTTTGGAGCAGATTTGTCCAATACAATCATTGTCTGATTTCTTGACTGTTGCTCCATGGAAGATAATTGTGAATCCAAGTAAAATGAAATCCTTGATAACTTCATTATTTTCTCTATTTCATGATATCATTTATTGGTGCATTTATGAGGATTTCAGTTTTCTTTGTGATGAGATGTAATCCATAGTAAAGGCTATAGTCTTTTATCTTTATCAGTAAGTGCTTCAAATCCTCTTCCCTTTCAGCAAGAAAAGTTCTGTCATCTGCATATCACAGGTTGTTAATGAGCCTTCCTCCAGTTGTGATGTTGTACTCTTCTTTATATAATCCAACTTGTCAGATTATTTGCTCAGCACACAGATTGAAAATGACCCAGCTATTCTACATTTCTGACAGGAATGAAAACAAATGTCTACACAAATACATGAATATGAATATTCATTGAAACCTTATTAGTAATTTCAAAACTTGAATACAACCCAAATGGCTATCAGTGAAAAGCTAAATAAATTATGTGCATTTCCCTATAATAAAATACTGCTTAGCAGTAAAAAGAAATGAACAGTTTATATACTCAACAACATGTGACAATCTCAAAACCATATGCTACAAAAAAACTACATGCTGTATGATTTTATTTATATGAAATCTAAAACATGGAAAACTACCTATGATGCCAGAATGTAGGTCAGTGTGTGTGAAGCTTAGGATGGAGTGTGGGATGAATTGGAAAGGGCCCTCAGGGGATTTTGAGGGGTGATGGAATTATTCTTGATTACGGTGGTAGTTAAATGGGTGCATATATTTTTCAAAACATATTAAATTGTATGCTTAATATTGTTGTTTTTAATTATATATAAATTTTATATTAATAAAGTTCACTTAAAACAAAGCTTAAAACGAAGTGTAAAAGAAGATGCTTGAAGTTAAGAAACTATTAGTTTGTCTTAAATGATTCAAAAGTTTTTATCGATAGGATTGAACTTTTCTGTTCATTTGAATTTAGGTGTGGCCAAGATTTGCTTTGGGCAAGGAAATGTGAGCATAGACTCCATATGTCCCTCCTGGATGCAAGATTTAAAACACATTGACTTCTTCCTTTTCATACTCTTTTCCCTCTGTCATCATAACAGCAATATTTAAAATCATAGTTTCCTCATTAGCCTAGATTCCTAACTGATTAGGGTAAGCAGAGACTGCTTGTTGATGTAGGTTGGCTGTATAATACAACTGGTTTAAGTTACTAAGATTTTTGTTGCTGCTGCTATTGTAGCTTAAAAATGACCTATCTAAACTGAACAAATTTTTTTTTTCCTTCTTAAATGTGCCTGGTCTGATCACAGTGTATATATGTTCATATCTTCCTTTAGGAAATACAGTCTATTTATATAGCATTGGTCTTGATTTGTATGCCCAGAAGTGACTGCTGGCTTCTTTCTGCTTCATCACTACACACCATGTAGATTCATTATAGTGGACAAAGAGATATAGTGAGAGAAACTGCCAACTCAGTTAAATTTATCTTCATACTACTTACTTCTGTTTGGCCATTTGATGTAAGTTCATATTTATATAAGTCAATTAAATCTCAGTATCAAATATATGTGTTTTTACAATGGAAAATTTCATCATATATTATACATGGTTATATTAATTTTTTATAATAACCATGTATAATATATGATGAAATTTATATTTATATAAAATATAAATGGTTATAATAATTTTTTGGCTATTAAAAACTTGTGGTGCAGTGCCTAAGGCATTTGACGGTTAACCAGAAGGTTGGCAGTTGAAACTCACCAGCCACTTCATGGAAGGAAGACTGGGCAATCTACTTCCATAAAGATTTACTGCTTCAGAGACCCAATTGGGGTCGCTGAGTCTGAATTTACTTGATGGCAGTGGGTAGTGGGTTTTGGCTATTAAAAAAAAATTCTGGTATACTTATTATTTTTGAAAAGTTAAGTTTCTTGAAGTATAATTATATGGCATAAAATTCACCTTTTTTTAGGTTTATAGTTCTACGAGTTTTGACAAAAGAATATAGTCATGTAGCCATCACCACATTCAAGATACAGAATATTATCATCACCATCAAAATTTCCCTTGTGTCCCTTTGTCATCAGTTCTCTAAGTCCACCTGCTGTCCCTGGCACCCCATTTTCTGATTGTTGTCCCGTTAGGTTTGCTTCTCCCATAGTTACACATAGATAGAATAACATAATATGCAATTTTTGTTTAACTTCTTTCACTTAGCTGTTTAACTTCTTTCACTTAGCGTGATGCCTTTGAATTGTATCCATGCTTTTGCATGTATCAGTGGTTCTTTCTTTCTATTGCAGAATGGATCTATGCATCTTTGTATAGTTGTACCAGTTTGTTCAGTCAGCAATTAATGGACAGGATTTGTTTTAATTACCAGTTTAAGATTTTAAGATACACTCACTTTTCAGTTTCCCACAGATTATATAGTGAATTCACATGGATAAGAACTCAATAGAGGGCAATTTATAGTATTTTAGACAGAACAGTATGTGAAGCTTCAATCTGTTTCCAGCAGCCCACAGATAATTTACCTTTCAGTTGTTAAACAACAGTAAACCAAAATGGTTGAGAATATAAACTTGAAATCAGACTTCCTCAGTTCAAATCCCAATTCTGCTGCTTAGTCACTGCTTAACATTATTTAATTAACTTCTTATGTTCTCACTTTTCTTATGCCTAAAGCTCTGGTAGCATAGTGCCTAAGGCACTTGACTGCTAACCAGAAGAATGGTGGTTCAACCCCACCAGCCACTCCTCAGAAGGAAGATGGGACAATCTACTTCTGTAGTGATACTGCCTTGGAAACCCAAGGAGGGGTCGCTATGAGTTGAGTCCGACTTGATGGCACATAACAACAACAACAAAATAGGCATAATAATAATCCCTGCAGCATTGTGGATGTGTGAAGATTGAATAAATTGAATTGATAAAGGACTTTAGAACAACAACTAACAGCAATAAGTTATAATTATTTTTATTCTCTCTCATTCCTGACAATATTCATTTCAAACCAGCATCACTCTTCAAACCTGCTTCCTTAACATATTGCTTTGTTTGGGCAATGGGTCAGTTGGTCAGTAAGCAATAGTGGCCTCAGCCATTGCAAAATCATTTGCCTTTAGAACTCTTTTAATGAATTTCTGTCTGCATAGATTATATACCCTTTAAAAAGTCTCGATTTTATATATTCTACATTAGAGACTGTATATTTTATTGAATACACTATACATACTCAAAAAATAACAGTTTCAGATCTGATCACATGTAAATCTGTTATTTAGGCTATTTTATATAAACAGCAAGTTTTGGGCAAGATGTTACATTAGAGAGTACTGTTATTTTCTTTGTAGGGGCAAACTTCAAGGAATAATGGATTTTCTTTTTTATTAACTTTTGCCTGCCCAGTCTTTTGCTCTGGGGCCAGAAATTGTTATGAACTAAGTTTAATGTATTTAACATAAACTTATGACAATTAATGTTCATATGGAATCTCAGTTATAGTAACTGCTTTTGAGACAAGCCTGGACTATCAGTTAAAAATATTTTTTTTCTTAGTATTTCAAGACAAGACTAATTTTAATGAATTATTTATTTGCATGTCATCTATTACAGTGAATAGAAAGAGACTCTACCTGGCAGTACTGAGGAAAAGACTTGGAATTATCATTGAGCCCTAAATAGAAAAAATCTGAGAAATCACTAACCTTTATGAAATGCATTAGGTGTCTTCATGTAGAATAGAGAAAAATGGCATGTTCTTTCTTCATTTCTAGCTCTGAGAACTTCCCTAAAAGCCTATTTAAACACTGGTTAATGAATAAGGTTTCTGTGAAAGTTCACCTCCAAGACATCTGATCATCCCACTAGATTTGATTTCCCTTTTAGTCAAGACAAAGACAGTGATATGAAATAGAGATATCTGCATATCATTATATGCATCCAGCCCTACTTTAAGAATGACATGCACTGAAACCTATAATTGCCTTTTAAAAATTGTGTCTTATTGACTCACTTCAGAGAGAGCTCTGTCATTAAAAGGGACACAATTCTTTAAAGGTTAAAGCAATAAAGCTTTCTTTACCTTCTAATTCCTGGCATGAACTGGTCATTTCCAGTTTCAAATTCATTTACTTAGCTAAAATTCTAGACATTAATGCCAGAACCAACTTTTTCTTGTGTTTCTTAAATATAATAGAGTCATCCTCAAAAACTCTGTTGTGGACATGTGTAATGGATTGTCTTTAGTTAGAGAGCCAGCTGCATGATCTGCTCTGAGTTCTATTCTGTATGTTCCGATTTTCTCTATTTTTATGTTCTTCTTTGATTGAGATAAAAAGTCAGGCAACCCAAGAGAATGTCTTCAAGATTAAATTGTATTATCTTAGTCAGTGGTTACAAGTGAGGAGATTTCTTTATCTTATCAAAGCCCATAAAAAATATTACACTGTGGAAAAAGACAGTCTCAAGGAGTTCAAGCACAACTTCTAAAAGGTAATCTTTAAGTACTTAAGTTTGATGAAAATTAAAAAAAAAAAAAAATTGAAAGAATTTTAGACATCTTTTGGATTAAATGCTATTGTTCTCCCTCACTGTCTTGTCATATAGTTACTCATTGTGTGGGGCTTAGTTACCTGGGTTCAGCTATTAAAATATACTGAATGCTCTTAGATTGAAAACTTAAGCTATTCTACCTTAGGTAACTTTAAAAAGAAGAAAAAAATAAATCCAAGTAATCAATAGAAAAGAAAGAACACTAATTAGAGCAGAAAGCAATGAAATTGAAGCCAAGATATTAATAGAGAAAATCAATGAATCAAAAGCTGTTTCTTTGAAAAGATCAATAAAATCAACAAACCTCTAGTGAGACTAACGAACAATAATAATGATAATAATAAAAGAATACTATGAATAATTCTATGTCTACATTTGATAACTTAGATTAAATAGATTTCCTTGAAAGATACAATCTATCAAAATTCATATAAAAAGATAACACAAATATACCTATACCAATTAAAAAGAGCTCTGGTGGTACAGTGGTCAAGGCATTTAGCTATTTGCCAAGTGATCAGCCCCTCCACGGGAGGAAGACGAGACTGTTTCTGCAACTATTTACTGCCTTGGAAAACCAATGGGGGTCACTATGATTTAGAATTGACTCAATGGCAGTGAGTTTGGTTTGTTATACCTATTCAAGAAATTGGAGCTTGGATGGTGCAATGGTTAAAGCATTCAGCTGCTAACCAAAAGGTTGGCGGTTTGAACCAGCCCTTCTCAGGGAGAAAAATGAGGCAATCTGTTTCTGTAAAGATTTACATACAGTCTTTTAAACCCTGTGTGGCAATTATACTCTGTCCTAGAGCCCTGGTGGCATAGTGCCTAAGGCATCTGATGGCTAACCAGAAGGCTGGTGGTTCAAACCCACCAGCCACTCCTCAGAGGGAAGGTGGGACAATCTACTTCCATAGTGATACCACCTTGGTAACCTAAGGAGGGGAAGCTATGAGTCGGATCCGACTTGATGGCAGTGGATGATAGTGTTGCTATGAGTTGTAATTGACTCAATGCAGTAGTTCGTTTAAAAAAATTGATTAAACAATGTAGAATTTTCCAAAACAGAAATCACCCAGGCTGTTCTATGAAAGATACTATTAAAGGAATGAAAATATAGGCCATATACTGGGAGAAAATATTTACAAAAATCATAAAGGACTTATATCCAAAATATACAAAGAATTTTTAAAATTCAACAATGAGAATAAAGAATGCAACTGCAGAATAGGGAGAGATCTAAACAGTACAAAAGGAGACATATAGATGGCAAATAAGCATATGAAAAGATGCACCATATATCTAATAAAATGGGTAAAATCCAAAACACTGATATACATAAGCCATGAAGATTTGGAGTAAGAGGAACTCTCATTTATTCATAGTGAGAATGCAAAATGGTCAGCTGATTTGAAAGACAGTGTGACAGTTTCTTATAAAACTAAACAGAGTCTTACTATACGAAACAGGAAATATGCTCCTAAGTATTTATTCAATTGACTTGAAAATGTACGTTCACTTTAAAACCCTCACGGGAATCTTTATAGCAGATCTATTTATAATTGCCAAAAATTGGAGGAAATCAATATGTTCTTCAAGAGATGAATGGATAAACAAACTGTGGTGCATTCATATCAAAACCAAACTCATTCCCAATAAAATGTCTCAGGAAAATGGGAATAGAAAGGAAATTCTTCAACATAATGAAAGGTGTATATGCAAAACCAACAGTCAAAATTATTCTCAATGGAGAGAGACTGAAACCATTCTCCTTGCAAACACGAACCAGACAAGGATGCCCTCTATCTCCACTTCTATTCAACATATTATTGGAAACTATAGTCAGAGCAATAAGGCAAGAAAGGGAAATAAAAGGCATCCAGGAAGAAATAAAACTATCATATTTGCAGATGACATGATCCCATACACAGAAAATTCAAGAGACTCAGCAAGAATACTACTGGAAGTAATTGAAAGATTTAACATAGTGACAGGATACAAGTTTAACATACAAAAATCAGTTGGACTCCTCTACATTAGCAAAGAGATCTCTGAAAAGGAAATCAATACCATTTAAAATAGTTACCAAAAAGATAAGATACTTGGGAATAATTTCACCAGGGACACAAAGTATCTGCACAGAAAAAACTACAAAATACTACTTCAAGAAAGTACAAGACATCTACATAAATGGAAGGACATACCATGATGGATAGGAAGACTGAACATTGTACAAATGTCAATACTTCCCAAAGCAATCCATACATTCAATACAACCCTAATCCAGGTTCCATCAACATTCTTTAAGGACATGGGAAAACAATCACTAACTTTATATGGAAAGAGCCCTCGGATAAGCAAAGCACTTCTGAAGAAGAACAAAGTAGAAGGTCTCACTCTTACTGATCTCAAAATCTACTATGGAGTCACAGTAGTCAAAACAGTCTGATACTGGTACAGTGACAGATACAAAGACCAGTGGAATAGAATTGAGGACCCAGAAATAGTTCCATTGACCTATGGTCAGCTGATCTTTGCCAAAAGCAAAAATCGACTCAATGGAGAAGAGATATTCTCTTTAACAAATGGTGCTGGCAAAGTTGGATATCCATTTGCAGAAAAATGAAACAAGATCCATACCTCACACCACACACAAAAACTAATTTCAGATGGATCAAAGATTTAAATGTGAAACCTATAACTATAAAGGGAGTGTATAAAGTTCATCAAAGAAAAAAAATAGGGGTGAATATAGAGGCTCTAATTTATGTCATAAATAGACAATCAAGAATAACCCAAATGCACAAGCAACAGAAGATAAAAAAGTTGATTGGGACCTTCTAAAAATAAAATTCTTATGTGCAGCAAAAGACTTCTGCAAAAGGGTAGAAAGAGAACCTACAGACTGGGAAAAATATTTGGCAATGACATATTAGAGAAAGGATGTATCTCTGAAGTTTATAGAAAGCTCCAACACCTCAACATCAAAAAGACACAGAATCCAATTAAAAAATGGGCAGAAGACATGAACAGACACTTCACCAAAGAAGATATTCAGGCAGCCAACAAACACATGAAGAAGTGTTCATGAACATTAGCCACCAGAGAAATGCAAATCAAAACAAAAATGAGATATCATCTCATCCCAGCACTAATAGGCAAGTTCAACATACAGAATATAAAAAATGCTGGGAAAGAGGTGGACAGATTACGACTCTCATACATTGCTGGTGGGTTTGTAAAATGACACAACCACTGTGGAAATAGATATGGTGATTCCTTAAAAAGTTGGAAATAGAAAGACCATTGGATCCAGCAATCCCATTACTAAGTATATACAGTAAAGAAGTGAGAGGCACAACGTGAATAGATATATGACCAACCACCCATGTTCATCGTAGCATTATTCACAACAGCAGAGATGGAAACAAATTAAGTGCCCATTAATAGAGGAATTGATCAACAAACTATGGTACATACACACAATGGAATACTATGCAATACTAAAGAATAACGTAGAATCTGTGAAATGTAATAATGTGGACGAACTTGGAAGACAGTGTGGTGAGTGAACTAATTCAATCACAGAAGGGCAAATATTGTAGTAGTCCACTATTGTAAAAAGTCAAGGAAACATTTACATACTGCAGAAAATTTTCTTTGTTGGTTGCTGAGGGGGAAAGAAAGGGAGAAAAAATTACTAGCTAAGGGAGAGACAAGTATTAATTTGGGTGAAGGGAAAAGCAATATACCAAAAGTGAGTGACCAACACAATAACACTAAGGAAAAAGAAGACACAGAGAGGTGTGTGCACAACAGGTACAGACAAAAAAAAAAAGAAAAAAGAAAAAAACTCAAACACTCTTACATACACAATCCTGTGTTATCAGTAATAACAAATATTAATCCATGAGTGAGAGCTCTGGTGGCGTAGTGCCTAAGGTACTTGACTGCTAACCAGAAGGTTGGTGGTTCAAACCCACCAGCCACTCCTTGGAAGGAAGACTGGGTGATCTACTTCAGTAGTAATACCACCCTGGAGACACAAGGAGGGGTCGCTATGAGTCGGAGATGACTCGACGGCACATAACAACAAAAACAACAATCTATGGGTGGATACATAGATAGGCTGAATGATCAGGTTTACCTAGGCCAAGGGAGCTCTGGTGACACAGACCTTAAGGCATTTGACTGCTAACCAGAAGTCTGTTGGTTCAAATCCACCAGCCTCTCCTCAGATAGAAGATTGGACAATCTACTTCCATAATGACACTGCCTTGGAAACCCAAGGAGGGGTTGCTATGAGTTGGATCTCACTCAACAGCAGTGATTTTTTTTTTTTTTTAATTTAGCAAAAAAGAATATACCCTGGCCATATATAGGTTTGAACAGACACTTTACCTAAGATTCCAATGCTGAAAATATTTCCACATACTTATTTGTAATGTCCATATATAGTAGAGCTAACAGGGGACAAAGTTATGATAACTTCTTAGCCACAGACAACCACCCTAAGGAAACAGGTTTTTGGGCCCATGGACTCAGGAACATAGTCATGGGGGATATGAAGCTCAAGTGGCACAACATACTACACAAAAAGGCTTTTCTACATACTACTTTGTTGAGTAGTGACTGGACTCTTAAAAACTTGAAAGCAATCATCAGTTCTGATGGCTAAGATGCAACAATTGGTCTCTTCTCATCCAGAGAGAAGAATGAAGAAAACCAAAGATGCGTGGAAACAGTTAGTCCAAAGGACTAGTGAACCACATGAATATTAGTCTATATGACCCTGAGACTACAACTAGATGGTTCCCAGCTACCACTGTCCATTCACTTGGAAAGGGATTACTGTAGGACATCCTAAAGAGAGTGGGAGAAAAATGTGGAACAACACTCAAAGTCATAGAAGAAGACTAGGCTTACTGGTCTGATAGAGACTGGTGAAACCTCTGAGACTATGTCCCCTAGTCACACTTTGGGGCTCAAATTGAACTTATTCTCATGGTTTTCAGCCCCAAAAATGGACAGTTGTATAAGGTGAACATTTATACCAGATGGCTACACTGATTAGAATAATCAACCATGGGAGATCAGAGGGCAGTACTTGGACAAAGAAATAGCTCAGAGGGCAGGAATGCACAGGAAAGAAGGACACAAGGAGGAAATGGGAAGAGAGCTGTACATTATGGGGATTTCAATCAATGTCATGAAGAAAATGTGTCTGAACTATTGTATGGAAAATGAAATTTCTCCATAAAGTTTTACCCAAATCACAAAAAACAACAAAAACAAATCAAAACCTCATTGCTGTCTAATGGATTCTGACTCACAGTGACAAAATAGCACAGAGTAGAACTACTCCATTGGGATTCCAATGCTGTAAATCTTTATAGAAACAAACTGCTACATCTTTCTTTCATGGAACAGTAGATGGTTTTGAACTGCTGACCTTTCGTTAGTGTCTAGAACTTACAGTAGAGTATTATACACTGATAAATGAGCTATTAAGCTATGAGAACTAGTGGAGGAAACTTAAATGTAATTTCAGAGTGAAAGGAACCATTCTGAAAATGTTATGTATTGTAAGATTCCAAATAGGACATTCAGGAAAAGGCAAAATTATACAGGTAATAAAATGATCAAAGTAGCCAAGGGTTCAGGGGAGAGGGGAGGGATACATAGTTGCAGGATAAAAATTTTTTAGGGTAGGGATATTCTGTATGATATTATCATAAAGAAAATATGATACAGAATTATACAACACAAAGAATGAACCCTAATGTAAAATACGGGCTTTATTTAATAATACTATATAAATATTTGTTCATCAATTTTTACAACTGCACCATAGGAATACTGTTATTGTTGCTAGGTCCTCTGGAGTTGGTTCTGACTCACAGTGCCCTTATGTATAACAAAAGGAAACGTTGTCCAGACTGAGCCATCCACACAATCATTGCTGTTTGAGCCAATTGCTGCAGCCACTGTGCTAATCCATCTCATTGAAAGTGTTCTTTTTCACTGACTCCCTATTTTACAAAGCATTATGTTCTTTTCTAGGGATTGATCCTTCTAGATAAGATGTCCAAAGTAAACGAGATGGAGTCTTGCTATTTTCCCTTCTAAAGAGCATCATGGCTGTACTTCTTCCAAGAAATATTTGTTTGTTCTTCTGGCAATCCATAGTGTTTTCAGTATTTGCCAATATATATTCAAAGCCATTAATTCTTCTTCAGTCTTCCTTATTCATTGTTCAGCTTTCGCATGTATATGAGACTATTGAAAATACCATGGCTTTTGCCATCAAAATGACATCTCTGCTTTTTTACACTTTAAGGAGATCTTAACCATAAAGTGGCTAAAGTGAATGGAATAAATGATGAAGTAAAACAACTGAACAGAAATTTAAAATGAAGGCTCGAGAAGACAAGGTAAAGTATTATAATGAAACAAGCAAAGGACTGGAGTTGGAAAACCGAAAAGAGAGAACACACTCAGGATTTATCAAGCTGAAAGAACTGAAGAAATAATTCAATCCTGAGTTGCAATGTTGAAGGATTCTATGGCATAAAAACTGATCTATGTAGGAAGTATTAAAAAAAAAAAAAAAAAGATAGAAGATACTCTTGGGGAGGAGCCATTGTCCCAAAAAGATTTGGTCAATGTTCAGTTATTTCAGGTGGTAGCATATGATCAAGAACCTATGGTACGGATGGAACAAGTCCAAGCAGCACTGATACCATTTCCGAAAAATAAGCCTCCAGGAATTGATGGTATATCAGTTGAGATGCTTTAAGGAATGCAACACTGGAAGTGCTCACTCATCCATGCCAGGAAATTTGGAAACAGCTATCTGGACAATCAACTTGAAGAGATCCATATTTGTGCTCATTCCAAAGAAAGGTAATCCAGTGGAATGTGGAAGTTATTGAAGAATATCATTAATAACACATGAAAGGAAAATTCTGCTGAAGACAACTAAAAATCAGCTACATTAATACAGAACTGCCAGGAATTCAAGCCAGATTCAGAGAGGATATGCTACAAGGGATATCATTGTAATGTCAGATAAATCTTGTCTGAAAGTAGGTAATACTAGAAAGATGTTTTATTGAGTATGCAAAGGCATTCACCTATGTGGATCAAACCTCAACACAAAGCAAAATCCTCACAACTAGATCAGTAGAGATGATCATAATGAAGATTGGAAAGATTGATGTTGTCAAGGATTTCATTTGATTTAGATGAGTAATGAAAACCTATGGCAGCAGAAGTCAAGAAATAAAATGATGCATTGCATTGAGCAAATCTGTTGCACAACATGTCTCTAAAGTTTTAAAACACCATAGGAATGGAAGATATTAATAATAGGTGAAACTGTGTGCAGAGAGGAAATGTTAGTGAGAACTCTACTTTCTGCACGTTTTTTTCTATAAACTAAAATTGCCCTAAAGTATGTTGTTCTTGTTGTCGTTATGTGCAGGCGAGTCAGACCCGACTCATAGCGACCCCTCCTTGGGTTTCTGAGGCAGTATCACTACAGAAGTAGA